>NC_056743.1:814208826-814316326 GCF_019279795.1 Protopterus annectens
GGGGGGTTTTTCAATCAACAAGGACAGAATCAAAACACAAGTAAGTGAAAAAGACAGGAGGGAAAGGTATACATTTCCACCTCAGCCATGGATCAAGAGAAAGAAAAAGAGAAATATGGGTGAAGGAAGGACACACATACTGCAACAGTGATCTATACAGACATCTACTGTTACAGCAAGTTCTTATACAACTGGACTATATTTTCCTTAGATCACTGTTGTAGAAATAAGATATGGGCAACTCCCAGAGCTTTTCGGTAGAAAGGGTGGAGGTTTAAGGAACAGAACTGGATTTCCAGCTACACTTGAAGAATAGTTATGGCAAAACCTGTTCTAGCGTCTGAAAATGAATGCTACTTCATAACGTTTAATGAAAGTGTGAATCCAGGACCATGTAGCTGCCTTCAAGATGGATTTAGATGCAAGACCGTTAAAAACAGCTCCAGAATAAACTATTTGCTGTGGTAGAATGTGCTTTGACTTTTCCTTGGAGAGACTTGCTATGGAAGGAATAGCAGAATGAACGAAAAAGAAAGGGAAATCCATTGGTTATGGTCTGTTTAGAAACTGGAAAATCTGCCTTTTACTTTTACTTCCAAGATTGCTGCACACTGATCAACAGCTTAATTTCAGCCCTCCAATTGTGAAAAAAAAATGAGAAATAAGAGCCAGTGATATTTTTGGCTTGAATAAAATTCAGTTACTTGCTAGTAAAGTACACTGTTTGGATGCCAGCAAAGTAGAAATTTACAGAACCTGAAAGAAAATCAAAAAGGTGAAGAGAAATACACTGTCTGGGAAGAATCCTGCAGCTATTCAGTAAAAAGCAGTTCAAGCTTTGGTAATAGAGATGCCTTCCAGTAATTAAGAGGAAAAAATAAATCAAATGTACTCAGAGGAGATTAAAATAAATGAAACATTGAAAAACTGCATACCCTCAAATAACAAAAGGGTGGAAAAAAAACAATAGCTTTAACTAGCTTTTCAGATGAACTAATAAAACCGCAAAAATCAGAGAATTAAATTAATAAAAGGCTGGCTGAGTATGAGACTTCTCGAGAACAGCTGTTTCAAAAAACAGTAGAGTCAGAAGACAGAGCATGCAAAGAAAACCTGTGATATTTTGCTGTACCAGAGAAACTTGGAAGGAACAGACTGTATTAATTTTATGAAAGCACAAATAAGAAACTGGACTGGTACTCCACAGCAGGATTTCTTAACTGAAAGGGCACACTGAGCATATGCTCCAAATCTGGCTATAACAAAACGCCAAGACCTGTATTAGTAAAAATGCAAACATAACAGTAGAAAGAATTGATCTTGACAAAATATGGCTGAAGGAAAATGTACTAAAATTGGAGATGGCAGTGTGTTTGTAGAAAATGATCACTCATTGTACACCAGGCAAAAGAGAAACAAATTTATCCCAGCAATCAGGAAATGTTGAGAGTCAGGTGTGAGATTCCAAACACTATATCCATCTGTCTTCAGAATTTTTTTTTCCTGGAGGATCAGACATTTTTGATGAAAAACAGGCTAAGAAAAAAATAAAAAAGTTTATCTAACAAAAAGTGAGCCAGCAAAGAGAAGGGGGACTGCTTCTCATCCTTCTGACAATAACGCTCATGTAGAGACTTCACTAGTGAAACCTTTTCCAATGGTGCAAAGGAAAATCCTTGAGTGATTGAAATAAGCACGAGTTGACTAGAAGAATCAGGAGTACTTTGTGCTTGAAGCAGAGTCTGATGTTGGCAGCTGATGAACAGAAAGATGTACAGCTGCACTGAAATTACCATCAATCACATTTGTGAAATATGGCTTTCCAAGAAAAAGGGGCTGAGAAAGACTGCACTTACGTTGAGTTTGTTAAACTTGTGGGTGGACTGTAAAACATATACCCTACTTTATGTCACTGATGTTTAGAGGGACACTAAAAGAAGAAAAATGCAACTGCAAGTAACCTTTGTGTTCTTAGTATTTGTAGAAAACATTTCATGATATAAACTATGTTACATACAATAAAGCGGTTTTGTGTAGTGCATAGACAGCATTTTAAATGTGAAGCCAGTCTTCTCAGTGACTGTTTTATGCATTAAAAATATTAAAGTTAAAAAACACTTTTTTAGTTGTAAGATGCAAAGACTTACAGTATAGTGAAAAGAAAGGCTAGACAAGCGCAAGTTTAATGTTAATACGCTGACACCTTGTGATGGTTGGGGTGTGGTATAAAAGTGCACAGATTGTATTACATGTAGAATTACAATATTTTCCTTTTATTTTTACAATGGTGTGTTCTAGATTAATTAAGACAACATGATGAAAGCCAAGAAAAAAAATGCTATGCTTCTTACATTTGCAAAAATATTAGTTTTTCTTTTTTTTCATTAGCAAATGTTCAGTGGGAATCAAGACATCTGCTGCTAAGGCAGCTGTTCATTCTAATCTGGGTTTAATTTACAAAGATTCACAGCTATTTTTATGTGGAAACAAGCTGCCCATATGTGCAAGAAAATCATGCTGAGAGTTCTGTGTATTCCTTGCTGAGGGAAATGCAAAAAGTAAATGTATGGCAAGCAGTTCAGTGAAAAAATAAAGTTTAAAATTATGAGCACTGAACATGGCATAGCTGTCTTTATAGTACCCTTAATACTTGAATTCATTTAACAGAACAGTGTACAGTTTGGACTTAAAGATAGCCAGTGCACTTTTTCTTAGGACTAAAAATTAAAGCTTTCTGAAAGCATACAAGCTGTTTTTCACATCTGGGAGAGATAAGAAAAGAACAGACAGCAATTTGGTGGAAGTGGGAACATAGGCTGTAGCATGAGCTTTAGCATGGGTAACCTTAATTTTAGGTTAGGTAATGGATGTGGGCCCAGCTGTCAATTTTGGGGTGAATGTTCCTGTATGGAGAGTTAAACTTCATTTTTTGAAGACTTACATAGTTTTGTTGGCTTGCTCTAAGTTAGTAGGGGACGGAGGTGTTTTAAAAATGTATTTAGTTTTTGGTTTGTTTGAAGGTTTTCATTAAAACAAAAAGTCTTGAAAAATATGACACAGATTCAAATGGAGATGAGAAAAAACAACTGTATAAAAGATCAGTCTGCCAAACATTAGTATTCGCATATAACACAAAAGCTGGAAATACATATTCAAAAAAACTGATGCACAATAGGTGGGAACAGCATCTTTTTATCATAAAGGGAACACTACCCATATTATCTTGGAATGTAAATAGCTTTACACATATAGACAAAAGGGATAGAGACCTGAATTACATTAAGAAATGCAGAGTGCAAACAGCAATGCTACAGGAAACACATTTGGAAAGAAATGAGCATGTAAATTTTACAAGAGGATTTCAGGATGGATACCTAGCAGAATATTACGGATAAAGGCAAAGGGGTGTAATTATACTAACTACTAGAGGGGATCCAATAGTGACAGAAGAGGGAAACAAATAATAATAGCTTTGTTGTAGTAGGGGCTATTGGCAAGGGAAGAGGATTACACTGGCATGTATTTATATTCCACCAAAAACTGCTATTATGGAGTTCAAGAAAATATGGGGAGATATAATCAGCTTTCAGCAGGGAACATTACTTATTGGTAGAGATGAAACTTGATTTACAATAGTAAGTATGTACCAGGAAGACCTAGAAGAGAAAATATAACAAAAGTGGGCTAGCCTGCACTGCAATTTGAATTGTATTTACTGCTGTTTTAGCTGCTTTTCTGTAAAAAAAAAAAAAAAAAAAATTCTAAGCTTGTTTCCTGCCTTTCCTGTTACTAGTCTAGTCCAGGTACAGATTTGCTATATTCCAGGACTCTTTGTAAGCTTCTTAGCCCCCAAGCCTTTCTGTTTTGGAGGGAAGCCTTCTAGCTTATCAGTGGGAGTGGTAAGCATCAGGTAGCCTATCTACCACAAGAGGAGTGGTTCCTGGTCCAGAAATTGTAGCTATTGGACGTTTGGGCAGTTTTTTTTCCATCTCTTTCAACTTTCTGGTTTAAAAGCTACATTTACGCTGGTTTCCCACATTTCCTGTAATTAGCATAGTCTAGATACAGAGTTGCTGTATCCAGGACTGTTGTTAAGCTTCTGAGCCCCACAAGCCTTTCTGTGTTGGAGACATAGCCGGCCTTAGGCATAGGCTAACTAGGCGGCCGCCTGGGGCGCCACTCTAGCAGGGGCGCTTTTTCAGTGTTTATTTGGTGTATGTAGACTATGATGGGGGCACCGGGTGGTGTGGTGGGGGGCGCCGTTGAGCCCCTTTGCATAGGGCACCAGTTGGCCTAAGGCCGCTCTTGGTTGGAGGAAAGCCTTCTAGCTTATCACTGGGAGTGGTTAAGCACTAGGTAGCCTGTCTACCACAAGAGGAGTGGTTCTTGGCCCTGAAATTGTAGTTTACTGACCACTTGGAAAATTTGTCCACCTCCTTCAACTTTCTGGTTTAAAAGACCACATCTGCACTTGTTTCCCGTCTTTCCTGTAACTAACCTACTGGGAAGCACTAGAAAGCCTTAAACTGACACAAGCCTTCTAGCTTAGAAGAGAGACTTTGGAGTGATTAAGTATCAGTTTTCTGTACTTTCTTGCTGTACTTAACTGTTTTCCATCTAACACTGATTTTCCAGCATTTATTGTGATTCAAAAGCTTGTTTTTTTTTCACATATTGTACTTATTTGCCTGCACTTTTAAAAAGTTGTTTTTTGTTTAAATAATTTAACTGTTGTAGGCTACACACTAAAGTGCGATAACCTTTTCTGATTATTTGTAGTTGTTTAAAGCTGTTTTAAGTGTATTTTTTACTGTTTTTGCCTTATCTTTTCAAAAGCTAATACAGTCCAGTTTTCAGGCTAGTGCTGAATTCAGGGCTGTGTTACAAGCTTCTGAGTTGCCCATACCTTACTTGGATAGAAGGAAGTTTCTCTGTTCACCTGTGACAGGGGGGAGCTTTGAGCAGCCTATCTGTCCCTGGAGGAGTGGCTCCAGCCCAGAAGTTAGTAGTTTATTGGCCATTTTGGGCTAATTTCTATCTCTTTCATTTCCCTGCTATAAAAACCGCGTTTGCACAGTTTTGTGCGCCGGGCAGTGCCGGTTAGCTAGGGATAAATTATTCCCGGCTCCACTAAGTCTCCTCTTCAGTTTTTCCCTTGAAACTAGTCTAGCTCTCAACCTAAGCACTCAAAAAGCATCCTACAGCCCAGCACTTGCTCAGACCTAATATCAAGCACTAGTATACCCTGACACTTGACTGCCCAGCATGGCAAGGCTCTTTATTCACCCCTCACCAGGGCCGGTGCTAGTATTTTGGGGGCCCCCAGCAAGTTTCAAGTTAGGGGCCCTACCCAGGAGAATATAAAAAGTGTGACCATATTGCCATCACGCCTCCCTCCCTATCAAGCTCATGCAGCACCACTTAACCATCTCTGTGTAGTGTTACTACATTCAGACCATTAAAAAGACTTAACATGTCAAGGTACACACTGGCTGGCATTTAGTACCAATGTTACATTATGACAAGCCCCTGTACCACAGTAAGGTAGCCAATCACAATGGTACACACACACACTGACTGGGACTGCGCAATGGTGCAGCAGTTAACTTTATCGCCCTCCCCCAGCAAGAGGTTCTCTGGTTCGATTCTCAGCTGGGGTGCCTTCTGTGTGGAGTCTGCATGTCCTCCCTATGTTCGTGTGGTTTCCTCCCACATTCTAAAGACATGCTTCTGCAGTGTTTCTCCCTGGGCTTCTGCTAAAGACAGGCTCTGTCCTAGTCGGACTTTCCCGGTCAACAAATGTTTAATAAATAAAATAAATAAAATTTAGTACCAATAAATTATGACAAACCCCTGTATCACAGCAAGGTAGCCACTCACAAATATATATACACACACACACACACACACACACACACACACACACACACACACACACAGACTGGCATTTAGTAGTAATGCCGTTACATTATGGCAAGCCTCGGTACAGCATCAAGGTAGCCAGTCCCACAGAGGTATACAAAGACACCCACACAGACTCCCTTACACAGGACAGAGACACAAGGCAGACAGTTACACAGACTCGCAGACAGGACACAGACACCCACACATGATGGACAGCACTACAGTAAGACTGAACATTAAGAATTTAAAATATTGGGCTTATGAACTAATAATAATGCTAGAATAAGATTTTGCAGTAGCATGAGTTGTGTGACCCCACATTTTTGAAGAACAGACCAAAACTAAAACATCTGGACATTGTGCAACATTCTCACAGCCCCTACCAACCTCCTAATCTCTCAGCATAATTCCAAAGCTGAAAATAACTGCAGAACAAAGGTGTAATATCAAGGATAGTTACAAACATTGCTATGATAAACTTAGAAAGATATTTAAAGAACAGGGATTGCATTAGCATTCATTACAATAATCAGTATATTCTGCAAAACTCTCACAGTCCCCCCAAAGGTCTCAGCACAATTCTAGAGGAGGTACAAAAAAAAAAAAAAACAAGACAAGGACGTAACATTAGGGGGTTTAAAACATTGTGGTTATGAACTAATAAAGATGGTAGGATGGTAGAATAACAGATTTTTCCAGTAGCATGCATTGTGTGAATTCACATTTTTGATGACTAACAGACCAAAACTAAAGGTCAAACATCTAAACATTGTGCAACATTCTCATAGCCCCTACCCCTCTCCTCTAACCTCACAGCTCAACAATTCCAGACAAAGCCCCCCACCAAAAAAAAAAAAAAAAAAAAGAAAATACAGAACAAAGGCATAACATCAGGGATAGTTTGAAACTTTACTATGATCAACTTCGATAGCAGAACAGAGGTTGCACTGGCACGCATTAAGACATCAGTACATTCTGCAGAATTGTCACAGCCCTTACCCCCCAGTATCTCAGCACAATAAATCTGGATGAAGTGAAAGTAAAATAAAAACACAAAGGAATAACATAAAAACAATGTGCTTATCAGCAAATATAGATGCTGGAATAACAGATTATGAAGTAAAATGCATTGCGTAACCCCACGTTTTAATGAAAACAGATAAATACCAGGCAAACATCTGAATATTGCACAACATTCTCACAGACTGCAACCCCCCCCTACCAACCTGTCAGCACAATAACTCTAGACAAAGCAAAAAATTATCATAGAACAAAGGCGTACCATCAGGTATAGTTGTAAACGCTGCTGGTATACACAATACTAGTATAACAGGGTTTGCATCAGTATACATTAAAACAGCAGTTGTATATTCTGCAACATTCTCACAGCCACTAACTCCCCTCCCAACCTCTCAGCACAATAATTCTGGACAGAGCAAAAAATTATCACAGAACAAAGGTGTAGCATCAGACATAGCTGTAAACACTGCATACACAAAACATACTAGCAGAACAGGGTTTGCATTGTATACATTAAAGCATCTGCATATTCTGCAGCATTCTCACAGCCACTATCCCCCACTACCTAGGGGTGGGAGGGTGGCCTAATGGTTAAGGTGTTTCCCTTACAAACACAAGGTATAGGGTTTGAATCTCACAGGGGATAACTGGCTAGGCTTAAAATGGCTCGCAAGGGCAGTTAGCTTAGTACTAACCTATGAACCTATTTCAGCACAACTGTACACAAAACAAAAATGCAATATTGAATATTCTTATGCAAGACTAGATAAAAAAAACTACATCAAATTTGGACATTAATTACAAACAAGCCTTCCTTCCTTAGTCTCTGAGCAGAAGAATTCTGGACAAAGATAAAATAAAACTGTTACAACCACAGCCCCTTACCCCCCCCCACACACACACACAAGCACAAATCATCTTAGCGTAAGAACTCTGCAGAAAAAAAGTCATACAATCCTCTCCCTAGGTTTCCTCGACCCCCCCAGCAAAAAATAAAGTTAAAAATAAAACCAGCAACTTAAATAGTTCTGCAGTTGATAGAAGGCTTCCACTAATCCTCTGCTTGCTTCTACTACACACAGACCAGACCTGTTCAGCCCTTTTAAACTGCCCTCAAAAGGACAGTTTTTCAGATCTTTTAGAAATTGGCCTTTCAGGGGCAGTTAATATATATATATATATATATATATATATATATATATATATATATATAGCTGCTTTGCTGGTTCTACGGTCGTTCCAGCAAAACCTGCATCCTCCAGCCATCCTCACAGCATACCTCTCAACCTCTTAGCATGACAAATCTGGACAAAGCCAAAAATAATAGGGGTACAAAGGCTTAAAAATAGGGAAACTTTTTAAATATTGTGCATATAAACTTACAAACTTGCTTTCAGACCTTGCTTTAGCATACATTTTTATGAGGGATATAAAGTCTGAAACTTAAATGTACGTCTGCTATTATTTAGTGACTTCAATACTCATTAATGTATAAGAAAACCACACATTTTATTAAGAACAAACCAAAAATATAAAGCAATAATCTATTCTTAAAAATCTGGGCAGTTCAGATGTGTGCCTAATGTCAACAATCAAAAGAACTGACCCAACAGACCACATATTACGGTAAACCCCATCAGGAAGCTAGAACTTGCTTCTTTGATTGCTGTCCCTTGCTTCACTGAAGTGGACTTGATTGAGAGCAGCTGAAAAGTAAAGCATGGGACCTGACTGGCTGCAGCCATCAAGGAAGCAAGTTCTTTAAGGTGGGGGAGGGGGCGGAATCACGTGACTGTGCTGCCGAATGAATGAGGCGCCAAGCAAGGAGTGGAAGAGATGTTGAAACCCGCGGCTACTTCACATGGGGGCCCTCGTATGTGGGGAGATAATCAGGGTCTGGCAGGTGCCCAACGCCGGCTATGCCCCTCACCAACCAAGTGACTAAGCAGCTCACCCTACTATTCAGGCATGACCAAAGGGCAATTTCAGGTGTACTCTCCAGTCCAGCTGGTGAATCTGGGTATCCTGAGGCAATGTTACAACTGCCTCATGTACACAAACAACCCTCTCCTCCTACCACAAAACACTAACATATGGGAGAGATGCAATTATACAGCCAAACTGGAGGCTAAGCTCTGTCCACCCAAGACTGGAACAGACAGTCAAGAGAAGAAGGTTAAACACCTGCACCACACCTCCAGCCACACACAGGCCTATTAAACCAGCACTGGCAAAAAATACATGTACACACAAAAAATCATACTTGGAGACTCTAAATAAAAACCTGCAGAAGCATCAGAGACCTCCAAAGCAGACACCCAAACAACCTGCACCTCCCGTCACAAACCAGACAACACATAAAACACAAAATCAGTGTGACGCACAATCACAGTCTTTAAGGCGAAATAACATACCTAACACACTAGTAATAGATGACTCTATAGTCAGGCACACTGACGTCCCACTCACTAGGCTGGACAAGCAGAAGGTTACTGTTAGCTGCCTGTTGGGAGCCAGAATCCGCCACATAGCACAAGCACTCAGGTCACTCCAGAACAAGTACAAATATGACTCTGTCATTGTTCATGTTGGTGTGAATGACCTGAGACGTACTTCCCTGGACTACATGAAAAGAGACATGGAAGAGCTCTCTGATCATGTAGCCCAGGCTGGTATGACCCTGACCCTGAGTAGCATTCTGCCCTCACCAAGAATGATACCTCAGTATAAAGAAAAAATGATCAATTTCAACAATTGGCTAAACTTCTGGTGTCATTCAAAGGGGATCCAGTGTCTGTCAGACTGGGACAACATGCTCGTCAAGCCAAGTTGCTTCGCAAGAGATGGCTTGCACTTGTCACCCCTAGGCTTTCGAATACTGGCCAAGGCTCTTGCTGCCCCCATAGTGCCTTTTTTAGGCAAGGCTCAAAAGTCAAACCCACCTCCGTAAACAGCACAATTAACAAAAAACTGAGGGTTATGCTACTCAGCGCCAGGAGTTTAAATCTCAAAATCCACGCGCTCGAAGCACTTCTCAGTATGGAGAACGCCGACATCTGTGCAGTAACTGAAACCTGGTTCAAGGTTCCAGAGAGCACTCCAGCACTACCGGGCTACAACTCGTACCACACGTTTCAGCCACAGAACATGGACCTAAACACAAAAGGAGGGGGTGTATCCATATTCACCAAGGATACCTACACTTCCAGGTTAACGGCGCAGCATGATACCTCTGTGATCATCCATGTGCAACTAACATCGGGCAAATCTGCAATGCAAATTGTGGCCTACTACAGATCACCTTCCATGACCCAGGACCACCTTTCTGGAGACACTGGAAAACATGAAGGTTCTACCAAACACCCTGATACTGGGCGATTTCAATTACCCTACCATTAACTGGGAAAACTACTCGAGTACAAACTCCCAGGCACAGTGCTTCCTGGAATTCATCAACTCAAATGCCCTGGATCAGCTGGTAAACTCCTCTATCAGAGGTGAAAACATATTGGACCTGGTCATCACAAACATGGGTGACTGGTGCTCCACACCGGAGGTCAACCCGTCACTGGTTAGATCAGACCATAAACTAATCACTCTGGATGTCCACACCCCACCACCACCCCCAACTAAGGAAACCACAGTAAAAAACTTTTCTAAAGCAAACTTCACCTTACTTAAGACAGAGGCAGTAAGTTTCACAACCCCCACGCTAAAGGATAACGCTGTCCGAGATGCAGAAACCTTTACAAATGCACTCTATGAGCACCTACAAGGATGCATGGATCATGTCACCTCTAGCAAAACCAAGACTCACTCCTCTAAAAGAAGGAAACCAGTCTGGTGGACCCCTGCCATAAACAGGCTATACAATAGGAGGAGGAAACTAGTTCAGAAAAAAAGCAAATCCCAAGAAGGAAAAACATCCCTGATCAGTATCAGTAAGAAACTAAGGTCCCTCATAAAATCATCCAAGGCTAACTTCGAAATAAAAATAGCCAAGGATTAAAAAGATAACCACAAAGCCTTCTTTAGCTATGTTAAGAATCTAAGTGGCAACCCTCAGATATGTACTGAAATAGTGCAAAATAGCACAAAATATACTGAACCTACTGATATTGCCAACATCATGGCAGACAGATTCAGTGCAAACTTCACCCCTCTCTCACCACCAAAAGGGGCCACAACAATACCAGAAAAGTGTAGTGTCCCAGAAATCACAGACGCACATGTGAAAATAGCCCTATCAAAAGCCAAAGATACAGCATCAATGGGGCCAGATGGTGTCCAAGGCTGCATCTTGCACGAACTACAGAATGAACTAACCCCCCACCTAAACACGTTGTTCAACCTCAGCCTCACCACAGGCTACGTGCCCATAGAATGAAGCACAGCAACGGTTATTCCACTCCACAAAGGAGGGGCCACAAATGACTCTGTTAACTATCGCCCCATAAGCCTGGTCTGCAAGGCTATGGAGCGCATCATCATGGAACTCATTAACAAAGACATTGGGAACCTCCAAACACTTGATCCAACCCAGTTCGGCTTTTAGGGCAGATCATGCCTACTAAACCTGGTTGACTTCTTCGACAAAGTCACCAAGGCCATAAACGAGGGAAAGGTTGTTCACACAGCCTACCTTGACCTCTCCAAGGCTTTCAACACCATTCCCCACTCGGGTATTTCAGAAAAACTCACCAGCCTGAACATAAACCCCTACATCACGAGATGGGTTGCCAACTGGCTTACAGACAGAACTCACACGGTAAGAATAGCGGGCTTCAGGTCAGACTCTAAACCAGTCACAAGTGGTGTCCTGCAAGGCTCGGTCCTGGGACCTCTACTGTTCGGTATATACTTCTCAGAAGTACAGGCAAACACAGGAGGACTATGGCTAACCAAGTTCGCTGATGACTGCAAACCGGGAGCCATAACTGACTCTCCGGCTGACACGGACATCCTCCAAAAGGTCCTTACTGAGACAGACACCTGGTGTCAAAGTCATGGCCTCAAGCTAAATGCCAAAAACTGCATAGTCATCCCATTTAGGAAAAACAAAACACCCACGAATTACCGCATAATTGGCAGCCCCTTAATACAGAAGAGGTAATAAGAGATATGGGGACCCAGGTAGACAGTAATCTCTCCTTTGACAATCATATTGCCAAAGTAGTTAGGAAATCCTTCTATGTGGCCCATATCTAATTACTAAAGGGTTCGCATCTAGAAATAAAGAAGTTATAGTGCCCCTCTTCAGACCCATCAGAGTACAATACCCCATTTGGGATGTACCTCACAAAACACTTCCAAAAGCTGGAGAGACCACAGAAGTACCTCACCAAGAGGATTACTGGCCTCAAACATATGTCCTATGCAGCCCACCTGAAAAAACTCTGGCTGTGTTCAGTGGCATATCGCTTACTCAGAGGTGATCTCTGCCTGAGTTACAAAGCCATGTCCAACTCAGAATTGATGGACATGCACCACCTAAAGAAATACAAGTCACTGCGAGCCACATGCTCTAGTGAGCTAAACCTCACCACAACAATAAATAGAACATGCTGGAGGGATAGATTCCTGTCACAGAGACTCCTCATGCTTTGGAACAAAATTCCAAACTACATTAGGCAGAGCCCCTCACTAACACTCTTCAAGAGAAACCTTGACAAGTGGCTGGGTAACAGAAAATACACCCCTGGGATCACTTCACTGATTCTGATTGACAGAGGATCAGTTAATTAATCAATGGGGTAGCAAAAGCTGACACACTGGCTAGGCTTATAAATGCCCTCGGGCAGATAGCCTATTACCTACCGATGAACCTAAAGGAAGTAGATTTCTGAAACTACTACTTCTTCTTTCGGCTTTTCCCAGTTAGAGGTCACCACAGTGGACCTCTGGTCCGCTAATGATTGGCAGTAGATTTTTACGGTGCCGAGGTGCCAGCCCGATGCCCAACCTTCAACGAAGGCACGCACATTCACGCATGTCTTTTGAAAGCCACTCGACAAAATATTTGGTAAGGAAAATGTGAACTCAGTACTAGGAACTCTGAACACAATTTACATAGTATTCCCCAACTGCAATAACTGGGCTAGACTAGACAGAAATTGTATTTTACAGGAATATTTGCATTTGATTGAAAGCTTCAACACACATCCAATAACTACTTCAGATCATGCACCAATAAAAACCAAGATAAAAGATGCTGGGTAATGAAGTAAAATGAGACAATGGTACGTTCCTACCTACCTGTTAAAAAGAGAGGAATTTAAAGAATTGGTCCAGGTTTGTTTGGAACAGTGTCATATGAAGCACAGCATCTGTATGACAGTGTTCAAAAGGAACCCTGACGAGTGGC
The DNA here is from genome assembly GCF_019279795.1 of Protopterus annectens. Lineage (NCBI taxonomy): Eukaryota > Metazoa > Chordata > Ceratodontiformes > Protopteridae > Protopterus > Protopterus annectens. The sequence goes on from NC_056743.1 coordinate 814,222,115, forward strand.
TGGGGCGCCGTAAATTCATACCAGAAATAGCGCCCACAACCCTCCTAGACATGGCAGCCATTACTAAATACAATTGTGGGTACTGACTAGAGTATCCATGGTATTATACTGGGCTGAAACAGCTAGGCTTGAAATTACCTCTGGGTCAATAGCCTAGCAACCTCCTACGATAGTGGAAATTAATTTGAGAATTATTACGGAAGGCAAGAGCACAAAAACTTATAGCACAAAAATTTGGGCAACAGAAAATAAAAAGGGTTCTTGCCAAACTTAGGAAACCTATTAACAAGAAAAATAACCAGAGATCCTGTAGCGCTATTAGAGATATTTTGGAAATTTTATGAAAGTTTGTGTAAAGTGAAGAAATAAGGAAATAAAGAGCACAAATGGAAATCTTGAAGACAGACTTAATTACACCAAGATTACAGGTAGATAGAGCTCAACAACTAACAGTTAAGACAGAAGGTGATGAGATAAAAACAGTAATGTACAATCAATTTTCAGGAAAGTCTCCGGGAACATGGTATACCCATAGAAATTTGGAAGTTAGGAGGTAAAAAAAAGTGATAAAGATTTAACAGCATTTTGAAAAGAGAGGCAGCACCAACATCTTGGAAGGAAGCTGTTGTGGTTCTAATGCCTAAAGATGGTAGAAACTTGTCATATCCAGTTTCATATAGACCCATTTCAATTTTAAACTATGACTACTGTTTGTGTCTATACTAGCTAAAAGAATGGCTAAGGTATTGCCAAAACTGATAGACATTAAGCAATGTGACTGTGTAGGGGAGGCAAATATTTGACAGCATTAATAGAAATATGACAATCCAAAGGAAAGCAGAATGTAAGAAAATACCACTACTGTCAGTGGGTCTTGATGCCGAGAAAACATTTCAATAAGCTGGGATTTTATGAGTAAGACAGTGGAAATACTTGATTTCTCTAATACATTAATAGTGTTAAATAGAAAGACATATGAAGGAATGGAGGCAAAAATTCAAGTGGAAGGTTTCCTCTCCAATAAGCTGTGTTTGAACAGAAGAACCATGCAGGGCTGCCCTCTTCCCCCTTTATTTGCTTTATAATTTAAAATCAATGGCAAAAAAAAAATAAAGGGCTCAAAAATGCAAGGATATAATTGGTATGGAAATCGAGAAAAGTTGGCTTTATTTCCAGATGATATTATTTTGTACCACATAATCGAGAAAAGGACATTTCAGTGTTCTGGAACATTTTGAGGCAGTTTCAAGTCTTTTCAGGACAAAAAATTTCAAACAAACCCTGGGATTCATTAACGTCTAGACTATGTGTACACCACTCTGATTGAAAAGACAACATAAGAATAACTCACACCTTCTTCCACCTAATTTTAGCTTTCCCACTGATTTTCTTGCAGCCTTAAATACTGAGGGGGATTCATAAACAACAAAGTGTAGACTACATGTACAATTAGTGTAACCTTTCTGAGTGACTAGAAAGCACAAAAAATGTGGTACATATGTTCATGAATACATTTTGTGTGCACTTAGTGCAGGTGTTAATGAATCTGGCCCAAAGGCTATAGTCAAGTTATGGACCCACACACAAACTGATTCAGTGATACCTGTTTTTATAGGTAAGTGATAAGATGAAGTATTTAGGAGTATGAATTAAAAAGACTTCTGTTACTGCAAATAAAGACATGCGGGAAGAGACTAAAAAGTTAATACAAAAACTGAGAAACTGGAAGCTTTTGTTTATGGATATGGATAGTATGGTACAAGCAGTGAAAAGGTTCAAGTCCCTTTAGCTTTATATATGGGCCAGGCATATTTTTATCAAACAGAGACGTGGACAATAACTTATAAAGAGTTTAAGGAATTTATTTGGAGAGGGCATAAATTAAGTTGGAAAAGCTGATTCTTCCAATAGAACAAGTTTGCTTAGGATTGCCTAATTTGAAGGGATATTTTAGACTTGCACAGTTAAGGGTCATATACAGAACACAGGCAAAAGGTTATAATACAAAATGGAAACGGACGATGAAAAGGCAGTGGCAAATCCAAGAAAGAGAGAGAGAGTGAGTATGGAATTTTGGATGCAGATCCTTAAGGAGAATAACAACCATACAGAATAATATTATACTGATACAGTAGCAGAAAGTATTCCAAGAACTAAGCCAACATGAGTATGGAGAAAGGAGATTTTGCCATTAGAGATGACTGCCAAGTAGGGGTATAAAAATAAACAGGAGGGGCTGAAATTAATTGGAGAAAACTGGCAAAGGAACAAAGGTACTGGCAGCAAATAACTAGAGAAGGAAAGGAAGTAGTGTGGGATGAAGCCAAGAAGATATGTAGACTGTAGGCTAGAGACTACCTTCCCTACCAGGGAATGATATCAGGGTAGAAGCAAAGAGAAAAGGATAGGGTAAATCTTAAGTGAAAGACCTGTTCAGACAGAGTTTTTAGTTAAAAAAGGAAACATTAGTAGGACATGTAAAATACTGAGCAATAACTATAACAATCAATCAGAGGAGATTAAAAACTATTGGGAAGACAGCCAGGAAACTAATTTACAACAGAGCAATGGGAAGACATGCAAGGCTCCCAAGTATGAATAAAGCACAGACAGTTTGGGACCTTTGCTTGGAAGTGTTTGCATAGGTATTTTTATATCTCAAGCAGACTTCAAAGAAATTTTCCTCAGGTAGATAGGTAGACAGAGGTGTGGTGGGGATGAAAGAGGTAACTGGGAACAACAGTAAGATCTTATTAAGTTTAATTCTGTTGGCTGCCAAAAAACAATTACTAGAAAATGGAAATCAGTCTAAATTAACTATATTTGAAGTAGTGAATATTATAAAACAAATTAAAGAACTGAGAGAGGATCTTTGAAAAAGGGAAGAAGCAAATTACATATAAATAAATGTAAACAGTAGGAACAGTGCATGTAAAATAACATTCAGGAGGGGGGGGAGTAAGGTTTAAAGTAAGGTGGGAATTTAGCAATTTGTGTAATGCTGGACTAATGATAGTTACAAGGAAAAGAAGGTATGTGATGTATAATGTATGTACATGGAGAAATATTAATATGGTTTGTTTCCTTTTCTGTTAATGTATGTTTGCCTACTTCTTTAATTTAACAAATGTGTTTTAAAAAAGAATATCAATAAAGATTAGTCTATAAAATTGAAATAAGCAACTAGTCAGACTTTCTAATAGTTTTTGTCTTATTCAGGTAGAATCTTAGTTGTCTGTGGACATCAAGTAAATATCAGATTACTTCTCCTTTAGTTTTAGAATTGACAAAAATGCAGGTAGATAGATACATTGATTTAGAAACATTTCAGTGACAACGTTGGAAATAAAAAAAAGGGTTAGTCCTTGGGGTCACCCTGCTTCTATGTACAACAAGAAAAGGTGGAGTACATGTAACAGCTTGTAATTCAAAACCCTTTGGCAGATATTAAATCCAATATCATCAATATCTTTTAAAAGCAGAGTTTTAAAGAAGCAGAAAAGATCACTTCAAAGGGTGGAAGGATTTATATTTCCAGAAAATAATTCAGGTCCAAGAAAAAAGAATGAATTTTCTTGTGGGGCATGAAATGGAGGGCGCCTTTAAGAAACTGTTTGACCTCATAACATGAAGAAATAATGGGATCAAGTGGCAGGCAAGTAGAAATGGCTAACAAATATATCTTGATAGAGGCATATGCTACATCCAAGTTGAACACCTCACAAATATTTGAGGACAATGGGTATCCATGTTTGATAAGAGCCCTCCTGTCTGCTACGACAACATGTAAAAAATCTTTCTTACTTTTAAGATTTTCGTGTTGCAGGTTTTCTAGCCTCCTTTATTAGCTGTAGCACATCCTGAGAATAAAGGTGCCTGAAAGGACTTGGAAGCCTAGTATCCACACTGTGAGGTTCACTGTCTTTTCTTCTGGATGAATGAGAAAGTACTTTTATTGTGTAAGCAAGTCTATCCAGTGGGGTAACTTATGGTGATTGCCTCTGAAAATGAAAAGAGAACTGGTAGCACGAAAGTTCTGAAGATTTTTGCTGTGTATACCTTAATTATCAGCATATATTCTTGTGCAGAGGTTGTAGGCCATATGTATGTCACAACAGGAAGGTGCCAAAGCTCATAAAGAAGTAACTCATTTTGTAGTCTGATAGCTTGAGCTTAAGTAGAAACATTAATCAATTTGGGCACAATACTGTCATCTCCTCCCCTTTCCTCTCTTGCAGTTTGTAAAGAAAATGTTGTGTTGGTAGAGCAACCAAATCCAAGTCAGTCCAGGAGTCCCCTCTTCCTTATTCCCCCAACCACTTACTTAAAACATCTCAAATTATGTCTTGAGCTTTGGCTGGGGGCTTGTTCAAATGGCTTCAAAGTTCTAGGAGTCTGGTGCAGACATGAAAGGAACAAATGTGAACATCAAAGAGACAAAAACCCTGATGTAAGCCTCCCCTGCTCTTCATCAGCCTTGGACTCCAGGAGCTCTTCAGATCTTAACAGACAATACCACAACCATATGGTTTATCAACAAATGGGAGGGGGCACAAAGTCTTTATCACATTTGCAGGCTTACAATGATGGTTTGGGATACTGCAGTATACCACAATCTCTACCTTCAAGCAGTACACATCCATTCGCAACTAAATTCAATGGTAGAGTACATGCGTAGAATCCAAGGCAGCCCCCCCCACAAATGGATGCTGAACAAAAGTCCTCCTTCAGAGTGTCCATGATAACAGATCTCAAACTCATGGGCTTCAGGCCTCAAGCAGCCCTCAAATGAGCACAGTTCTGGGTGAGGGAAGCTACTAAACTAAATTTCTCGGTCATCGACTGGATATTAGTATCCAACCCCCAGTGCTGTCATAACCCTTCCACCCTACCTAACTCCCTCAGTGACCACCTCCCTAACTCAGTAGTAAGGCACACTCCCATTCTTAAAAAGAGACACCAATACAAAGAGTCTTGTAACCTTAAAAACTACAACCCAGTCACCCTAAATGAATTACTGTCCACTGTAAACTGGCCATTCCTATACATTACCTCTTTATGAGGCTGTCCAAAGCTTCAACAATATATTCCTAGAAACACCTAACACCCTGGCTCCCAGTAGAAAAATTACACTAAAATGTAATTATGCACCATATTTAAACCAGGCAACTCGATCCCTTATGAACAATATAGACAGTGCCTGTAGAGCATGGAAAAAAAAATAACTCAACTTTCCACCTGAAATTATACAAACAGCTATGCAACCAAACAAAAATGCAGGTCCTACTGGACAAAAAAAATTTCTATCAAAAATCTCTGAGCAATCCACATTCCAACCCAAAGAAATTCTGGCACTAAATAAAAAAATTACTAGCTCCAGGGAACTCCTCTTCACCAAACCCCTTCCCTAATAAACCTTCTAGCAAAACTGCAACTCTAACAACTTATTCATCGAAACAATAGAAAAGCTTACTAAACCAGACTCTTTCGATATTAAGATTCCACCTCATCTCTTACCTCATTCTCCCTAGCACCCGTAGCAACTTCCTTCATCAGATCACTTCTTAACAAACTCATCCTTGTTCCCCACCCACCGACAAACTCCTCCATTATTCCTCAAGCATGCAGCCAGGTCCATTGTATACTGTGTACCTATACTTATCAATAGATCCATCCAAAAAATACAGGTACCTATTACGACAAAAACACATTTTGTCGAATGTGTTTTCATCTACACATATAGAGCAAACAGGCAAAACAGCGAAGCGGCTGTTCAGCAAATTCTTTCCCTGAGAAAGAAGTCGCTTGACTGCTTTGTTACTTTGCCGTGTTCTGCAGTGTAGTTTGGTCCCTTGTCCGGTATAGCTCCTGAGCGTGAATGTGCAACAGTTACTGACCTTAGGTTTAGGGTGTGGGTTAAGGTAAGTGCATATGTATGAAAGTGTTTACTGTTTTTTAATTTTGCATTAGCTGTATGGTTGAGTTACGTGTGTATATATTTTCAGCTGTTTACTTTTGTTTTGAGGGGGTAGAATTAGGGTTAAGGTAAGTATATATGTGTTTGGAACTGTTTATGTAAATGTGAGAGAGTTACTGACCTTAGGGTTAGGTTGCGGGTTAAGGTAAGTGCATATATTTTAAAATGTTTACTGTTTTTTTTTTTTCCGTTAGATGTATGGATAGGTTACATGCATATGTGTATTTAGTTGTTTACTGTTTTGTTTTTTTGGGGGGGGGTACAATCAGGGGTAGGATATGTGTGTATGTGTTTGGAAGTATTTAATTTATTTATTTATTTTTGTTTGGAACAGTGATTTCTTTCCCTAGGAATGAAATCGCTCTTCTGTGGTTTCGACATTTTCAGCTTTCGCTGAAAATGTGTCGATGAAACATCGTTCACTGTTTTCAGCTTCTGATGTTTCAATATAGACCTAAAAAATACAGTACTAGATATCTGGAAAAAATTCTTCATAATACTCCTCCACAAGAGAGGAAATTCTACAGAACCCTCAAATTAAAGGTCTACTGCCATATTATCCACTTATCTTCTTCTTTCGGCTTTTCCTGGTCAGGGGTTGCCACAGCGGATCACCTGTCCACTCATGATTGGCAGTGGAGTTTTACGGTGTTGAGGTGTCAGCCCGACACCCAACCTTCCACAGAAGGCACATACATGCACACACTTACAATTAGGGCCAATTTAGAGTGCACAATCCACCTACAGCATGTGTTTGGGATGTGGGAGGAAACTGGAGCACCCAGAGGAAACCCACATGACCACAGACTCCGCACAGAAGGCACCCCAGCCGAGGATTGAACTGGAGAGCCTCTTGCTGTGAGGCAGCAACGCTAACCGCTGCACACTGTGGCCGCCCATATTATCCACTTATCCAAGATACTGGAAAAATGTATACATAGATAAATACTAAACCACCTCTTGCATGCAAACCTAATTACACCCACACAGTATGGTTTCTGACTCATGCACAGTACTGCCCTCCTATCTTTCACACACAACATTGCCCAAGACAGAGATAATAATAAACTCATATCAGCTCTATTTATCGACCTATCAAAAGCATTTTATACTATTTCCCATCCCATCCTCCTAAATAAACTTTCCAACCTACAACTCTCTATCTCCACTACCTCCTAATTTAACAGCTACCTCTCAAAAAGATATCAGTCCAAAAGAAGGCAAACATCTTTCTCCCCTTTCCATCTTGTGAAGACCGGGGTTCCCCAGGGCTCTATCCTACTTTTTAATATATTTACAAATAACCTCCATGTCTCCTGCCCCCACTCTACCTTAATACAGTATGCAGAAGATTCCACAATTATTAACACCTCCGACAATATACAAATTCTCCACACTGTCACTCAACACTCTGCACCTAGTAGAACGGCTAACTGAAAACAACCTGTTTCTCAACCCCAAAAAGACCAAGCTTCTCCTTTTCCTTCTAAAAAAAAAACAGTCCAGCAGAACAAAACTTCACCATCTCATCCTTAGATAATGCAATTATCACAAGTCGACTGAAACTGCTTGGTGTTACTATAGACAATAAATTAAAATTCGACCTACATCTTAAATTGTATCAAAAACTCCAATCAAAAACTAGATCTTCTGAACCGCAACAAATATATACCAAACGAATCTAGACCTATACTAGCTCAAACATGTATTCTACCATCCCTGCTATATGCCGCTCCCATATTTACTAACCTCCAAAATAATCTCTTAACCAAACTAGAAGTTACCTATAATAAGATAGCCAGATTTGCAGCCAGGAATAGCTACAAATCTCATCACTGTATATCCTTGAAAAACTTAAGATGACCTGAGCTCCCCCACATGCTTCAAATGTCAGAACTACAATTGCACATAGCATCCTGAATATAGCCCCAACTCCTGCCCTGTGGTTACATCCACACTTACACCCTACACACCCAAAAGTGACCTCAGAAGCACACAACAAAACCTACTTCAGGTGACCATTCCAAACAAAAATATTGGAAAAATACTTTACAGTCATTCAACTGTATTCTCATGGAACACATTCCATTGTCCTTTCACTCCACTACCAAAAAAGGCGAATTCAAAAGGCAACTAAAAATTAATTTCCAACGTGCATGGATCTGTACTTGTCAGGAAATAACCTAATGAATTTTTCTTCTCTCGATTAACATATCTGCCCGGTATTACCTATCTAAACTGTCTGCACATCTACACATATTACTCTCTCTGCAGTTAATATCTATGCACTAAATGCATCTTTGATGTACTATGTCATGATGTTACTCTGAATTTTATATTACATATTAGAAAGTAGTTTTATTTTAAAGCATTGCTATATTTCCTTGTATATAACTTAATGCTAACCAAATTTCTCAAACATATTGCTACTGCATTCTCAAAATACTGTACCTTTGCCTTATAAATTTTCCTGTTGTATATTTCTCTTTTTATCTGTTTTTGTACTAAGTATATTACAACATGATTTTTTTTCTTATTTTTACTATTTACTTTCCTGGAGCTTTTCTCATTGGGTCTCCACTGAAAAAACACTCTCTAAGCCCAGTCAGACTAACCCGGTTAACACATGTAAAAATAAAAATAAAAGTAAATAAATTTTAAACTGTGTATGAATGGGACAGTAAACTGAGTATGCTTGTTATGGTGTCAACTGAGTATGGGTTGGAATGTATACAACTGCAGTAAATACGTTAGCATGTGAACCTAAATGTATTTGTGTTAGCACCCGCTCAACATCATTGATGTGCACGGAGCTAGAAGTAGCTACAAGTTTAGGCCAGAGATTGGCTACATTGTCTATTAACAGTGCAGTGTTTCCACCAGGTCTTAGGCCAATCCTGTTATCACAGAAATAAAAAAATATTTCTGTTGTATAAAAGGTTTGGAAACTTAAAATCTGAAAAAAAATCTATTTCTATAGATCCAACTGCCACTTTCAATGCACCTGTTCCATAAGAAAAGTTCAACATGTCTTTATTTATTTATTTTATTTACCAGGAAATTCCAACTGGACACAGGTCCTTTTTCAGTGGAGGCCCGGGGAGAAAAGCTCCACAGAACAACAAATGAGGAACTAAAAAAAAACAGTTCTGTAAGACCTAGGATAAGAAAGTTTGTGTTTTTAGTTAGTTTTACAGTAACAGCTATGCATGCAGTCTTTTGGTGACTTCATAAGAGGCTTGCTAAGAATTGCTTCAGTTTGTATTCTAGTAAGAGTGGAAAAGAACCTATCCGTTTATTGGCCTCTGATTGCGGTATAACCTTGAAGAGTGTAGTTTTGGTATTAGCTAACATACTTGTTGGAATATTTTAAGCTTTTCTGTGTTATTATAAATTACCCACATTTGCATGGCCATGCTCACTGTACAGCCATGTTTAACCCAGAACTGTATACTCGAAGGCATCTTGAGCCACATTTTTCCCCATATTACCCAACATCTACAAATCATACCAACTAGTGTGATTAGCAATATCTGTACTACGGACAGCTGCCCACAGTTGTGCATCAAACTATACTGCACACAACGGGCTACACATAGCATCTAACAGCCCACAGCTGCTTTACTTTAGTAAAATTAGCCTGCAGTTGCTCCAAATTGCCCTTAGTAGATGCTCTGAAAAGTGCATATTTAATGGTTACTAGGCATAACTAGTTGTTTCCAGTTTCCTCCTCAGTAAAGTCCAATAACTACCCCATCTAATTCAATAAAGTAGTCCGTGTACTTCAAATTCTCCAAATCCTGGGACTAATATGGAAGATCAGCCTGTTTGTCCTCCTCCTTTTGCCAGCCTCAAAGCATTTTGTATCCTTAGCCTGATGCCCAAAGATAATGAACTTCTACTTGGCGCAAGACATTCAACCTGTGAGAAATGTAAGTTTTTAACCAACATGGAGACTACATTCTCATAAAAAGACACAGACTGTGAGGATCATACACTTTCACAATGCTCTAGACTAATCTTCATGAAAACGTCTTATGCTGAAGCTGTAAAAAAATAAGTCCTCATCAAAGCCTCCTAGAGTCACAAAGACTAGGTCTCAGTGAAAATCTAACACAATGTAAGAGTCACCAAGATTTAAATCATGTTAGATCCAGTACATTGGACCATTCTACAAATGAAAACATTTTAGAGATTGGTGACTCTATAGTCACGATACACTGATTCTCCCATCACTAGGGTGGACAAAGACAGGGTAATAGTGAGTTGTCTTGCAGGTGCCAGTATCTGACAGTCATATTTGCCAGATGAAAGAGCCTTAAGGGTCCTTGGGCTATGACATGTGTTGGTCCATGTGGGAGTGAATTACTTGGCAAACAAAATTCTGAGGGATATGCAGAGAGATATGCTGCAACTCTCCGTGCATGTCACAAATGCAAGCAACATTTTAGTCCTCAGTAGAATCCCTCCTTCTCCAAGAATGCTGCCTAGGTATAAAGAAAAAATACCTGGCTTCAGTAAATGGCCAAATAGCTGATGTCATTCCAAGGATCTAGTATGTATCAGCATGGAACTTGATGTACAACAGTTTTACTTGCTTTGCCAAGGATGACCTGCACCTCTTGTTCCAAAGCTTCTGCATTCTGGCAGAAGCCTTTGCTGCCCCACAGTTCTTTTTTTTAGGCAGATTACAGCTGATGGACATTCCAGTGTAACTAACATATCGAATCCTAAACAGGATCACATTAAAGGTGAATCTGCTCCATACCAGACGTCTCAACAAAAAATGCCTGACCTTGATGCTCTCCTGGACATGAAGTATATCCACGTCTGTGTAATTACTAAAATTTGGTTTAAATGTTGAGAAAGCAGTACTTCAACCACCTAGGTTTTATGCTTATCATGCTTTCAGACCCAATGGTAAATGTGGTGACATCTCCATATGTATGAGGGACCATATCACCTGTAGACATATTTCTTGTAAACCACAAACACAGGTCTTTGAGCTTCAAGTCACACAAATCAAAAACAATTATCAGTTTATAACCTGTTACAGGGCACTCTCTTTCTCCCCTGATAAACACATAAGGTTTCTAGATGTAGAAACTCCCTACAAACAAATACCAGATTATTTTGGGAGAATAAACTGAAGCACCTACACCTCAAATGTAAGATATACCCAAACATTTTTTACATTTTATAAAGGAAAACACACTGGAACAGATTTTAAACAGACCCACTATAGGTTCACAGGTTTATACTAGGCTATCTGCCCTAAGGCATTTATAAGCCTAGCCCAAAGTTTTGTGGCTTACGCCACCACTTATATGAAAAAATACTGTACCCATTAGTTTGTTGTGCCTCTGTCCAGTAGTGACACAGAGATGATTCCCGGGGTAAACCTACGATCTCCCATCCACAGGTCAAGATTTCTCTTGAACAGAGCCAGCGAGGTGCTCTGCCTCACATGGACCGGGATTTTATTCCACAGCATAGGGAGTCTCTGAGTGATAAATCTATCCCTCCAGCACATCCTATTTATATCCGTGCTAAGGTTTAAGTCGCTTGCTCTAGTGGTTTTGTTGGATTTGGATTTTTTGAGGTGGAGCATGTCCATTAATTCCAGGTTGGACATGGCCTTGTATGTCAGGCACATGTCACCTCTGAGCAGACGGTATGCGACTGAATAGAGCTGGAGTTTCTTCAATCTGGCAGCATATGACAGATTTTGGAGTCCCTTTATCCTTTTGGTGAGGAACTTTTGGGGTCTCTCCAATTGCTGCAGATGTCGGGTGAGATACATCCCGAATGGGGCATTGTACTCGATCATTGGTCTGATAAGTGAAGAGAACAGGGAACAATGACCTCACTAGATCTGGATGTGAATCCCTTCATGATCAGGTGGGCAATGTAGAAGGTCTTTCTAACCACTTTAGCAATGTGAGTGTCAAAGAAAGGCTACTGTCAACCTGGGTCCCCAGGTCCCTGATAACCTCTTCTGTGCTTAGTGGATTGCCACCTATATGGTAGCTTGGGGTTACCTTGTTTTTCCCGAAGGGTATGACTATACATTTTTTGGCGTTTAACTTCAGGCCATGGCTCTGGCACCAGCTATCTGTTTCCGTGAGTCCCTTCTGAAGGATATCCGTGTCCGATGCACTTTCCACTATGGCCCAGTTTGCAGTCGTCTGCAAACTTTGTCAGCCAAAGTCCTCCCATGTTGGCCTGTACTTCTGAGAAGTAGATGCCGAACAATAGGGGGCCAAGGACCGAGCCCTGTGGGACACCACTTGTGACCGGCTTGGAGTCTGACATAGCACCAGCAACTCTAACCCTGTGGGTTCTGTCCTTAAGCCAGTTTGCAACCCATCTTGTGACATATGGGTTTACATTTAAGCTGGTAAGTTTTTTACAGTACACGAGTGGGGTATTGTGTCGAAAGCCTTTGCAAGGTCAAGGTAGGCTGTATGGACTGCCTTTCCCTCATCAATGGCCTTGGTGACTGTTTCGGAGAAGTCGACCAAGTTCAAAAGGCATGATCTGCCCTTGACGAAGCCAAACTGGGTCGGGTCCAATGTCTGCAAGTCCCCTATATCTTTGTTTATGAGCTCCATTATGATCCTCTCCATAGCTTTGCAGACTAGACTTGTTAAGCTTATGGGGCGGTGATTACCAGGGTCCGTAGAGGCACCGCCTTTGTGGAGTGGGACCACAGTTGCCATACGCCACTCCTTGGGCACGTATCCTGTGGTAAGGCTGAGATTAAACAGCTGTCTTATGTGCGGGTTTAATTCCTCATTTAGCTCGTGTAGCACACAGCCAGGGACACCATCCGGTCCCATTGATGCTGTGTTTTTAGCTTTAGAGAGAGCAGCTTTCACCTGCACATTTGAGATGTCTGGGAGGCTACACTCAGCTGGGATAGTTATCTCTCCTTTAGGGGGGGAGAGGGGGGTGAAGTTTGCACTGAACCTGTCTGCCAGTATGTTGGCAATGTCTGTGGGTTCAGTGATTTTTGTATCATTTTGGACTAATTCTGAGCATATCTGGGAGTTTCCACTCAGGTTCCTAACATAGCTGAAAAAGGCCTTATGATTGTCCTTTGAATCCATGGCAATTTTTCCCTCAAAATTGGCCTTAGTTGATTTTATGAGTGCTCATATTTATTTACTAATAATGATCAGGGGTGACTTCCCTTTTATGGATTTTGTTCTATCATGTAATAGCTTTCTCCTCTTATTGTAAAGTTTGTTAATGGCTGGGGTCCACCAGACTGGACGTTTGCCCTTTGTGGAAAGAGTCTTGGTTTTATTTGGGATTGCCTGATCCATGCAGTCCTGGAGGTGTTCATAGAAGGCATTTGTAAGGGCTTCCGCAGCTTGGGTTGTGGTTTCCACTGGCTCAGGGGCCTTGAAGGATACCACACCAGTCTTGAGTAGTGTGAAGTTTGCTTTAGAGAAGTTCTTCACTGTGGTCTTTTTTGTTTGGGGTGGGGGGCGGGATGTGGATTTCCAGTGAGATTAGTTTATGATCAGATCTCACCAATGAGGGATATACTTCGGTGTGGAGCATTTTGTCCCCATGTTTGTGATAATGAGATCTAGTATATTTTCTCCTCTCATGGGAACAGTGACTAGCTGTTCCATGGCATTTGAATTTATGAACTCCAGGAACCGTTGGGCTAGAAAGTTAGGGCTTGAGTAATGTTCCCAGTCTATATTCGGGTAGTTGAAGTCACCCAATATGATGGTGTTTGGAGATACATTTATACCCTCCAGTGTCTTCAGGAAGGCTGTGTGGGGTTCCTGAGTTTGAGAGGGTGGCCTGTAGCATGCTACAATTTGTAGAGCAGTTTTGCCTATGGTTAATTGCACCTGGATGGTTTCCGAAGCTTCGTGCGTTGCCACCAACCTGGAGGTGTGGGTATCCTTTATGAATATGGATACACCCCCCCCCCCTTTTGTGGTGTGGTCCGGGTTTTGGGGCCAGAACGCATGATATGAGGTAAAACCTAATAGTGCCGGGGTGCTCTCTCAGGAGTCTTGAACCAGGTTTCATTTACAGCACAGACATCGATGTTCTCCATACTGAGAAGGGCCTCGAGTGCGTGCATTTTGAGATTTAGACTTCTGGCATTGAGCAGCATTACCCTCAGTTTCTTCTCATTTTTGTTTTCTAGGGTGGTAGGTTTAGAATTTGAGCCTTGCCTAAAAAAGGCACTATAGGGGTGGCAAGAGCCTTAGCCAATATCCGGAATCCCAGGGGTGACAGGTGCAAGCCGTCCCTTGCGAAGCAGAGTGGCTTGTCAAGCATGTCATCCCAGGCAGACAGACACTGGATCCCCTTTGAATAACACCAGACATTAAGCCAATTGTTAAAGCTGATCATCTTGTCTCTATATTGTGGCATCATTCTTGGTGAAGGAAGGATACTGCTCAGGGTCAGGGTCATACCTGCCTGGGCTACATAATCAGAGAGCTCCTCTATGTCTCTTTTCATGTAGTCCAGGGAGGTACGTCTCAGGTCATTCACACCAGCATGGACAATGACTGTGTCATATTTGTACTTGCCGTGGAGTGACCCGAGTTGCTTGTGTTATGTGGCGGATTCTAGCGCCCGATAGGCAGCTTACTGTGACCCTCTCCTTGTTCAGCCTGGTGAGTGGGACGTCAGTGTGTCTGACTATGGAGTCACCTATGACAAGTATGTTTGGTGTTGTATTTGGCCTTAAGGGCTGTGACTGCTTTGCACACTGATTTTGTGGTTTATGTGTTGCTTGTGGGGTGTCTTGAGGTAGCAGTTGTTTGGGTGTCTGCTTTGGAGGCCTCTGCTGTTTAGGTAAATTTTTACTCGGAGCCTCCGAGTATGTCTTTGTGTGTTTATGTGTTTGATTCAGTGGTGTGGTAGCATTATGTGAGGCTGGTTTTGTGGTGTGTGTAGTTGCCTTCTCCTCCTGTCTGGTCTTGCCAGTCCTGAGTTGAGAGAGCTCAGCCTCCAGTTTGGCTAAATAGCTGCATCTCTCGCAAGTATTTGTGTTATGTGGGAGGAGGAGAGGGTTGTCTGTGTACATGAGGCAGTTATAACATTGCCTCAAGATTCCCAGATTCACCAGCTGGACCGGAGAGGAGATTGACAACTGACCTTTGGACATGCTAGAATAATATTGGGAATTCCTCAATAATTGAAAACAAGGGCCAGTGGGGAGTGAGGGTGTAGTGCTTTTAATTTTTAGTGCTGACTTATATAAATTGCTTTAGTGAGCAAGTGCCAGGTAACTTGAGTGCAATGTGTTACAAGTAACTAAATGCAAAAATGACAAACAGTAACTTTCTTTCAAGTGAAACAAGGAAATAAGTACAGTAAGCAATGCAGATATCACTAGTGATCCACAAAAGCGCTGAGAAGCCGCGTATTAGGTGGAATTAGCGTTCCAGGGAAATAACAAGCAAACAAACAACAAGCATATAAACAAAGCTAGATTCAGCAGGCCTGGATCTAGTCTATGCTACAGCAAACAAGGTGTACCAATTTCAGTAAGATACAGTTCAAATATTCAGGCACTATAAACCTTTAACCAGAAATTCCCAGCTCAGAAGGGCAGAGTCCAGCCTCTTCTCCCACAAGAGTGCAGACCACGAACCTTCTTAATGTAAAATAACTGGCCTGAAGCCCAAATGCTTAAAAGAGAACTAATACACTTGGACACTGGGCTCTCAATCAGCAGTTCCCAACTTAGAAGGATGAAAGCAACCTGTCCTGCCACCACAGTGCTTGCCACAAACCTTCCTAATGTAAAATAACTGGTCTGAAGCCCAAGTGCTTAATCCAAAAGACTTAGAATGATAGCTACACTTTAATCAAGTTACAACCAAGCAGTAATAAATACAATTGAATACTTTAGAGAATGTCTGGATTAGTGCTCAAGTTACACAAACAAAGCTAGATCCAGCAGGCCCGAATCCTGTCTATGCCACAGCAAACAAGGCGCACCAACTTCAGTAAGAAGCAGTTCAGATATGCATGCACTATAAGCCTTTAACCAGAAATTCCCAGCTCAGAAGGGCAGAGTCCAGCCTCTCCTCCCACAAGAGTGCAGACCACAAACCCTCTTAATGTAAAATAACTGGCCTGAAAGCCCAAGTGCTTAAACCAGAATTAATACACTTTTAGAATAACAGACACTGAGCCCTCAATCAGCAGTTCCCAACCTAGAAGGATGTAAGCTACCTGTTCTGCCACAACAGTGCAGACCACAAACCCTCTCAGTGCAAAACAACTGGTCCGAAGCCCAAGTGTTTAAACCAAAAGGCTTAGAATGAGTTACACCAAGCAGTAATAAATACAACTGAGTATTTTTAAGATGATGCAAAAGTAAAATGAAGTAGGTAGAAACACAATAACAGTAAAAGCAGATGAATTTTTTTAATCTGAACAAGTGCTGAGATCAAAGAAACAGATTTGAGTGCTGAAACTAGAAAACTGGCTAGTTATAAGAAAAAAAAACAAGCTAGAAGGCTTCCCTCAAACACAGAAGGGCTTGGGGGCTCAGAAGCCTACAAATAGTCTATACCACTTAACAGGAAAGGCAGGAAATAAGCTGTATTTATTTATTTTTTTTGTCCGTTTCCCAGATGCTCTCTTTGTACACAGTAGGAGTGCCTGAAATCAGAATATGATCTCACTGCACTCAGTTGAGTGAGCAAATGAGATGGGCCCAGAGGCAGGCTGAGGGGCGGGCAGTTTCAAGGCCACTAAGATTAACACCAAAACAAAAACAGTGAGGGTGGGTGGGAATAACTTAAGAGCAGAGTTAAAACTGCCAGTTCAGTTAAATATTCCTTCAACACAGTTTAAATCAAATTAAATACTGTATTTTTTTTTAAAAAAGTGCAGATAAAGGTACTTAAATTCTCTTATACGTCCAGTTGAATATAACCAAGTTCTTAGCCGGCCAAATCTGAGGTTTTTAAGCAGAAAATATGTCACACTGCACCACTTAAAAAGGCAAGGACAGGAAATCAAAGAATGTGGCTACCCCCACACCTATAATTACTAGCAAATAACAAACAGCAGAGTTAAAACTGCCAGTTCAGTTAAATATTCCTTCAACACAGTTTAAATCAAATTAAATACTGTATTTTTTTTAAAAGAAGTGCAGATAAAGGTGCTTAAATTCTCTTATACGTCCAGTTGAATATAACCAAGTTCTTAGCCGGCCAAAGCTGAGGTTTTTAAGCAGAAAATATGTCACACTGCACCACTTAAAAAGGCAAGTACAGGAAATCAAAGAATGTGGCTACCCCCACACCTGTAATTACTAGCAAATAACAAACAGCAGAGTTAAAACTGCCAGTTCAGTTAAATATTCCTTCAACACAGTTTAAATCAAATTAAATACTGTATTTTTTTTTAAAAAAAGTGCAGATAAAGGTACTTAAATTCTCTTATATGTCCAGTTGAATATAACCAAGTTCTTAGCCGGCCAAAGCTGAGGTTTTTAAGCAGAAAATAGGGCACAATATTCTTGATCTAGTCCTTATAATTTTTTCTTGTACTATTAGTTGGATCAGAAACTAGTAACTTTCATCATTATAATGTCTAAATCTGAAGATACCAATATTTCTGAATTCAAGGATTTAAAACATACAAAATCAAATCAAATTATATGATGAAATTTCAAGATTCATTTACTCCAGCATAACCCTAGACAGTTCTCAGCAGGCAGCTACACAAGATAGTTCTATACCCACTTAAGATAAATGTACAGAATTTACATTACCTATTAGTTCTAAATATAATGTGCAATTTAAAAGAAAACCACCCTGGTGGTCCACCAACACAAATAAACTGAACAATAAAAGAAAAAAATCTGCTTAACGTATACGGCACAACTAAGGACCCACAAATCAAGGATAACATTAGAATAGTGACTAAAAACTAAAAAAAAAAAATTAGGACTTCTAAGGTAGCTCATGAACTTAGGTTACGATCTGAAGCTAAGGACAACTAACAATCCTTTAGTTATGTTAGAAAACTAAAAAAAACAACACAAAACATTGATTAGGATTTATTCAAGATGGCACTAATAGCTCATGACCTAGTAGACGCTGCCATCATACTAGTTAACAAATTCAGTTCCAATGTCACCCCAGAAAGGACTATTCAATGCTTCCTCATCCTTTGAGCTCTCAGATCTCCCATTATTGCCAAAAGTCATGTACTCAAAGTGCTCTCAAAATCCTAAAAATACTTTCTCCAGGGGACCTAATAACATACTTGGATGTTTCAGAAACAGTACCAAGCATGCCCTGTTATTGTCGCTTCTCACACTATCCTAAGTTTAGTCACTGATTTCATCCCTAAAGTCTGATGCACAACAGTGTTCTTTTGTTTTCTTATTTTTTGAAGCACAGCAGTGTTGATGCCACTCCACAAGGGTGGAGCCATCACTGACTCTGACAGTTACAGGCCCATCAGCCTGATGAGTCTCATATGCAAAGTCAGAGAGCATATTATATCTCACCAGATTAACTATGACATTAAAAATCTCATCATGCTTGATATGGATATGCAGCAGTCTGGGTTTGTCAAGGCAGATAGATCCTTTCAAATGAAACTGGTTAACTTCTTTGAAAGAGTAACACAAGGTGTAGACAGTGGTCATACTATACACATTGCATGCTTCAACCTGGCCTAGGCCTCTGACAGTATACCCTATGCTAGCACATTTAGTAAGCCCATTACAAAGCCCTTTACAAAAAGCATTACAAACAGAACCCTATGTGGTATGATAGATTGCAAACTGGCTAAAGGACGGAACCAATATAGTGTGAGTAGCAGATGCTTCATCAAAGGACATGACAGTAACCAATAGTGTTTCACAGGGCTCCATGCTGGGAACAGTTTTATCTGGCAAATGCTTTTCTGACCTCTAGACCACAAAGATCTCTGGCTAACCAAGTCTGGGGACAGCTGTCAAGTCATCCTCTGACACCCAAGGCTTGCAACAAGAACTTTCACTTTTAAATGCCTGGTGTGCTAACAATGGGCTTAAATTAAATGCTAAAAAGCATAACAATGTCACATTCGGGAAACCATCCCTCCCCCCAACATAAACAATGGACAATACCCTAATGAGAATGTTGTTAGAGACTGTAGTACTTAGACTGATAATTCCCTCTCCTTTGATCATCACATAAAGTAGGCAGGAAGTCCTTCTACCTAGCACAGTTAATTGCAAAGGGGATGTCTTTCAGATCCAAAGAAGACATTATTCAGTGTTGATTAGGCCAATTACTAAATACAATCCCTCCTTTGAGATATTCCCCACTAGGCATATTACACAAGTACAAAGACCCCAAAGGATCTTAACCAGAAACATCATTAGCTTAAAAATCCTAAGCTGTTAGAAAAGACTGTAAGCACTGTCCCTTTATTCAACATTTTACAGACTCAGGAGGGGAGATCTTTGCCTTGCCTTCTGAACCAGCAGGGAACCAGTGGTCATAGATCTTTTGCATCTCCACAAATCAAACAGTTCCAAAAATACCAAAACATGAGATCTAAATCTTCACCACATATAAATAAAACAAGGTGGAGAGAGAGGTTCATTACACAGTGCCTTTCTCATCTCTGGAATAAAATCCTAATGCAAATTAAGAAGTGAGAGACATTACTTTCTTTCAAATGGGAAATGGATGATCAGGCAGCTATTCACAAATTCAACCCTGACTTAACTAGCCTAAGCCTGATTCAGTCTGGGGTAGGTACTACTAGCAAGGAGTAAATGGTCACAAGACTCAACTGCCTTTTATTTCATATGTTTCTAGACTCATTTTAAAGCTGTGAATGAATGTCTAATAAAAGGGTCTATATTAAGTCAGTGACTGCTTAAAATAGCGAAAACTGACTTAGACTCTTTAAAAGTGAAAGCTTGAAATCCCAAAGACAAGGAACAGCAATTTTTTTCCCAGGGAAAAAAATTGCTGGGCCGTTTTCAGGACTTTGCTATTTCCTCCACTGTGGTGCGATCTTGGAGTTGGTATATTTAAGTAGGGGGTGTGGGGGGCACATCCCCCCCCCACACTTTATTTAGTGTTTTGAAGGGGGGGTTTTTTTGTTTGTTTTGTGGAACAGCAATTTTTTTCCCTGTGAAAAAAAATTGCTGTTCTGTGTGTTCGGGAGTTCAAGCTTTCGCTTTTAAAGGGTTGATAAGTCAGCATTCACCATTTTAAGCGTTCGCAGATTTAATATAGACCCTAATAAAATTACCTTCATGTGAACTTCAAACATTCTACAGTTTCAACAGACAAGGCAGTAACAAAATCTGTGTGCTATTTTTTGTTCAAACATTTTTTTCACAGACTTTCCTAAAAATAAATGAGTTTGCTGATTTAATATAGACCCTAATAAAATTACCTTCATGTGAACTTCAAACATTCTACAGTTTCAACAGACAAGGCAGTAACCAAATCTGTGTGCTATTTTTTGTTCATTTTTTTCACAGACTTTCCTAAAAATAAATGAGTTATCAGATCAGTGGTTCAACATGTAACACCACTTGCCTTTGATATAAATGGAAGATTAGAAGGTTATGGGCTGTGCTGTCAGAGTTTACTTTTCTGTACTAACACTGTACAGCAGCATGGGGGGGGGGGGGGGGGGAGTGCCGCATTCCTGAAATGCTAGCTTCTGAGTAAGATGTTAATACTGGGTCATACTTTTGCCTAACCTAAGGCAGTTGTACAAGACTGATAAAACTAATATCATGCGAATTAACATAAGGAATAGGGGGCCTTTATTATTTATTTCAACAAGTGTATTTCAATTGAACACCATACTTCTTTTTATCACATCAGTGTTAAACAGACATCACAGTACTAAAAATAAATAAACAAGACACAAATTAAATGCAAATCTTTACCACAAGAATTACATAATTTTCCCATACGCTAATATCCCTATCATTTTTTCACCTCATTCTCTTTTATTATAGAACACCCTTTTATGTCTACCTCACCAAATATCCCACAAATAAATCACCACAACATTATCTTTGACTCTTAAATAACCTACTTTGTCCACTGTGGCATTCAAATACGACATTTTCCATCCACACCTTTTGCAAACCTGAAAATTTAATCTAGACTCTAACCTCTTCATGAAACCTCATACCCTTTTACATTGAGTGATTTGAGCAACCAGTCATGGGCTGATGAATCTGCAGTCACCATGTGATGCAGAAGATGATGGGCAAATGTCATCTCAAACATCATAAAGGGTAAGTAACTGCAACATATCATATGCTGAGGAATCAAAGGGCTCACCAGGATTTTGTTCTGAAGAACCCTTGCATGTTACATCCAAAAGATGGAGCCATTTGGCTGTAACCTCCACGGTTGCAGTCTTGTGTACAGAACTGCCAGAATGGCTAAAACCACGAGACTCATCACATGGAAGAACGCAGAGGCTGAGAGCAGTTTATTTCTCTGAAACAGCTGTGACAGGAATCTAGGTTCAGATCCCAGAAAGTAATGCGCAGACAGTGGGTCTGCTATGCCTTGGGAAGATTCATTATGATTACAAAAGCTGAAACAGGTAATGTGTCATGAACTTGACCGCCAAGAGCATTTCTCTTAAAAAGGGAGTCAAGAGTCAGTCAAACTAAAGGAATGTGTAAGCACCATGACCTAAACACTTTGCAACAATTTGGGAAGGAGACATGTATCCAAACAGCAAGATCCTGAACTGAAAGCCATGACCACCGACCCTGAGCATGAAGAAAATGTGGGGTGATGAAACGGGAATGTGAAACTATGAGTCATACATGTCTGCTGGTGCTCAACCAGTCTCCCTCATGCGGGGCAGGTGGCAATGTGGGAATGTTAACATTCTGAATTTTTCAGTACTGAAGGGACCTACTTTGAGCCCTCATGTCTAGGACAGGCTTTTATCTACTGGTGGTATCTTCATCTAGGAAAATCATGGTGGGTCCTGTACATTGTCCACAATGAAATTGTTCTACTCTTTTTTTGTACTGAAGGTTTTGCACATCTGACATTAATAAGCCTGTGCAGTGCACATATTGTTTTTGGCAGGGGGGGGGGGTTGCTTTCTGCCTCCAAGGACTGAAAAAAGCTCCATTATGTACCTTTGCTCCAGAAACTCACAGACCCATAGAATAACTCCATATATCTGAAATAATGGCTCTAAGCAAATCTGTTCCTGACCATTCCCTGGAAGCAGAAAGCCAAATATAAAAAATCCTAAAACATGGCAAATTGCTAGCTGTTTCATCTGGGTAGTTCTGGAGTAGTACAGACTACTTATTGGGTTACACCTGCCCCTAAGATTGATTTGGTAGCCTGGCCGTGCCCTGACTTGTGTCAAAACATTTACATGCTTTCTTTTCCACTTATAAAACTTACTGGACTATTGTAGAGATAGGTTTTACATTTTAAATAACTGAGAAAGACATACAGATAACCTAGTAAAGAAAAGGAAGCTACACACTGGTAATACCAACTACAACACACAAAAAAACAGTGTAAGGAGAAAATTGGCCACCAATGAATATCCAAAGATGATAAAAACAGCTTTAATGGTCAGCAATCCAAATTCAGCAATACAAATTAACAAAGGCAATTCCAAAATAAATCGTTTTCGTCACCACTGTGACTTCTTCAGATACAAAGTGAATATTCTCAGAGCCTTTTATACTTAACTAATATACCAATAATTCAATTAAATAAAATATTTAATTAAATTTTAAAGGAGTAAACCCCCCCAATATAAAAACTGTATTTCACTTAAAAAGTTTTTATTTTAAATATATTTAAAATATTAATGCATATAATATAATATGCCCTAAAAATGAAATTTTTAAAATCCATTCTGTTTTCAATAAAAACATTTTTTCTAATAGTGGATGAAACTTCATTATACAGCACAAGCTTTTAACTTTAACAAAGGCTTAATTGATATGCACTCATTTAAACCTGGCTCAATGTGAGATTCCAATAAAATCTGCCAGTAAGTTTCCCTGTGTGCTAATCTAATATCCCAAGGTACACCCCTGTAATCTTGAACTATGGTTTCCAACACAAAAAATTGGAATCTAGCTGTAGGACACTCTATGAGATGTTTATAAAGAGCATTCTTTGCATTTTGTTTTTGTATCTCATAGGTGTGTTTGTATATTCGTCTCTTAAGTGTACGTTCTGTTTTGCCCACGTAGAAGGCGGGGCATGTCAAACAAATAGCCAGATATACCACCCCTTTACTATTGCAATTGGAAAACCTTGTGGACCTGATAAGTTTGTTTCTAGCTGTAAGAAATAATTCATTTTGATGTACTATATATTGATACTGTGTGCATGCACCACATCTATAGGTGCCATACAGATACAAATAACCTCCTGACCTCTTTCCTCAGGCTCTGTCAGAGTTCTCCTTAACATGACTTCCAAACAGACTACCAGTGAATGGAGTATTTTTCAGCTTCTATAGCACTCTTGAGGACAACCAGAGACAGGTAAAAAAGAAGCTTTTCTGTAACACCAACCTAGTCAATGTGGCCATGGTTTCATGGTCAGCAGTGCTGGAGAATGAACTAAGAATATAATTTCATTTAAAAACTGAAGGTTCGGGAGAAGTCTAGCATTTGTTTCAGAATCAATAAGGGACTCAAGTCAGTTCCATTTACTTCTTTTGACAACACCCTCAGTACCTTGTGAGTGAGGTATCTAGTTAAATGTGGTAACACTTTACTATCATGAGGGAAGAGGAGAAGCAAGTCATTATGGCCAGATATGCATTGTTCCAGGCCAGGGGCTGCAGCAGACATGAAAGAGGTGGGCTGCTGGGCATTGATCCAATGAGTACAAAAGGGCAAAATGTATTTTTTGTCAGCCCTATAAGCTACAGGAGGCAACATACAGAGGGTCTTCCAAGAAGATTTGACATCTGACTTGAAGAAAAGTAGGAAAGGTAGTAACAACTAGGGGCTGGAGGTTTAGGAGGTCCAGGTACTAAGCCATCTCTTTACACCCCCTGTCATGCTGGCATCACTGATCCTGAATTACTGGAACACTTCTGAAACATGTCCTGAAAGTATGGATTCTCAGTCAAGGAAGGTACGTCCTGACTAAAGGACAAGGAGCAAAAAATAGGGCTGAATGGGTACAGAAACAGAAACTGGTAACAGCCAGGACCCATGATCCAAGACCTCAGTATTAGACTGATCATCTGCAGGGTGCCCAAAAAGGAAGGGCATACTGGGTCTCCACCCACCTGAGGATGGGAAAGGCTCTGTTGTGAGGTTAATTTGAGGAACTTGAAAATAGAATATTATGAAATTCTTGAACAAACCATCAAAGAAGACCTCTGCTTTGCAGCCACCCTGATATTACCCCTTCACTGGAGGCAGCTCCTTGAGATCTCCAAACAGTTCCTTGCAAGACTTCCTGGAGGCCACCTTCAGTAGCCACTTGGAAACATTCTCATTAGGAAAATACCACATGCCCCTCCCCTTAAAAGCTTGCTGAATAACCGAGGCACCAAATGTAAAGAAAACTAATGTGACATAATGGGTATCATTAGCCCTACCAGATCTGTAAAACTATGCTCCCACTAATAGACAGGTTGTCTCCCTGATGGCAACAATGTTATTTTATTACATCACATTATCACGCTTCATCAGCAAAATCATTTATGACAGCTTTCTTAACATTACATTTGGCTACTTACAGAATATTTTCTCTCTCTTGCTAACTGGGTAAGTCCACCTGACACGTCTCTTTTCATGAGTAACCTGGAAGCACTCCCTGGATAAGTGACGTGCTCAGAGTCAGAGAGTAGACAAATGGAGGTGTAAGGAATCAAACCCGGTCATTAACAACTCAAAGCCTTAACCTACTGCACTAATTGTAAGAGTACTCAGACTGGGTATGACTTCTAAATCTGCAGCTCTATGAGAAGACTACAGAAGCAACTGGAGAGTTGTCCAGGTTGCTCACTTCCCAGAAATGATAAATGCTGAGACACTGATGCTTCACTGTCCAGGTGCAGGATCTTGTTTTCATTTTGCTTGCTTAGTCACCACAACACAAACTGCTTACCTGACTGGATAAAGACTGGAACAAGGAAGCAGCCTTGTCTCCAAGGCTTTCAGGACCAGAAGGACTGACTTTTAACTCCCAATGTTTGATGAGGAAATCTCTTCTCCAGAGAGGTAAATACTTCTTGCATTGGGTGGAAGCTAGACCAAGCTCCCCACATTGCAAGTGAAATATTATAGTTTCATAGTTTAGTACTAGGCTAACTGCCCTGGGGCATTTGTAAGCCTAGCCATAGTGGTGTGGCTTTTGCCACCCCATGAAATGGTACAAAAATGCACAGAATAAATTTAGAATACTGTGCCTCTTGCTTGTCTAGTAGTGACATAATGAAGGTCCCCTTATATAATAGAATTAGTTTACTGTGCCCCTGTCTAGCAGTGACACAGATGTGACCCCTGGGGTAAACTTACGATCTCCCATCCACTCATCAAGATTTCTCTTGAAGAGAGTCAGTGAGGGGCTCTGCCTAACATGAACTGGGATCTTGTTCCAAAGCATGGGAAGCCTCTGGGTAATGAATCTATCCCTCCAGCATGTCCTATTCATACTTGTGCCGAGGATTAAGTCTTTAACTCTCGTGGTCCTAATGGATTTGGATTTTTTGAGGTGAAGCATGTCCATCAGATCCTGATTGGACATGGCCTTGTACGTCAGGCACAGATCACCTCTGAGCAGGCGGTATGTTACTGAATAGAGCTGAAGTTTCTTTAGTCTGGCAGAATAAGACATATGTTGGAGACCCTTGATCCTCTTGGTGAGGTACTTTTGTGGTCTCTCCAGCTGTTGCAAATGCTGGGTGAGGTACATACCAAATGGGGCATTGTACTCAATCATGGGTCTGATGAGGGAGGAGTATAGGGGTACAATGACATCCTTGGATCTGGATGTGAATCCCTTCATGATGAGGTGTGCAAGGCAGAATATTTTTCTAACCACTTTGGTAACGTGGGTGTCAAATGAGAGGTCACTGTCGACTTGGGTCCCTAGGTCTCCGATTACTTTTTCCGTACTCAGTGGGTTGCTGTCTATGTGATA
Organism: Protopterus annectens; assembly: GCF_019279795.1. Taxonomy (NCBI): domain Eukaryota; kingdom Metazoa; phylum Chordata; order Ceratodontiformes; family Protopteridae; genus Protopterus; species Protopterus annectens. Next base: position 814,248,245 of record NC_056743.1, read on the forward strand.
ATTTGTGGGTACTTTGTTTTTCCCAAAGGGGATGACTATACATTTTTTGGCATTTAGTTTAAGGCCGTGACTCCGGCACCAGTTGTCCGTTTCTGTGAGGCCTTTTTGTAGGATGTATGTGTCTGCTGGTGTATCGACTATGGCGCCTAGTTTGCAGTCATCTGCGAACTTTGTCAGCCACAACCCTCCCATGTCTGCTTTAACATCTGAGAAATAAATGCCGAACAAGAGGGGTCCCAGGACAGATCCCTGTGGGACACCACTTGTGACTGGCTTTAGGTTCATAGGTTCATAGGTTCATACTAGGCTATCTGCCCAAGGGCATTTATAAGCCTAGCCAATAGTTATTTGGCTTTCGCCACCCCTTTAGTTTGAATAAAACTATGCCTATTATTTTGCTGTGCCTCTGTCAAGCAGTGACACTGAAGTAATCCCTGGGGTATATCTGCGATCCCCCATCCATTGGTCAAGATTCCTCTTGAACAAGGCCAGCGAGGTGCTCTGCCTCACATGTACCGGGATTTTGTTCCACAGCATAGGGAGTCGCTGGGTGATGAATCTGTCCCTCCAGCATGTTCTATTAATAACCGTGTCAATGTTTAAGTCTCCCGCCCTTGTGGTTCTGAGGGATCTAGATTTTTTGAGGTGAAGCATATTCATCAAATCAGGGTTTGACATGGCCTTATATGTCAGGCACAGGTCACCTCTGAGCAAGCGGTATGAGACTGAATAGAGCTGGAGTTCTTTCAGTCGGGCAGCATAAGACATATTTTTGAGACCCTTTATCCTTTTGGTGAGGAACTTTTGGGGCCTTTCCAGCTGCTGCAGGTGTCTGGTCAGATACATTCCGAATGGGGCATTGTACTCAATCATAGGTCTAATGAGTGATGAGTACAGGGGGGCGATGACCTCCCTTGATCTAGATGTGAATCCCTTCATGATCAGGTGGGCAATGTAGAAGGTTTTCCTAACTACTTTAGCAACATGAGTGTCAAACGAAAGGCTACTGTCAACCTGGGTCCCCAGATCCCTGATGACTTCTTCTGTGCTCAGTGGATTGCCACCTATATGGTAGCTAGGGGTAACCTTGTTTTTCCCGAAGGGTATGACTATGCATTTCTTGGCATTTAACTTTAGGCCATGGCTCTGGCACCAGTTATCCTTCAGAAGGGCCTCACAGAAACGGATATCTGTGTCAGATATGTTTTCGACTATGGCGCCCAGTTTGCAGTCATCTGCAAACTTTGTCAGCCATAACCCTCCTGTGTTTGCTTGTACTTCAGAAAAGTAGATGCCGAACAAGAGTGGACCCAGGACTGAGCCCTGTGGGACACCACTTGTGACAGGCTTTGAGTCTGACATGGCTCCAGCAACTCTGACCCTGTGGGTTCTGTCACTTAGCCAGTTTGCAACCCATCTTGTGATGTATGGGTTTACATTCAAGCTGATGAGTTTTTTGATGATACCTGAGTGGGGTATTGTGTCGAAGGCCTTTGCCAGGTCAAGGTAGGCTGTATGGACTGCCTTTCCCTCATCAATGGCCTTGGTGACTGTCTCGAAAAGTCAACCAAGTTTAAAAGGCATGATCTGCCTTTGACAAAGCCAAACTGGGTTGGGTCCAAAGTCTGCAAGTTCCCTATGTCTTTATTTATGAGTTCCATTATGATCCTTTCCATGGCTTTGCAGATAAGGCTTGTCAAGCTAATGGGACGGTAATTTCCAGGGTCGGTGGAGGCACCGCCCTTGTGAAGTGGGACCACAGTGCCGTCGCCACTCCTTGGCACGTATCCTAAGGTGAGGCTAAGATTAAACAGCTGTCCTAACTGCGGGTTTAATTCTTCATTGAGTTCATGGAGCACACAGCCGGGGACACCATCCGGTCCCATGGATGCTGTGTTCTTTGCTTTGGAGAGAGCAGTTCTCACCTGGGCGTTGGAGATGTTTGGGAGGCTACAATCCTCTGGTATAGATATCTCTCCTTTTGGGGAGGGGGGAAGTTTGCACTGAACCTGTCAGCCAGTATGTTGGCAATGTGTGTAGGTTCAGTAATCTTCACATCATTTTGAACTAATTCTGAGCATATCTGGGAGTTTCCTCCTAGGTTTCTAACATAGCTAAAGAAGGCCTTATGATTGTCTTTTGAATCCTTGGCGATTTTTCTCTCAAAATTTGCCTTGGATGATTTTATGAGAGCTCTTAGTTTTTACTTATAATGATCAAGGGTGTCTTACCTTTCAAGGATTTTGCTCTATCTTGTAGTAGCTTCCTCCTTTTGTTGTAGAGCTTGTTTATGGCTGGGGTCCACCAGACTGGACGCTTGCCTTTGGTACAAAGAGTCTTAGTTTTGTTTGGGATTGCCTGATCCATGCAGTCCTGTAGGTGCTTGTAGAAGGCATTTGTAAGTGATTCAGCGGTTTGAGTAATGTTTACCACTGGCTCAGGGGCCTTAAAGGAGACCACACTAGTTTTTAGAAGTGTGAAGTCGGCTTTTGAGAAGTTTTTCACTGTGGTCTTTTTTGTTTCAGGTGGGGGCGGGATGAGGACCTCCAGCGAGATTAGTTTATGATCTGATCTCACCAGTGAGGGGTATACTTCCGGTGTTGAACATTTGAGTCTGACATTGCTCCAGTGATTTTAACTTTATGGTTCTGTCCTTTAGCCAGTTTGCAACCCATTTAGTGACATAAGGGTTTACGTTTAAGCTGTTGAGCTTATCTATGATGCCTGAGTGGAGTATTGTGTCGAAGGCCTTAGCCAAGTCCAGGTAGGCTGTATGGACTGCTTTGCCCTCATCAATGGCTCTAGTGACTGTTTCGAAAAAGTCAACCAGGTTCAAAAGGCAGGATCTGCCCTTTACAAAGCTGAACTGGGTGGGGTCAAGTGTCTGTAGGTCCCCTATGTCTCTGTTTATGAGTTCCATAATGATTCTTTCCATAGCTTTGCAGACTAGGCTGGTTAAGCTTATGGGGCGGTAGTTCCCAGGGTCTGTAGAGGTACCCCCTTTGTGGAGTGGGACCACTGTTGCTGTACGCCAGTGTTCAGGTACATATCCTGTAGTAAGGCTAAGGTTAAATAGCATTTTTATGTGCAGGTTTAGCTCCTCTTGGAGTTCACGTAGCACGCAACCCGGGATACCATCAGGTCCCATTGATGCTGTGTTTTTAGCTTTGCTGAGGGCGGTTCTCATTTGGACATCTGAGATGACAGGGAGATTACATTCAGCTGGGATAAGTATTTCTTCTTTTGGGGGTGAGAGAGGGGAGAAATTTGCACTGAACCTGTCAGCCAGAATGTTGGCAATATCTGTGGGTTTAGTGTATTTTTTGTTGTTGTGAAGGAAGAATCAGCACTGCGTCTGTCTGCAGAAAAGGAATGCCCATCAACATTCTGGTGAAGACTATTCAAGAGGTCATTTTAAAGCACAGCTCCAGAGATCTGATATCACAAGCAGGTGCACAACTGAGTGGCAGCTCTGAAGCCACTGATACTATACAGCCCAATGCAAACAATAGTACTGTATTAATAAATGCAGCACTCTGGAGTTTGATCAGACTAACCTGTGTTTATGGTAATTCCTCCAATCAATACAGCTATGGAAGTGCCCCCCTGCAGGAATGTTTCAAGGGAATCCCAGGACAGGACATCAAGCAACCATCCATCCAGATAATAGAAATTCTCCTTCTGCAAGGATTGAAACACCATGGTTGACACCCTGGTAAAGTCTCTGGCTACTGAAGAAAGCCCAGATGGGAACACTTGGTATCAAAAGTGATACTCACCTACAACAAACTAGAAGAACCTCCAGTGCGCTCCCAAAATAATGGTGTATTAAAAGGAACCCATCATATCCAATAACAATAAATGTGCACACTACGAAAGCAAGTCATCATACCCTGCAGGGTGATCATGTACAACCAAATATAGACTATTTAAGGAGGGTCAGGCTTAAAAGATATCTGAAAATGTTTAGTTTATGTTTTTCACATATTTATGTCCCCTAGCATTTATGACATCAATGCCACGAGTAGAATACATCTATAAATGCCTCATTTTTATGTAATTTTGATAACATCACTGGCTGAATATTTGCTTTTAACACATCAATATTTCTTGATGACTACCAGTGTTTTAAAAGAAGGGGAAGCACCAACTTCTTGGAAGAAAGCTCTGGTGCCTGTGTTACCTAAAGATGGCAAAGACCCTTCATACCCAGCTTCATATAGACTCATTTCAATTTTAAACCACGATTAGTGGTTCATACGTGTTTACTAGGCTAACCACCACAAGGGCCTTTTTAATCCAAGCCATGCATTCCAAATCTCTAACAAGTTCTGATATGCTTGATAAGTGTAAGCAGTGGTTTGGGATATGAACCATTTACAGGTTACCTGTGTCCATTAGAGATACAGGTGCCAAACCAGGGATGGATTTCCAGTTTCCCATCCAACTGTCCAGGTTGCACTTGAATTGTGAAAAAAAAACACTTGAATTGGGTTAGGGATGAACTGTGCTTCACATGGATGGGGAGCCTGTTCATAGACAAGGTAGTCTCTGGGATACATACCTATCTTTCCAGCAGAACCTAATTATATCACAGGCAAGGTTTAAGTCTTTAAAATGGGTAATTCTGGTGCTGCCTGTTATGTGAATATGCAGGAGGTCCATCAGAGTGTGGTCTGACAATGCTCTGTATGCCAGGCATAGATCGCCCCTCAAGAGCCTGTAGGAGACAGAATACAGGGATAGGGCATTGAGGCAGTCTGCACAGGACATTTTACTTACTCCATGCATTCTTTCAGTAACTGTTGGATATGCCTGGTTAGGTACATACCAAAGGGGGCATTATGCTCAATGATAGGTCTGATTAATGCCAAATACAGTGGAACAATGACTTCCTTGGACTTGGATGTCATACCTTTGTTTATAAGTTGTGCAATATAGAATGATTTCCTTACCACTGTAGACACATGATGGTCAAAGGCTAGATTACTATCTGTGTCTCCCTACGTCCCTGATTACTGGGTCAGCTTTTAGGGGTGTGTTGTCAATATGATAGTTACCAGGGATGGATGACTTCCCAAAGGATACTATTATGCATTTCTTGGCATTTAGTTTTAGTCCATGACTCTGACACCAGTTGTCTGTGTCAGCCCCTCCTGGAGAACATTTGTATCAGTGTGAGATTCAATGACAGCTCCTAATTTGCAATCATCTGTAAATTTAGTCAACCAGAGACCACCGACATTGACCTTCACTTTTGAGAAGCAAATGCTGAAAAGGAGCGGTCTAAGGATTGATCCCTGATGGACTCCACTTGTGACTGGCCTCTTTGTAGAGGTGGACTCCTCAACTCTAATTTCCTCGGTCCTGTCTGTGAGCCAGTTGGCTATCCACTGGGTGACATACAGGTTTGTACCAAACCTCTTGAGTTTGTCAAAAATACCCGAGTGGGGTACTGTGTCAAATGCCCTCACCAGGTCAAGGTAGGCAGTGTGAACAATTTTTCCCTCATTCATTGTTTTGGTGACCTTCTAGTCCACCAGGTTGAGTAGGCATGATCTGCCCTTGGCGAAACCAAACTGGGCTGGGTCCAATGTCTGGAGGTTTACTATACCTCTGCTGATCATCTCCAGGATAATTCTTTCCATGGCGTTACATACAAGACTAGTAAGACTAATGGGTCAGTAGTTATAAAGTGCTTATGTCTACACCAGCTAAAAGTATGGCAAAGGTGTTCCCAAAATTTACAGATATGGATCAGTGCATTTTTGTGGAGGGAAGACAAACATTTGACAGCATTAACAGACCAATGATGATCCAACAGGGAAGCAGAATATAAGAAAATACCTCTGTTGGTGGTGGATCTTGATGCACAGAACTGAAATTTTATGAGTAGGGTAATGGGAGCCTTTGCATTTCCTGATACAACAAAAAGGTTAATTAGAAGGATATATGAAGGATTACAGGCAAGAACTTAAGTGGGTGGGTTCTTCTCAGATAAGCTGTGTTATCTGCTATACATTTAGAGCCACTGGTAAAGAAAACACGACACTCAGAAATACAAGGATTTAATTGGTATGGTAATAAAGAAAAATTGGCTTTATTTGCAGTGGATGAGTTTAAATACTTGGGATCATCAGTTCAGAGTAATGGTGAGTGTAGAACAGAGGTGAAGAAAAGAGTGCAGACAGGGTAGAGTGGTTGGAAAAGAGTATTAGGAGTGATTTGTGATAGATTGGCATCAGTAAGATTGAAAGGGAAGATATACAAGATGGTAGTGAGACTAGCTATGTTATATGGGTTGGAGATGGTGACACTGACGAAAAGACAGGAGTCAGAGCTGGAGGTGGTAGAGTTAAAGATGTTAAGATTTGCACTGGGTGTGATGAGGATGGACAGGATTAGAAATGAGTATTAGAGGATTGGTCAGATTGGATGGTTTGGAGACAAAGCCAGAGAGGCCAGACTGCACTGGTTTGGACATGTGCTGAGGAGGGATGATGGATATATTGGGAGAAGGAAGCTAAGGATGGAGCTGCCAGGTAACAGAAAAAGACGAAGGCCAAAGATAAGGTTTATGGATGTGGTGAGAGAGGACATGCAGGTGGCTGGTGTGAGAGAACAAGATGCAAAAAACAGGACGGAATGGAAACAGATGATCTGCTGTAGCAACCCCCAATGGAAGCAGCCAAAAGAAGAAGATGATTACTATGGTCCTGATGAATCCAGAAAATGACATTTCAGTGTTTTGGAACATTCTGAGACAGCTTCAAGTCTTTTTGGGATATAAAATTAAGGAAGACAAAACAAAGGCTATAGCCATAAATTATGTATCCACACACAAATTGGTTCAGCAGTACCCAATGCTTATTGAGACATAAGATGAAGTATTTAGGAGTATGAATTATATATGCTTTAAATTTCCTTTAAATATGCTTCTGTTATGGTAGATAAGAATATGTGGGAAGAAACTAAAAAAAGATACTACAAAAATTAAAAACTGGAAGCTCTTCTTTATGTATACAGATAGTAAGATACATGCAGTGAAAATGTTTTTACTCCCTTTAGTCTTGTATACAAGCATACTTTTATCAATCCAAGGAGAAGCTGTGGACAATAATTAAAGAATTGAAGAAAGTGATCTGGAAGGAAAGGAGGGGCAAGAGTTAAGTGGGATAAACTGATCCTTCCAATAAAACAAGGTGGTTTAAGGTTACCTGATTTGTAGGGATATTTTAAAGCTACACAGTTAAGGCTCATATACATAACACAAGCAGAATGTTATAATTCAAAGTGGAAAGGAATGACAATGAAGCAAGGGGAAGTTCAATAAATAGAGAGATGAGGATTTTGGATGCAGATCCTTAAGGATAATAATAAAAAACATACAGGATATTATATTAATAAAGTAGCAGAAAGTATTCTAAGAACTAAGCCAATACGAATATGGAGAAAGGAGATTTTACCAATAGGGATGTCTGCAAGTAAGGGCACAGAAAATAGGGAAGATGGAGATGGAATGTACTGTAAAACCTGGTAAAGAAACCAAGATATTGGCAACAAACAACTCAAGCAGGAAAGGTAATAGAGTGGGATGAGGTCAAGAAGACATTTGGATTGTAGGCTAGGGACTGCCTTCCCTACCAAGGCTTGATCTCAAAGTACAAGCAAAGAGAAAGGGATATGGGAGTTTAAGTGAAACACCTGCTCTGGTAGAGTTTTTAGATGAATCTAGAACAGAAGCAGCTGTTAAAAAGGGATAATTAGTAAGTCATATAAAATATTGAATGATAACTATAAGAATCAATCTGAGAAGGTTAGAAAAGATTGGGAAGAGAGACTGAAAAAGCAATTTACAAGAAAACAATGAAAAGACATATGAATGGCTCCTTAGTATGCAACCAAGTCCAGAAGGTTTATGATCTTTGCTTGGAAGTGTTTGCATAGATATTTTTATACCTCAGGCAGACTTCAAAGAATTTCTCCTCAGGTAAATAGCAAATGTTGGAGGTGTTATGGGAGGTAACTAAGGGCATATGTTTTGGGAGTTTAATGAGTTGGTAGGTTTAAACAAAATCCCTACAGAGTACTCTATCAGAAATATTGGGTAAGCAAATGGCTGTAAGGAACTGATTATATACAGGATCTGAATTGCCTAGCCATAGTAAGGCCTTATTAAGTTTAATTCTGTTGACTGCCAAAAAAGCAATTTCTAGAAAATGGAAATCAAAGTCTACAACAACTATATTTCAGATACTAAATATTATAAAAGAGATAACAAGAACTGGACGAGGGATATTTAGAAAAGGGAAGGAGCAACTTACATAAAAGTAATTGGAAACTGTGAGAACAATATATGCATAATGTTCAGGAGGAAGAGGAGTGAGGTTTAAAGGATGGCTGGAATTCAGCAATTTTTGCAATGTTGGACCGATGATAACAGAATAGAAAAAGGGAGCTTGGCATAATGACTAATTAATGTTTACCATACAAACACAAGGTGTAGGGTTTGATTCTCTCATGGGGTAACTGGCTAAGCTTAAAATGACCTACAAGGGCAGTCAGCCTAGTACCAATCTATGAACATACAGTTCCAAGGTTTTCTGGGAGGTTGGCGTAATGGTTATGGTGTTTCCCTTGCAGCCACAAAGTGCAGGGTTTGATTCTCCTGTGGGGTAAATGGCTAGGCTTGAAATGGTTGACAAGGGCAGTTAGCCTAGAACTAATCTATGAACCTATGAAATATATGTGATGCATACTGTATTCAAATTGAAGTGTTAACATGGTTTGTTTTCTTTTCTGCAGATGTATGTCTGTGTCTTAAGTGATAATTTAATACAAGTGTTTTAAAAATGTTACCTGATGACACTGATCATGTGATTTCTTACCAAAATTATTTAAACCAATGAACACTGTCTGTGCTGTTTGAAATTCAGTGAAATGTTAAATAAAATATCGATATTTGAAAGAGAATATGCCTGTTTTTTATTTTACTAATGCTAGATAAAGTGCTTGTCAGTGATGTGTAGAATGGGATGAAAACATCCACTCACTTTGGGAACACAAAGAGGATGACGTACAACTCCCACCTCTGTACTGAATGTGTGAACCCTCTACAGACCTTTTGTGAAACACAGCCTGGGCTTTTCCCAACAGCTCCACTAAAATGGACATGGTTTTCTAGTGGAACGCTTTCATGGGTAGGATCGATTAACTGTACAACAAAGCTAAGTGCGACTACATCTAGAACCCATTAATCCTTTTTGATGGCTTGTCAAGCTAGGGTAAATCCAGAGAACTATCATCCCCCAGCTGTCCCAAGTCACAGATAAGTCTGTGGCAGGACGACTTGAATGATCATCTTTTCAGCTAACTTAGCTGGAATGGCGTGAAGGAAAGACTGACTGACTGGTACTTCACTGCCTTCCCTGGTAGCAGTATTGAGACATAAATGCCATCAAAGGTGTGACAGCTTATCTCCTCTTCAGGAGGTCAATGAAAAGATTCTGAGTAACGTGGCACAGGAGTAGTTCCTCTGTAAGAAATGGGAATACAAGAGCTTTTTTTTCTGAGTTTAAGGGAAGGCAGTCTTAGCAAACCATCCTTGATAGGCATATGCCCAAATCTGTAACACTAGTCAAAGTATCCATACAATCAAAGCTAAAACAGCTGACATGGAAGCCCCACTTTAGAAGCAACTGATAAGGCTCTCTGAAGTCTTCTTTGTGATCAAGCATTACAATACGGGACATGAATTTAGACAGATGAAGCAAATAGCTGAAGTCCCTACGATTCACTATGGTTCAGCGGTACAACATCTTACCACACAAATCCAAAGCTCTGGATTCCTCACCAAGCAAGAGGACTGCAAACTGCTCTGGTCTGGGGGAACTAGTCTTCCTTTTCTTTCCTCTCCAGCTCTATTACCTTGTGGTCTGTTCTTTCCTTAATCTTTCCCACTCCACTTTCCCAAATCCATCTAACTCCTCTAGATTTAGACTCTTCTCTCCTTACCTACTTTTAGCTCTAATTTATCTGAACATTGCCTGAGAACTCATCTGTACTGCTACCCTTATGTATGCCCTGTACAGCGTTGCAATTACTATCCCTATTGTGCTCTGATACTGCTATCCATCTATGTACAAATATTTGACTCATTTTTAAATTGATCAACCATGAATCTGTTTTATATATGTAATTGTGACACTGCAATTTACTGTAAATCTGTAGACACATTGCTACTATTTGCTCATAACCTTACTTTGTGTTATTATGTTATCCTACTAGGAAAATTACTTTAACTATTTCCCCCCCTTTTTGCACACTTTTTTCACATCATCTTTTTCATACTGATGTATGCAGCTTTTCTTCCTGGACCTCTGCTGAAAGAGGGTTTACTTTGATGACCCAGTTGGACTACCCCCGTAAGCAAAAATTAATTAATAAACAAATATATTAAACACATAAATAAATAAACTATGCAAGACTGAATAATTATGCAGTGAATCAGCCAAACGATATGTAGTAAGGTGTTCCATCCAGTCAGGTAGGGCTCCTAGAGGATAGAGGATATCTACTTTCTTAGGGGCTGGAAGGACAGACACAGGATGCCTGCAAACTGTTCTTATAGCATCCTTAATGAATGGGGATGATCCACAGATCCTTAGACATCATCACCAGATTCACAGAAAGGCCCTTCAGAGGGGGTGGGATTGGGGAATGAGACCAATCCAAGTTGCTCCTCAAAACCCTGACACCCTCTATAAGTGTAGTCATTCACAGAAGAAATGAAGGGAGGAGTGGATTAATCCTCCTTAGCCATCTCTGAAACAAAGGCATATAGATATTTCTACACCTTATAGCAACCTAAGAGAACAGAAGTATAACACAAGTCACTAATCACAGATGTAAGCATAAGCACAATGGACCACTCTAAGCATGTGACTGATGTGCATCAAGTGTGACATAATAGAGAACTGACAGAAGTGTGTGCACCAGCTAATGCCAACCTGCATCAGGCTGGGCAGTGCTTTAAGCTACATTTAAGAAAACTGCAACTCAAACTCCTGCCAGATATCAAACACCTGTGAGACATCCAGGCCTTAAGACATGAATCTGATGTGGGATGACAAGATGGACCCTCCTCAACCACGACTGGCCAGCACAGCTGTATCTACGGGGAGGTCCATAATTCAGTGAAGTGTTCTACCCGTCCTAGAGCAGATGACTTCAGGGGCCACTTTCCTGGCAGAGACCGGTCAGCTTTGAGTTTCAACAAATCAACCACACCCTGGGTACTGTAAGCATCCTAAAAAATCATGGGTTTTAGATGGAAGCTGTGGGTGCACCTCCCTGTTTCCCACATCTTCTGCTGAAAAATGACTGGCACAGGCTCAGGTATCCAAAAGATGGAGAATGTGGCAATTTCAGCACCTGCACAAACATGTTCTAGCAATTTAGTTATCTGAATGGGATCAAGACTGACCTACCTTCCAAGGGTCTAAACCCTATGGTTATGCTTGATCTATGCCTGTGGCTTTCTGGGGATTATCCTGCTAGCCCCTGTGTGAGAAGCTTTTGAAGGCTACTATCTTTTAGGCATGTTAGCCAAAAGATTCAAATGATGCCATCTAAAAGTGGCATGGTTGAAACACTGACATTTATAGCAGTTTTTAATACAATGCCATCTCATCAAGACAATGAAGGCAATGGCAGTGTGGGTGTAGATGTGCTGTTGGATAGCTGTATGGGCACAGATTTTGTGCAGTGTGTAAATGAAGAATCTTCACTGCCAATAGCAAGGACTGGGACTTGAATTGTGGGAGTAGCAAAAGAACTAGTGGGCAAAGAGATGAGAATGATTATGTTACATCTGAGTGTTAAATCATGGCATGCATCAGAATGGGTGGGTGAAAAATGAACTCCACGTTTTTTTTTGAAGGATTACTGACTAGTGGAGAAGAACCCAACTACTGGATCCATGAAGTGGTGTCCTGAATTTTCAATCTTATGAATATACCTTTACCTTTTGCCCTACACAGAAATTTCAAAATCATTTTCATACTGACCTCCACTGGCATCTGTGAGTTCTGTTCTGCGAACAAAACCAAGGTAGCCTGTTCGAGCCCAAAGTGTCTGAGTATCGCCAAAGCTCAGTCTGGTGTTGAAATGATCTGCTTGCAATGACTCATCCCCGTAGATGGTATAATACCCATTGGCACTGTGTGGACTGTTGACCCAGATCTACAACAAAGTAATGCATTTAAATCATTTATCAAGGCATTTTATACTCTGCACTGTTAAGTCATTTACTTGTGTTTATTTACAGGATGGTGCTCTTATCACCTTAATTTCCTCTGTGCAGTTTGATAGTTTTTCTGGTGTTGAGTGAGTTCAAAGGCAATCACATATACTGATAAGTTAAAAGATCCTCACAGTATACTACCACAAAATGATATCTTAAAAATAGCCAGAAACCATTTTAATTGATTAATTAATTAGCATAAAAGTGGCTACAACTGCTAGCGCAGTACTGCTGTAACAGAACTAGTTAATTTCACTATCAAATGTACTGAAAAAAGTGTATGAATCCTAACTACGAAGCTTTGCAGTCTTAGTTTCATAGGTGTGTACTATGCTAATGGCCCTGGAGCCTTTATAAGCCTAGCCCATAGGATTACCCTGGCATCATGCCACCCAACCTTAGTTACTAGTGCTTCTGTCGAGTAGAGCCTCTGGAGTGATCCCGAGGTGAATTTTCTATTTCCCATCCACTCATCAAGATTTCTCTTGAAGAGGGCCAGTGAGGTGTTCTGCTTGACATGTATGGGAAGTCTATTCCATAGCATGGGCAGTCTCTGGGTTATGAACCTGTCCCTCCAGCATGTTCTGTTGATTGTGTTAATGAGGTTGAGGTCTCTGGAGCGTGTGGTACGGATGGATTGGGATTTCTTTAGATGTAGCATTTCTAACAGAGCTGGGCCAGACAACACTTTGTAAGTCAAGCAGAGATCGCCTCTAAGTAGGTGATATGAGACAGAGAATAGCTGCAGTTTTTTGAGTCTGTCCATATAGGACAAGTGTTTAAGGCCTAAGATCCTCTTTATGAGGTTCTTTTGTAGCCTCTCCAGTTGTTGCAGGTGTCTAGTGAGGTACATGCCAAATGGGGCATTGTACTCAATGACTGGCCTAATGAGGGAAGAGTAGAGGGAGACAATGACCTCTTTCTTCCTGGATGCAAAACCCTTAGTAATGAGATGTGCCACACAGAAGGACTTTCTCACCACAGTGGCAACATGATGGTCAAAAGAGAGGATGCTGTCAACCTGTGTTCCCAGATCTCTTATAATGCCTTCTGTGTTCAGTGGACTACCATCAGTGTGGTAATTCAAGGGAACCAGGTTTTTCCCAAAGGGGATGAAGACACATTTTTGGCACTGAGCTTAAGGTCATGGTTCTAACACCAGTTGTCGGTCTCACTGAGGCTTTTCTGTAGGATGTCAACATCACTTGGGCAGTTAATAATAGCTCCCAACTTGCAATCATCTGCGAACTTTGTCAGCCAGAGTGTCTTCGTGTTGGCCTGGACTTCAGAGATGTAGATACCAAACAGAAGAGGTCCCAGGGCCGAACCCTGTGGGTCTCCACTCGTGACTTGGAGTCAGCTACTTTCACCCTGTGTGTTCTAGCTGCGACCCAGTTTGCAAGCCACCTAGTGATATAGGGGTTGATGCCTAGTTTAGTAAGGTTTTCTGTGATTCCTGAGTGGGGAATGGTATCAAAGGCCTTGGCCAGATCAAGGTAGGCTGTATGAACCAGCTTACCTTCATCCACAGCTCTGGTGACTGACTCAAAGAAGTCAACCAAGTTGAGCAGGCATGATCTACCCTTCACAAAACTAAACTGTGTAGGATCCAGAATTTGGAGATTCCCTATATCCTTGTTTATTAGGTCCATGATGATGTGTTCCATAGCTTTGCATATTAGACTCGTCAGGCAAATGGGGGCGATAGTTCCCGGAGTCTGTAGTCGCTCCTCCTTTGTGGAGAGGGATGACTGTAGCAGTGCACCATTCAGCAGGGACAAAGCCTGAGGTGAGGCTGAGATTGAACAAGGCACACAGGTGAGGTACCAGTTCACTCTGTAGTTCGTGTAGAACACAGACAGGGATACTTTCAGGTCCCATAGAAGCTGCATTCTTGGCCTTGGACAATGCTGTTTTAACCTGTGCAGCAGTAATACTGGGTGCCTGTCAATCTACTGGTAATGTGATTGGCCCTTTGGGGGGGGGGGGGGTTAGCACTGAATCTGTCAGCCAGTATATTTGCAGTATCTGTTGGCTCGGTATAGGAGGTACCATTGTGCAGTAGCTCAGAGCAAATCTGGGTACAGCCATGGAGATTCTTTACACAACTATAAAAGGCCTTGTGGTTATCTTTACTATCTGCTGCAATTCTGTTTTCAAGCTAGCTTTAGAGGATTTGATGAGGGATCTCAACCTTTTGTTGAAGCTGATAAGGGAGTTTTTCCAGTCTTGGGACTTCACCTTATTCTGCATCAGTTTCCTCCTTCTGTTGTAGAGTTTGTTTATGTCAGGGGACCACCAGATTGGCTTCCTTTTTTTTTTTTGAGGATAGCGTCTTAGTTCTACTGGGTATGATGAGATCCATGCATTTGTGTACATGTTCGTACAGTATATTGGTGTACGACTTGGCGGCCATGCAACTATTCTCCATTTGCATGGGTGCTGTGAAGTTAGCCACCTCTGTTTTTAGGAGCCCAACGTTAGCTTTGGAGAAGTTTTTCATGGTGGTTACCTTTGTGGGGGTGGGGGGGGGATGTGGATTTCCAAGGTGATTAACTTGTGATTGGATCTAACCAGGGAGGAGGTGACTATTAGTGTTGAGCAACGGTCACCCATGTTAGTAATGACCAGGTCAAGGATGTTGCTACCTCTAGTGGGGGTAAGAACGAGCTGTTCCAGGGCATTGGAATTAATGAATTCCAGAAAGTGTTAGGCAAGTGTATTGGTACACAAGTAGTTTTCCCAGTAAATGGAGGGGTAGTTGAAGTTGCCCAGTATGACAGTGTTAGGTTGGACCCTAATATTCTCCAGGGTGCTTAGGAATGTGCAGTGTGAATCTTGGGACATGGTTGGGAACCTATAACAGGCTACCACCTGAATCGCTGTCTTACCCAATGTTAGCTGCACCTGAAGTATCTCAGATGCGTTATGCTGGGCTACCAGTCTGGAGGTGTGAGCATCATTTATGAATATGGAAACACCACCAACTCTGGAGCTTCGGTCCAAGTTCTGGGGCCAAAAGGTGTGGAATGAGTTGTAGCCTGGTAATGCAGGGGTGCTTTCTGCTGCCTTAAACTAGGTCTCTGTTACAGCACAAATGTCGATGTTCTCCATTTTAAGGTGTACTTCAAGCGAGTGCTTTTTGAGATTTAGACTTCTAGAGTTGAGCAGCATGACCCTCCAACTGCATTTGTTTGTAGCTGTTATGGTGGTAATTTGGTCTTTGGAACACCGCCTAAAAAAGACACTATAGGGGTGGCAAGTGCCTTGGCCAGTATCTGGAATCTCAGGGGTGACAGATGCAGTTCACCTTTGGCAAAGCATCGAGGTCTATCAATCATGTCATCCCAGGGAGACAGATACTGGATCCCCTTAGAAAGACACCAGAAACTTAGCTAATTGTTGAAGTCAATCATTTTCTGCTTGTACTGTGGTATCTTTCTGGGTAATGGTAGGATGCTGCTCAGGACTAGGGTCATACCCGGCTAGGCAACATAATCCGAGAGCTCCTCCATGTCTCTTTTCATGCAGTCCAGGGAGATACGTCTCAGGTCATTCACACCCACATGTACAATGACAGAGTCATATTTGTACCTACTGTTGACGGACCTGAGTGCGTGCGTTATGTGGCGAATCCTGGCACCTGACAGGCAGCTGACTCTTACTTTCTCCTTATTCAACCTAGTGAGTGGGACATCAGTGTGCCTCATGATCGAGTCACCTATGACTAGTGTGTTGGGCATGCTGTTTTGCCTTAGGAGCTTTGGTTGAGCGGCACACCGTTTAGGAAAGTTACATGTCTCGTGATTAGTGTTGTGTTGTGTTGTGGTGGTCGAGTGCTTTTCTGCCTTAGTGGTCTCTGCTGTTTGGTTAGACTTTTATTGAGAGCCTCAGTGAAGGTGGGTGTGTGGTTTGTGTTTTTATATGAAGGCAATGCTGGTGTGTGTTGTGGAAGGCTATGTGTTCCATGTGGTGTGGTGCAAGTGTTGCCCTTTTCCTCTTGACCAGCTATTCCGGTCTTGGCTGGAGAGTGCGTGACTTCTAATTTGGATATATAAATGCATCTCTCACACGTCTGAGTGTTGGGGGGTATGAGGAGAAGGTTGTCAGTGTACATGAGGCAGTTGCTACTACACTGCCTCAAGATGCCCAAGTTCACCAGGTTAATAGAAGAAAGCACAGGGAACTGACCTTTAGACATGCCTGAAGGGGTGGGCATTAATAAGTACAGGAGTGGTTTCCTTGTAGAACGTTTAGTGCTGGTAGCACTTTTGTGTACTACAAGAAGTCTGGTAAAGTGGTAAACTAACAAGCTATAAAAGTGCAGGAGAGGAGAGAACAAGCAGATAGATCTAAGGGAAAAATTGAAGAGCAGACTCTGGCACTGTTCAGAAGCTTACAAACAGTCCTGGATACAGCAAATCTGTATCTGGACTAGATTAGTTACAGGAAAGGTGGGAAACGAGCAGATATGGGTTTTTAAACCAGAAAGTTGAAAGAGATGGGAAAACTGCCCAAATGGTCAATAAACTACAATTTCTGGGCCAAAAAACACCCCTCTTGTGGTAGACAGGCTACCTAGTGCTTACCACTCCCACTGATAAGCTAGAAGGCTTCCCTCCAACACAGAAAAGCTTGGGGGGGCTCAGAAGCTTACCAACAGTCCTGGATACAGCAAATCTGTATCTGGACTAGACTAGTTACAGGAAAGACTGGAAACTAGTACAAATGCAGGCTTTTACACCAGAAAGTTGAAAGAGATGGAAAAACTGTCCAAATGGTCAATAAACTACAATTTCTGGGCCAAAAACCCTCTTGTGGTAAATAGGCTACCTAGTACTTACTACTCCCACTGATAAGCTAGAAGGCTTCCCTCCAACACAGAAAGGCTTTGGGGGCTCAGAAGCTTACAAGGAGTCCTGGATACAGCAAATCTGTACCTGGACTAGACTAGTTACAGGAAACCAGCTTAAAAAAAATATATATATTTATTTTATTTTTTTTTTTTTTTACAGAAAAGCAGCTAACACAGCAGTAAATACAATTCAAATGCAGTGCAGGCTAGCACACTTGAGTGTGTAGCAATATTACGGCAAACACGGTTTAAATAAATGCAATTAAATTAACAAATGACTAAAAACAAGTGCAGAAGGCAGTAAATTAGGTTTCTAACAAGCAGTAAGTGCAGAGTAAGAGCAACTGAACAGATAACAGCACGCAGAACAGCAAACTAAGACAGTTATAGTAAGAACAGCTGAATAAAGTATAATATATATATATATATATATATATATATATATATATATATATATATATATATACATTTTTTTTTTAGGGAGGGAACAGAGCAGGATTAAGAGGCTACAGGGGTTGTCCTTCCCAAATGTTCTCTTTGTACACAGTGGAGGATACAGCTGAAGAGATGGGACTAGTAGAAGTGCCTGAAATCGGAATATGATCTCACTGCACTTAGTTGAGTGAACAAATGAGATGGGCCCAGAAGGAGTATCCAAATACAAATTTACAAGAGGGGCAGGCAAATTTCAACGCCACCAAAAGTACACCAAAACAAGTAGAGGAAGGGAGGGTGGGGAACTAACTGTAGAGACACAGAGCCCACAATATTCAATTCAATTAATATTCAGTGAAACAAATAAATAAAATGCAGTACTATATGAAAAAGTGCAGATAACAGTGTACTTAAATTCTTGTGACACAATGCTCCTGTTACTTCCACATCTCTGCCTATTATGTTGCAACACTGCATAAACAGCATAGGCATGAGCTTCCTGTCCAAGTAATTCACGTGGCATGAAGTCAGGCAACAGAAATGACACATGACAGTAGATCACGAGCTGTTCAGACAGACACCAGATACTAACCTATAGTACAATGTACAAGGCATTTAATCATGTGCCAAACATAGCAAAGGAGTTTAAAGTACTCAGTAGCAGTCAAGTACCACAGACTGCAAAAAAGTAATGAAGTAACGGAGAATGCATACCAGTACATGGCACTGAGTACCCAGCCAGATACCATAAAAGCACAAAAGTGTAACCAATGCCAAAAACAACACAGCAGTGTAAGCTACTTATACCAAAGACCATACAACACAGCAGGGCACAGGATACATAAGCAGATTACAGAGGCAGAAGGCAGATTCCTTATAATTCACACACACAACACCAGATACCAAATGAGATGCTACAGGCCCCACAGCAACAGCTAGCTCTATACACAGCCACAGACAGCAAAGCAGTGCAATATTTCACAGTCATGTACTTCACAAAGCACAGCAGTGCAGTGTACTAGGTACATGTACTGCTGCTTCTGCTACCTGTTACAGTGCACTAGGTACCAGAAATAGCAGTACATAGCAGTAAAGGCCCACTCACATACAAAACAAAGCATAATCATGTACAGAGAAATAACAATGCAGTAACATATCAAAGACAGAGAAATAGTCAAGTTAATTGGGACAGCCATCAAGAACCACAAAATGCAGGGTAATTAAGGGTTTAGGTTTTCAATCATACACTAGTGCCAACACAGTAGTGTAATACATCAGGAACCTAGTTGGGTACAAGTGACAATTTATCACAGTATACTGCCAGCAATCAGCATTCTCATAACGCAAAGCAATGAAAAGAACAAACTAATGCAAGCACTATGCTTTTATATTCTGCTTATCATTTACCTGCTTGCATTCTGTGTCTGCCCCATCCTCCACTAACACATTAAGCTACAGTTTCTGCATTTTTTCAGATTGTTTTGTGACATTAGTTTTGTATTCTAATTAGCAGTTATGGAAGATTGTGTTTCTGCAATATTCTGCACTTCTATTTCCACAAGTACAATTACTTGTTAAAGATATCTGCTTGTATCTTAAACCATGCTGGGCCAAAGTCTTGTAGTTTAATTCAAAGTTGTGACAGAACTGCATACTACTGTTACTAGCTTTGGATCATGGGATCATAGGAGGTTACTAATCTAATGGCCCCGAGGCCCTTACGAGCCTTGCCAAGAGTTTATCCCCCCCCCCCCAAAAAAACCTTGTGAGTTAATCATTTATTACTGCAATTTTTTTCCAAAAGCAATGTTACTGGTAAATTTCTGCATAGTCTGGTGCCTTAAACTGTACTAGAAGTTCAATAGTTCATAGAGTCATAGGAGATTACTAGGCTAATGACTTAAGGGCCCTTACAAGCCTAACCAATATAATGCGATTTTATCCAGTATATTTATTTATTTAACATTTTACTGGGAAAGTCCGACTGGGACAGAGCCCATTTTCATTAGAGGCCAGGGATAAATGCTCCAGATGCATGTCTTTGGAATGTGGGAGGAAACTGGAGCACCAGAAGGAAACCCCTTGTGAATGCAGGGAGGACATGCAGACTCCACACAGAATGCACCCCATTCGAGAATCAAACCAGAGAATCTCTTGCTGTGAGGCAACAATGCTAACCACTGCTCTTGGGGCAAGAGAATGGCAAGGATTTGTGCCTGTGCACTGAACATCTTAAAGATTGCCTCCGTCAATAAGGGACACATGCACAACCCTAGGTGTGAATTAGCGATTTCCCATACATTGATCTAAAATACGTTTGAAGAGGGCCAAGGAAGGGCTCTGCTTAATGTGAATAGGAAGCCTGTTCTAAAGAAGGGGCAGTCTCTGAGATACACATCTGTGTCTCCAGCATGTTTTGTTTGAGTTGCTGACTAAGTTAAGATCCCTAGATCTGGTGACTCTTGTGCTGTTTGACATGCAGATGTGTAGCAACTCCATGAGGACTGGATTTATAACTGCATTGTAGGTCAGGCATAGGTCACACCATATTGTTGGCAGGAGACAGAGTAAAGGCATAGGGCTTTTTAGTCTATCCACATAGTTCAAGTTGTTTACATCCTGTATTTTCTTTGTGAGCAACATCAGAGGTTGCTTCAGCTGATGTAAGTGCCTTGCCAAGTACATGTCTAATGGTGCACTGTACTCAATTATTGGTCTAATGAGGGCTGAGTACAGCGGGACTATAATTTCCTTGGATCTGGATGTCATACCTTTCTTATAATTTGTGCCACATACAAGGATTTCATCATCACTGTGGATATATGGTTGTCAAAGTTCAGGCTACAATCTATCAGCGTACCTAGATCTCTCACCTCTGAGTCCACTCTAAGGGTATGCTACAGATATTGTAATTTGAAGGGATATTTGACTTCCCAAAGGGTATGATGATGCATTATTTTTTTCATCTAGTTTTACGCCATAGTTCTGATGAGAGAATTGTCTCTGCTCCACTTTGTGCTTCAGTGCTTTTATATTCTGCTTATCATTTACCTGCTTACATTCTGTGTTTACCCCACACTCCAGTAACACATTAAGCTACAGTTTATGAAAGAGCTCTAATATTACTTTTATTTGATTGGATGCCTCTCTAGCTAGCTTATTTCCAGCAAAAAGCTACCCCCATCTAGTGTTTTTTTATCCAAGACTTGGAGAAGTGTGGAACTCTGAGTAACTACCTTTTCATCAAAAAAGAAAGAGAATTAAATTATTTTAATTATTTCAATTCTGCTTGAATATTTAAGTGCACTTATGGTGATACTACTTTGCACTTCTCTATTCTGTTCCATCTGACTGCATTTTTTAGTTTGTTCTGGGACCTTACTCTTGCATTTTAATTAGTAGTTATTGAAAGATTGTGTTTTCTGCATTATTCTGCACTTCTATTTCCATGGGTAGAATTACTTGTAAAAGCTATCTGTTTGTATTTTAAACCCTTCTGGGCAAAAATCTTGTAGTTTGACAGTTGTGGCAGAACTGCATACTATTACTACTACCAGATTTGTGCCTTAATCATTTACTACTGCATTTTTCCATAAATAGTGTTACTGGTAAATTTCTACATAGTCTGATGCCTTAAACTGTGGCATAATTCAAAGAGTGAGAGAATCGTCTCTGCTCCAGTTTGTGTTTCAGTGCTTTTATATTCTGTGTATCGTTTACCCGCTTTCATTCTTTGTCTGCCGCATTCCCCATTAACACATGAAGTTAAAGTTTCTGAAATCGTGCCAATATTACCTTTATTTGAAAGTTAGCCTGCTTGTTCCTTGAATACTTCCCAACCATCTCACCCTTTAGCTATTGTTGTTTTATAGGCTTGTGTCTCTGCCCCCCTCCCCATCTGATTTTCAAAGTCCCTCCCTTCCCTTTTTCATTACTACTGACTGTTGTATAAGCTATTTATGTACTCTTCTCACCCACTGTTTTCCACAGACCCATGATACCTAGTGTCCACCCAGCAAACCATTACTGTAGTTGAGTAAACCTCCTTTACTACATACTGTCTCCTGCTCATTTACCTGAAGCTCAGCATAGTTTGGAGTCCTACCCTGCATCCAAGAAGTGTTTTACTTGCATCCAGGCAAAGTTGAGTACATTTTACTGCTAAATTGCACTTAAGTTATTTTGAGTGATTGCCTTTGTTTCCTTTTATCTGTGCATTTCACTATTTTTTTAATTGCTCTTCCTCTCACTGTTATTGTCTTGAAATTGCCTTCAGCAAGGGATTTCCAGCTAGTTATTTAAAGAATGTGTGATAGCATTGCACTTGTGGGTCTCTTTCACTGTGTTTTTACATTAGGAGGATTAGGTTTATTCACTTTGTGGCAGGAGGTTTTTTTTTTTGCCTGATGTATCTGAGTTGGGAAATACATAAAATGACTCAGCATCAGGGCTGCCAGACGTCCCTATTTGAGCGGGATTGTCCCGGGATCAGGGGCCCGATCCAGACTGCAGGTTTAAATCCCGGCGAAACAGCCCTCTGCTTTCTTTTTTTTTTTTTGATTGGACCGTATACCGGCATACAGGCCAATCAAAAATCGCTAAATACGGAGCTGCCTGTGTTTAATGCGGAACATCAGGCAGTTCCGCATTAAAAATAGCTCTGTTTTTCAAGTTTTTTGATTGGCTCGTATACTGGCATATGGGCCAATCAAAAATTGGTAAAACAGAGCTACTTGTGTTTAATGCGGAACTGCTTGATGTTCCGTATTAAAAAGAAGCAGCGCCGTGTTCAAAGACCTTTTTTTTTTTTTGTCGTCACTTTGTCCCTACCGGGCCAGTCCGAAGTCTGGCAACCCTGCTCAGCATAGACATTTTATTGGCTTAAATGGCTCATTATTTTGCTTTCTCTTTTTTTCTGTACTGCTATAAATTTTGCATGTTTGCATGGGTTATCACTGCCCTGTACACATTAGCAAACACCTAGAATGCAAATTTTCTCTGTAGAACATCCATGAAACTGTAACATGTAAAGCAATATACCACAAATACCTTGTGTGCTGACAAGCTTAGAGTAGGTAGTTGGGTGTCAAGTGGCAATGCCATACAAATTTACTATAACTCAGTATTGTGTAAACATTAAAGTTAATATAATTAGTACTGTTTAGCATAATCTGCCCCAATAATGCACCCTTATTAGTCTGCATAAAGCACCCTTAATAGCTTTCTAACCCCAATATACCACCCCTTGTAAATCACAAACCAATAAGCTTGACAGTATGGATATGCAATGTACTAACTTCTCTGTAGCCAACTTAGTGGATAAGGGCATCTTGAGACAATGTAGCAACTGTCTCATGTTTACAGACAACCGCTTAATCCTTAAAGAATTAGACAAAGTATGCAAGACGTGCACTTACACAATGACAATAAAGATAACCTAGATCACACCCCCCCCCAGACAAAGATATGCCTCAGCAAGCCCAAAGGCATTCAAAATAACAGCTACCACCACACATACTGTCACTTTCAGTGCAGCCCCAAACACCTAACCCAGGGGTCTGCAACCTGCAGCTCTGGAGCCACATGTGGCTCTTTCACCCCTCAGCAGTGGCTCCCTGTAGCTTTGAAAAATAATGGTCACTCTACTGCACAACACACACACACACACACACACACTTTAAATATTACTCTTATAAATTTAGAAACTTACTAGAATAACACTGTTTCTGTTTCCATGCATTCCACACACAGAGCAATCACCTGGCAGCAGCATAATCTCCTGAAAGGTTTATGTACCTCTCAGACTCTTACCACAAGAAATCTGGACAGAGCCACAAAAGAAAGGGGAACAAAGGAAAAAAATAGGGATGGACTTTAAATATTGCTCTTATAAACTTGCTAGAATCACATAATCCTAACAAAGGAAAAAAAATAGGGACGGATTTTAAATATTGCTTTTATAAACTTAGTTCTTTTATATTTAGTATAGTTATATATATAAAACATTATATGCTGTGTTATCTTCATTTTAGGGGTCAAATAGGCTTTGGGGCTCCTGATGAATTGTATTTGGTGGGAGAGGGGCCAAAAATGGCTCTTTTGATTGTGAAGGTTGCAGACCCCTGACCTAGACCCTAAGGCAAGCCAACGTACTTCCCAGGACTCTCATCACAGGGAACCCCACTGGAAGATATACTAATGCCCTTCTAACAAGGCTGAGCAAGAACATAACTTTTAGTTGCTTATCTTGAGCCAGGATCTGCCAAAGTCTTGCATGCACCCAAGTCATTATGCCACAGGTATCAGTATAATTACATCATAGTCCATGTCGCTGTAAATGACCTGACATTTGCCTTCCTGGACTACATGAAGAGAGACATTATGGAATTTTCAGACTATGTGTCTCAGGCTGGTATGAGTCCAGCACTGAGCAGCATATTGCCATCACTGAGGATAATGATACAGTATGAGCAAAAAATTACTGATTTCACTAACTCTCTCTCTTTCTGGTGTCATTCTAATGGGATCCAATTATTTGTCAACTTGGGAGGATATGGTCAACAGACCACGTTGCTTTGCCAAGGATGGTCTGCACCTTTCCCTTCTAGACTTCTGAATACTGGCTAAAACTTTATCCACCCTCAGAGTGCCTTTTTTTTAGGTAATGACTGCTCAATGCAAGGAGCCAAAAAAAAAAAAATCTACACTCCCAGCAAGCTCTTCTCACACTCAACAATATAGACATATGTGCAGTTACAGAGACATGGTTTAAAGTGGCAGAGAGTACCCCAGCAGTGTCTTCAACAATTTTAGGCCAGTAGCTGCACAGAAAAGGGCTAAAGGTGGAAGTGCCTCAATATACATCAATAACAACCATACCTCTAGGGCTGTCAAACAAGATAAAATGCTGTAGTTCCTCCATGTGCAGGTCACCATAGACAAGATCTGGTATCATATCTTAGCCAGCTACAGGTCACCTTTCTTGTCCCAAAAAGCTCACAATGCATACTTGGACCTACTGAAGATACTTACCATCCAACCTAACACTCTACTCTTTGGAGACTAATTACCCCCTCTGTAGACTGGGAATCCTACACGGCCTCAAATCTATAAAGATTCCTGGACTTTGTGAATGTAAACACCTTTGAGCAAATATTGAATATGCCAACTGGACACTCCGACATACTGGACCTCTTGCTCACAAATATGGGAGAACACTGCATGCCCTAATGTCTCGTCCTCCCTGGTAAGGTCAGGCCTTAAAGCTGTCTCCTTCAAAATCACAATCAACTCTGTAATCCCATTAAATCCAGTAACAGGAACTATTCCAAGGTAAACTAATGGTTTATTAAAATTCAATGCCTCTCCAGACTATGCTGAATTGCTCTTGGAACCTCTCTACAACCATATCAATGGCTGCATAGAGGATGTTGTACCTAACAGAAGCAAGCCTAGAACTAGCCCCAGAAATAAACCGTTCTGATGGCATCCCAAATTAAACAGGATATACAACAAAAGAAAAAAATATGGCAAAAATCAGGAAGGGTAATTCCCATACAGAAGAAAAATTCTCTCATCAAAGTAAATAGGCGACCAAGTGGATTAACTAGGTCAAGCAAAGCCAACTTTGAGGTTAAGTTATCCTTCCAGTGGAAAGATAACCATAAGGCCTTCTACAACTATGTCGGAAACCTCAACGGCAGCACACAGCAATGTGCTGAACTGGTGGTAAATGGTGCCATGTTTACAGAGCCTGACGAATTATAGTGATCCTGTTAGTGGACGAATTCATTTCCAACTTTACCCCCCCCCCTCTCACCCCCAACCATCCTCCCAATAATACTCAGTCAGTAAATCACCCCTTATAAATCAAATTTGTGGGCTGCATTTGGGTTGGATGACTAGGCTTTTAAAGTCCCTAGTGGTAGTTAGCTTAATATATACCAATGAATCTATAATAACCAGTCAAATATCATATAGCACACATAGCAGTGACAATGGAGGGATGAAACTTGGTGAGACTGCAGGCCATAGTCGATGATTATATCAGTCCCCTCTTGTGGGCCTTTGGGCTGTGGTATGGGACATCCAGTAAGTGGGCTGAAGACAGTCTTTTGGTGGGCAAATTATTGCAACAGCAAGGCTAATGGTCTTTGGTTACAGGGTTTCGAGCATCTCCATTCTGGCTTGGATGGCAACTCCTTCTGGATGATACTTCAGTGAACAAATGATGAATGGTCACTGATAAGAAGCAAAATGATCAAGACTGACACAATGGTAGTTGAATGGTCAGTGGGGGGGCATAAACAACTTAAAAAAGACAGTACAATAATATATGACACTAGGTGTTAAGCAAAATACCATGGACGCTACGGTAAGGTAAGACATTAGTAGCTGAAGGGGGGCATAAACAACTTTAAAAAGACAGTACAATAATATATATGACACTAGGTGTTAAGCAAAATACCATGGACGCTACGGTAAGGTAAGACATTAGTAGCGGAGTATATTTATATAATACACAATACAGAACAACAATTAAATGAGCAGTAATTTATTCATCTTTGAATAAGGTCTAAATTAAACTGAAATACTGACTATATCCAGGCAGCAGTGTTGAGGAGCTTATCTACTATTTCATACACTGACTTTTATAATTTGGGTGTGTACTGGTAATATTTAGTTTTAGACTTATCATTTTCCTAGTACATTATCTAATTTTAGCAAGACTTACATTTTGGCCATATTTCACTATTATATTAATGTTTTTTTATCCAGATTATTATTCTAGGATTCCCCCGCCCCAATCTTCAACAACGGCTTCACCCCACTTTTGCACTCTCAAGCTTGACAAAGAAGTTTCTGTCTGTGTCAAAGACAAAACACATTAAAGAAGCATAGGGGAGGGCATCATTAGAGGACTGGTGCTGGGGGCCAGCTGGACAGCAAAGTATCCATTCACCACCAAGAGGTGAGATGCAGCATACTCCACAACCAGGTTTTGTGCACTGTGTTCTTTCTGGCTAGTTATCATGGGCCTGGGCACAACTGTCCTCTTTCCAAGTGCTTTACTTTAAAGCCAGGTCCATTCACAACAAACCTGGCATTATTTCAGACTTGCTGCATGATACTGTCCTTGCTTTTAAAATGGGGACCCGATTAGATGATAATTTTGGTTCATATTTGGCCAATGTTATACCTCCAGTATTCTCTAATTAGTGCCTGGGATCTAGCTATCTAAACTAAATTTCGACTTGCTGTTCATCTCTAAGTATGAGTACAGTTCAGGTTAGAGCAAGTCAGACTTATTCAACAAAAACAAAAAAATGTATTCATCATATTTTAAATTGTGACATGCGCACAAGACACTAACAGCAATGAAAAAAAATTCATGTTGACACTTTCCATTGTTGTAGAAATTAATTTTCACAGTTTCCATCAAAGTTCTCTTCTTTTATTCTCGTGCATTAGAAAAGTGTTCTCCAGCTTTTTTTGCACCACTG
Source organism: Protopterus annectens (assembly GCF_019279795.1). Taxonomy (NCBI): domain Eukaryota; kingdom Metazoa; phylum Chordata; order Ceratodontiformes; family Protopteridae; genus Protopterus; species Protopterus annectens. The sequence continues at coordinate 814,275,342 of NC_056743.1, forward strand.
ACCTGTTTCATGTAAGACAATTTTCCAGGGAACAGGCATTGCATGCGTATAATAAGCAAGCAATCATGTCTGACAAGGTATGTGTTAATATGTAATCAACGCCCACCCAGGGGTGTTATTAGGCCCAACGTCATAAGTGGAGGGCATCTACACCCCTGGAAGGGTAAGGATTACAAATTAACACACACCCTGTAGGGCATTATTGCACTTAAGAGAATAGGCGTTCTGTAAAACTGTGTTGTACTTATTTATTTTAAGTACTATACCATTTTTTTTTTTTTTTTTACATATTTTTGATGTAAAATAGTTCCTCTGTCTAATATTTCAAACTTGCTGTAGTATATGTTAATGATGTTGGAGGAAGCAATTTACATCCAAAATATAACACTTAAAAATATCCAGGCATTTATACTTTATTTTTTGGTCCCTTACTCCTAAAACATTTGGTTTGTTGCCAGTTTTTGGAGATTGAAGTTAGTAAAAATCCATACTAACACAAATCCTTTTATTTAAGCAAATTTATAATTTTATAAGAGCAGTAATTAAAAATCTGTTCCTATTTCTGAGCCTTTCTTCCCTCTTTATTTTAGGGTTTATCCAGATTTCTTCAGCTGGAAGGTCCAGAAGTATGCAAACCTCTTTACTGTCGCTGTCATTCACTCTCTCATGCACACCTCTGTTTCAGAAAATGTATGCTAACACAAATTCTAATAATCAAGTAAAATATGTTCCTATTTCTAGCCTTTGTCTGACATTTATTTTAGGTTTATCCAGATATCTTGAGCTAAGAGTCAACAGAGCATACCTTTCAACGGTCCAGATTTTTCACTCATATGTTTGGTCTTATCCTCATAAAATGTGCAGTTTTCTGGCAAATGACTGGGGAATTGAAGTCATTAAATAATTACAAGTATTTGAGTGTTACACTTCATATTGTTCAGATAACATACATGCCAATGGGAACCCTGTTGCTCAAGCAACTTTCTAAGTTTATAAGAGCAATATTTAAAATCTGTCCTTAATTTTTGGTCGTTTGTCCCCCCGTTATTTGTAGCTCTGTCCAGACTGGACAGTTTGAGAGGTATAGTCAAGAGGTACTCAAACCTCTTAACTGATGCTGCTTTTGGTTTCATTTAATTTTACTTTATACTTGCTAAACAGCAAAAGCACTGCTTAGCGAGTGTAAAATAACAGCTCAATCAATCTCACTGTCCACTCTGTCATACACACATACACAGCCTCTTCTGTTTTCACACACACATATACACTCTGCTTTCTTACACACATTCACTCACACATGCAGACAGAAACATAAACTGAACAGTTGGATGCCGAACATAAAACTTTTTTTTAATTCTTTCTGTGCAGCCCGGTACCAAATGATCCACAGCCTGGTAACAATCTGCAGCCCAGTGGTTGGAAACTGCTGCATTAGAACATATACTCATTCACTTTTCAGCTCCTACCCACCTATTTTAGCAATCTTTTTGAGTATAATTTTGTTCTTATGTCTTACGAAAATTGATTCCTCCATCAGTGTTCCCAACCCTACAGCTTCTATTTCCTTTACAGACTGTTAATCTTTAATTTCCACTTTCATGCAGTTGCCTTCTGACTGCTAACATCATTAAACTTAATAAGGCCTTACCATGTTTTAGCAGTTCCACACATAGGCACCAACTCAATACCATCATCTCTTTAGTTAATATAATATGTAACCAGAAAATGTGCCAACACATTCTGTAGAGAGTTCTTAAACTCGGGAAAATTCCATAAATTCCCCCCAAATGTTTTCCCAATGTCCTTCTCAAGTCCCTTCACATCGCCAACACCTCCTCTTCTCTTTGTTTGAAATTATTACTTAAGTATAGGTACACCCACATTAATAGAAAAGAAACAGACTATATTACATTTTTTTTCATTTACAGACATTACACATTAACATATGTTTTCTTACTTTATAACAATCGTCATTCAATCCAACATTGCATAAATGGCTCAATTCCTAACTTCCCTTAAACCTCACTCCTCCTGAACATTACTCTAATAATACTAATTTGTTAACCAAGTAGACCTACTGGAGATACAATCCCATTTCTGGGGGGGATGGGGACCCAGGAGCAGTATTTAGTTAAAGCAACTTGCTCTTGGTCACACAGTAGGCAAATGATGACTGAGGGGATCAAACCCTGTGCTACTGGAACAAAAGCACACAACCTTAACCTCTGCACCAACTGCTGCCAGACTTGTACTGTTCTCACAAATTCCATTTATTTCTATGTAATTTGCTCCTTTCTTTTTCTAAGGATCCGACTTCCAGTACTTTTTTCTCCTTTACAATATTCAGTGCTTCAAATACAGTTAATTCAAATTCTGATTGCCATTTTCTTATAAATTTTTTTTTGCAGCCAATAGAATTAACCTTAATAAGGCCTTACTACATCTAGGTAATTTAGATTCTATGTCCCAGCTCTAAAGAATCATTTTCTTAGTTACAGATATTTGCTCTCCCAATATTTCATTGTACTTTGTGGGGATTTTTTTTTAATTTCCCAACTGACTGCACTCCCAAAAATCATGCTGACGGTTACCACTTTCGTCACACCTCCAACATTTGCTATCTATGCAAGGTAAAATACTTTGTAGTCTGCTTAGGATATAAAAATACCTAAGCAGACATCCTAATCCTTCTGGACCTTGTTTCCTACTTGATAGCCAAATACATGTCCTCCCATTGTCACCATGCAAATTGCTTTTCTAGTCTCTCTTCCCACTCCTTTCTACCCTCCGAATGATTTTTATAATTATTGTGTAATATTTTATAACATCAGCTCTCTTCTTAAGGAAAAATCTTCTAAAGCCTGCTATAGGGTATAAAAGTACTAGTACTTCCATGCAAACATCCTAAGCTTGTCTATATACCACATAACTGTGGTGGTGTCTGTAATTACCAGAAGTGGTCCTGGAGTCCACATTTGATTTAAAGGTTTTACTGCTTTTATCAGGGCTATCATTTCCTTAAGGTTGACGTGTTTTTTTTTTTTTTTTGTTGCAGTGGGGATCCTAAATCCCTTGAACTTTGATTCCCTTTGGACACAGCTCTCCAGGCAAAATCTGAGACATCTGACTTTGAATGAGAGGGGAAAGGTGTTGACCTGGATTTAGTTGGATTTGATTTGCCCACTATAGGAGTTCTTCTTTCATGAAGCCCAGAACTGGTACAGGAAAGACAGAGGTTGCTGTTGAGTCTAAACTGATTTGAAGACCAATGAATTTTATTTTTGAAGTTTGGCAAGAGAGACAGCAAGAATGGCTGATGCCATGTAGCCTACATTTCTGATGAAATTCCTTGGTATGGCAATGGACTGGTGAGCCACATCCACCAAAAACTGTACACTGTAAATAGAAACCTTCTCTGAAGGGAGGTAAACCATCATGAGATAGGTGTCCAAAAGATATCGCAGAAATGTTAACCTGTCAGATGGAACTAGAGGATTTCCCCAGGTTTTGTTTGAAATCCAGTTTTCAGAAGAAATTTATGGTGAGAAAGAGGGATGCCTGAGTGTCTTGAGAAGAATCTGCTAAGATGAGGCAACTGTCCAAGTAAGGGTAAATATGGAGTCTCTGAAATCTATAGAAAGCAACTGCTGCAGCTAGGCACTAAGCAAGTACCGTCTGAGCTGTGGAAGGTCCAGAAGCTAAGGATGTACACTGAAAATGTGAAAGGACAAAAAATCTTGACTTAACACCTGAAGTTTTTGTGAATTAGAATATGCATAACTGATGTTTAAGATTACTAGATAAAAAAAGGGATTGAAGAGGACAACTATTATAGGGTTAACATTCTGAATTTTGCAACAAACAATAGCTATGACCTCCAAAGAAAATGACCCAAGGACAGAACCCTGAGACACTCCACCAGTGACGGGTCTTTTAGAGGAGGTAGTGCCACCCACCCTTGCTTTCTGGCTTCCATTTGTGAGACAGTTTGCTATTCAAAGAGTTACAAAGGAATTAACATTTAACTGGGAGAGTTTATCTATGATGCCTTGAGTGTGGGATGATGTTGAACACATTTGACAGGTCCAGAAATGCAATGTGCACTGATTTACCCTCATCTATTGTCTCAGTGACTTTTTCAAGGAAACTGACCATGTTAGATAGACAGGACTTGCCCTTGACTAATCTGAATTGGGCTGGGTCAAGAGTCTGTAAGGTTACCTATGTCCCTATTTATTACTTCCATAATGATCTTTTCCACAGCCTTACAGATGAGACTGGTCAGGCTTATAGGTCTATAAATTACCTGGGCCTGTTAAGTGCCACCGTTCTGTAAAAAAAAAAAAAAAAGACTGTTGCTGTCCCTCATTCATCTGGCAAAAAGCCTGTTTTGAAGCTAATACTGAATAGCCTTCTGAGTAGGCTATCTGACGTAACCAAAGACAGCTACAGTCTCTATTTTATAGTGGAGCATTAACAGCAGTTTTTTTTCTGAAAGCAGAAAACAGGTCAATAACAGCAGAGTCAGTCACTGGGATTTTACAGAGAAATTTACCTTTAATGAACACTAAAATGTATAGTGGTTTTGCATGGCAAATGGCTAACAACCAGGTTCCAGAGAAAGATCTCAGAAAAGATCCTGAAAGGATTCAATAATGCCAAGAGAAAGTTCATGCTTTGGGCTCTAGAAGTTTTAACAGGTGCTTAGTGTGTCATTTAAAATGTTATTTTATGAGATTTGAGGAATCACCAAAAGACATTAAACATTTGAAATGTTGGGACCCACTTCAGCGAGCTCTGAAATACAACGTTTGAAGGGCCGAAAAAATGAACTTCCATATGCCAAGTCCAAGTTGACCAATTCCATAATATTCCCATTTTTCTGAGGTATGGAATAATGGGGTTGGTATACATAAGTTTGGGGTGTGTGGGAGCTTGTCCCCCCCACATCAGGTGATGCAGGCGTGCTTGCCTCCTGCAAAAAAGAAGTTTAAAGGAGACGAGTTATCTATGTGATTTGCACCTCTCCTGCAGTTTCACTTTTTTTCCTTGCCTGTCGGCACTAAGCAGTACCAACATTTCAACCCCCCCCCCTAAAAAAATACATAAATCTTGGACGGTGGGAAGAGGAGTGTGTCTTTATTCTCACAATATATATCAAGACCCTACTGAAAAGGTTAGACATCATCAGAATTACCATCATTATAATCATCTTTATCCAGGACAGATGAAAAAAGGATGAGGAGTATATTTTCTTCTTAGGAACATCCAATATGGAAGGACTGGGAGCTGAGGAACTCTCCTGAAACCTTTTGCATTGGTCGGCTTGACATAACCCATCTAAAACCTGGCACAATCAAATACAGACACCTACACCTGGGAGTCCACTGTCTGATCAGATACTTGCATCTTTACCATCCAGCTTAAGGCCATCCATTCCTCATTTGAACTAATAAGGCCTTTACTGGATTGTCTGGTCTCCTGGCATCTGGTCCTCAAACATCTGTACTACAAAATGAGGAAAAGTCAGTTGAGGGAGCATGTAAAACTTGAAGAGTTACTGAAGATTTTCTAAACAGTAAAGGAAGGGCTGCTACTGGCCCAGACACAAGCACCCAGCATTCATGGATGAAAAAAAGCCTTTTTACAATTGCAATCGTAATCATAATCATAAAATTTTTTCTTTCAGAAAACACCTTGACTTGAACTGATCTTGCTTCTCTGGAATGCCAAGTACAAACAGCAGGATGGATACAGGAACCAAAATCTACTAAGCAGACATCATCTGACAAAGCTGGGACTCCAGTATATACACTATCTGCCAAAAGGATGGGCTACCTCAATATTGTCAGGCATCACCACCACATGTTCTCTGGGTGGTGCTCAAAGGAACCTGTAGAATCTCAAACTTCTATGTGCCATCTATTCTCTGTGCTTCTGTTGCAAGAATTTACAGCAAGAAAGATGCAAAAGACGGAAGGTGGAAACAAAAACATTCTATGCTAAAGAAAAGCCCATAAATTCAGAGTTCTCCTGAAGTATTCTGTTAAATGTGGCACAGTCCTTAGAATTACTAGTACAGCTCTATCCTAAACAAAATGCACAGCTTCTGGGAGTTTCTGGTACTGACAAGAGCACTTGTTGCTATGTTTCACTGGAGACATTGTGAAAATAACAAACAGTACCATTTAAAACACAACTTCAGATATTACAAAATGTCAGAAGAGGATATATTTTTCAAATTACTTTGAGATCTTAGTGTGTAGAAAAGACTAATGAACTACTTAAAGGTAGTGGCTTTAACCAGCCTCTTGGACAACAAAATGGAAGTGAAATGCATGGGCAGTTGCTTAATTTTTTTAATAGATGAATTCCTCTCTTTCCAGATATAACAAGTAACCATCCACAATCAGTAAAATTCTTCAGTATTTGAGACAGCACAGTAAAATGAGTACACACCTGTTGATAACTCTGAGAGCTTCATTAACACTAGTAACTTTAGCAACACAGTACAAGCACATATAAACTCAGAAAAAAAAATTACAATGTTTTGAACAGCACGCCAACAAATCACATGATAATTCTAACTAATTAACAAACAAAACATTAAATACCATTCCAAATGTTAAAATATTCAACTCAAAATAACAAATCTCCACAATCCTACATCAAACTTAAATAAATAGACAAATGCACCTCTCGAGAAACTTCACATTAAACAATGTTTACATACATCAATTTCTGAAAAACAGACCTTCGATCAGCAATTATACTTTATATAGTTTTATTTCATTAATATAATGCTGAAGTTGTCAAATCAGAAAATGCAAATTACTTTACATTTTTACACACCATAACTTCAAAAAAAAAAAAAAAAAAGATTGCCATATTTCTAGTTTATAACCTTTTACTTGCATTAGAGATGCAACAATATCACATTACCTCTCCAAGGTGGGAATCTCCAAGGGGTCCTTTGGTCTCAGGGTTTACTATTATCACTCGAACTCCAGGTAAGATCTAAACAGAAACAGAAGCAATGTTAGCTCTACTGTTCACGTAATAACACAAAAAACTCACTCTGCATGTCTACAGGTTTAGAGATGTTACTAGCACCTCTACATATACTGTTGCCTGTGGCACAGGAACCGTGATTTGCACAACAGTGTTCCACAGTAATGTGCCACTTTTGTATATAATGACAGGTTAGTTTATGCAGTAATCACTGGATGTTGGGGGCTGGTTCTGGACAGTTTAATGAGGAAGGGAAAGTATGGAATTTTGAAAAACTTGGAGTTGGGTACCATGAAAAATTACCAAAAAAAGTTATTACATTGCAGGTTTGAAAATGGGTATTATGTAGAGATCTGTGCAGTGACAGTATAATTTAGGAAATAGTTGACTGATACCCACATGACTAATACATGTTTACAGCAGTGGGAGTTTTAAAAGTTTTTTGTGCACTGGAAAAAGTCTTTGGAATATTCCTTCAGTCAACAGCTAAGACAGCCCCCAACCCTCACTCGCCCAAAGTCAGGATAACAAACAAATTTGAGAAGTAGTGTACTGCATCATCCATCAACCGTCAAAATGCCAATGCCTTTGAGGAAGTTACATTGTGTGGCAGTTAGTTTAAGCTGCTGGGGTGAGGGGAGTCAGGACACTGTGAGAAGATATGGATTTGTTTTCTTGATGGTTTCTGCCAAACAGTGATGTAGAAGGTTTAGTGCTATTTCAACACTTTGCAAGTTCTAGTGGAGGGTACGCACACAAACTGCTTATTTTACATTCTACATTAAGTGGGGGTTAGTTTAAGCTGTTGCGGTGAGGGAGGGCTGGAGATGCCACAAAGTAACATGCACTTGTTTTCTTGTAAGTTTCTGCCATGAAGTAATGTGGAAGGTTTAGAGCTGTCTCAGTATTTTGTAAATTCTGGTGGGGGGTATGCACTTAAACTGCTACCTTTACTTACTGTTCCACTAAAGCAGTTTCTGAACATTTTGCTCTAGTCATATTGGGTATATTTTCAACACAAATTTCACCTTGTAACACACAAATAACGGGCAAGTAGGCAACTCAAATTACAACTAAGAAGAAAACAACTACAAACTCTTCAGTGTTTTTTTAGTCCTGTTCTTATGAATAAGTCATGATTGCTGACTCAGGGATAAAAGTAGTTCACTTTTTCCCACCAAAACTCTGTAGCTTCCCCTTCTAACACAATACAGATGCCTGAAGCACTCATAACAGCAGTCCCCGATATTTAATATATGCCTGTGAAAAACTAAAGTAATCAGCCCTGTCCAAATGAATAAGCTACCTTCCCAGCATTCCGCAACACAGAATGCTAACATTCATTCACATTTTCTTAACTGTAAATAAAAATTTAAAAACAAACACCGCTGAGCAAAACAATGGAGGATTGCAGTCTCATTTAAATCACAAGTAGCTCCTAAATCCAATAGCCAATGATGTAAATAATCCAAGTGCAGGTATGTAAAAAGCAGGTTTATTAATAAAAGAGGTGCTCGCAGCCTGATGAGCTTCTTCAGACCTATACAACTAAACTGTCTGTAAACATCAGTTTAAAAGCCAAAATGGAAAATCCTGTCCATTATTTAAAGGTACATGGCTCATTAAAAATATCATGTAAAAAAGTCATATATAAAATTCCTATACACCATCATAAAACAGTGCGGCATTTCAAAACAAAGCCATTCATATTCATATCCATTATTGGAATAAATGAATCAAAAGTATGTGTGACAGATGGAAAATTTTTTAATAACATAACTATCAAAACATTGACAGAGCATCTATGCATATAAAGGTTCAAAAAGACCCTACTGGCCACAAAGTAAAAAACTCTTCATAGCCTCTTAGCATCTTTTGGACAATAACCTTCTTGATTTCAGCAAAGGTCGCAGGGGAACCCTTCCATTGAGACCTGAGCGAAACCATATTTCTCAGATGGTGCTGTTGAAATATACGCGGGAGAGGCCAGTGATGGCTTGGATAGCCAAGAGGGCGGTTCAAATATGGACAATGGAATTGCATTTCCCATTTTTTACACCAGGGATGTAGGTACACTTAAAGATATTTTCTCTAAGCATTGGCACGTTTTATCAGTTGACCCAACTATTAAGAGCCTTACAGGTACTGACCAGATTCGTTTACGGAATAAAAAGAACTTAAAGAGTTTGCTCTGCTACCCAAGGGTCCATAATGATCCACCTGCTTTGTTGGGTCCCTACATGACCACATGCGACAAATGCAATTTTTGTTCATATATAGAAACCGACCCTGTCTTCCGATATCCATATGGTTCGGTATTTACTACATCAGGACGAGGGCAATTGTATGTCCAGAGATGTAGTTTACCTAGCCTGCTGCACAGTCTGTCCAGCCTACTATGTAGGCAAGACCAATAGGACACTGAGGATAGGATTCGTGAGCATGTATACCACACAAGGAGAGGTACTACACATAATGCACTATCCAAACATACTAATGACAAAGGTCAAGAGCATCGTTTAAGTTCAGGATCTTGGAACAGATCTCAAGGACATACAGGAGAGGGACATTAACAATTATACAGAGACCAGGAAATCCATTGGATTATTAAGTTTAGGGCAGATATCACCCCAGGTCTCAATGGAAGGGTTCCCCTTTGCTGAAATCAAGAAGGTTATTGTCCAAAGATGCTAAGAGGCTATGAAGAGTTTTTACTTTGTGGCCAGTAGGGTCTTTTGAACCTTTATATGCATAGATGCTCTGTCAATGTTTTGATAGTTATGTTATTAAAAAAAATTTTTCCCTCCCCACCTGTCACACATACTTTTGATTCATTTATTCCAATAATGGATATGAATATGAATGGCTTTGTTTTGAAATGCCGCACTGTTTTATGATGGTGTATAGGAATTTTATATATGACTTTTTTACATGATATTTTTAATGAGCCATGTACCTTTAAATAATGGACATGATTTTGGCGCCATTTTGGCTTTTAAACTGATGTTTACAGACAGTTTAGTTGTATAGGTCTGAAGAAGCTCATGCCACCTCTTTTATTAATAAACCTGCTTTTTACATACCTCGCCTGCACTTGGATTATTTACATCATTGGCTATTGGATTTAGGAGCTACTTGTGATTTAAATGAGACTGCAATCCTCCATTGTTTTGCTCAGCGGTGTTTGTTTTTAACTATTTATCTTTGAGCTTGTTGTTCCGTTGAGCATTCACTCCACTGGTCCTCTTTATTCATTGTAAATAAAAATTGTTTAGTTTGAAAAAAAATCAAACAGCAGCACATTACATATCAGTTACTTCTAATGCAAACAGCAAATGAGAAACAAAAAGGAGTGACAACAAATCAAATCATGGGGTGAAACAAGGACACAAGTGTGTTTGTCTCTGTTTACCAATCTGAAGACTAACAATCATCATCACCATCAACAACCCCCTTCTTCCCATTTTATACATGGGGTCGGATTGTTGTGTCAACTGTTGCCACCTCTCTCTATTCAATGCCACACTCCTGCCTTCTTCGACACTCATGCCTGTCACAGATCTTTTCTCACACAATCCATCCACCTCTATTGCCTTCTTACTGTCTGTCCCAAATCTTCTTCACCAGATTGTCTTCTGCTTTTCTGCACATGTGCACAAACCACTGTAATCTGTTCTCTTTGATCTTTTCTGCAATTAAAGAGCAATATTCACATCCTCACCTCCCAAAAAAATTTGTCCAGTCTTTCTTTAAATATTTCCAGACTGATGCTTTCTCTAATCTCAAAGGTAATGTATTCTATAGAATGACTACACTAATTATTTGCAGGGTTAGAAAGAGAAAAACATTATTCTTTTTTCTGCCCTGGACAATGATTGGAGGACCGAAGTCACAAATTCAACTAAGACCTTCAAGGACAAGTTAGAAGAACTCAAAGCCAAACTTTTTAAGGTACGAAGCTTGCAATGTGACAATCTTTATCTAAATGAATGTTTAAAAAGAAAACGCATACAAAAGGGACTTAGAGTGCTTAAATTTCCTAATGGGCTGCGTGTGGGTGACAACGAATTTAAAAAACTTTTGGATACGTTTGACCGACAAGGTCTCAAAATGGTACAGTTTACTATTAAGCTCAACAACCATAATTTAGACAGGTTATTTAGTGAGCTTACCGAGTTAAATCAAGAAATTTTGAAAGGCTTATCATTTGAGTTTAATGTTAAGAAATACGAGAGAGATTTTTTTCTAAGGTTGAACAGCATGTTAAGGTTAATTTGCAGAGGAAACAAAAAAAGCTTTATAGAGATGGCAAAGACTATAACCAGCACACTGTTTATCCTTTACCTAAAGCTTACTTTACTAACACTGAGAGTTCAACATATTCAACAGTTCCAAATAGGGAGAACAATTATACCAATGGAAGTTATAGGGACCCTGAAGTAGTTTTTACATATGATGAACAGGATGAAAGTGAGAATCAAAGTGGGACAAGTCAAAGTTACGATCAGAACCACCCCCTACTAAAGGTCAGAAAGGATAGGGAATAAAAATACCTACAGAAGAAACAACAATTTTTTTACCCCAGACCAACAGTCCGAGGAAGGTCAGAAACAAACTGGGAAGGCAGAGGTGGAACAATTACAACAAACAAATGAAATAACGCCTAGCGTTAGAGAGTCTAATGAAATATCAGTTACTTATGAAGGGAAAATGTTGACCTCCCAAGGTTTTCACATTTTCAATTATACTAACATCAAGGTAGATAACACCTTTTTTTCTCTTTTTAAAAAAGGATTCAAATTTGTACCCTCTTTTAATGTGAGACCAATTGAAGTAGTAACAGAATTTAAATTATACACTAGGAAATTGAACCTTCAATTATTCTTTAAGGGGCAGAATGAGTCAGAATATTCTAATGAGCTTTTACTTAAAAAAAAAATTGTTTAACCCACCCACCCATCTGATGGTAGCAGCTTTTGATAACATCTGTAGTACCGAAATTTATTTTGTTATTTCAGTTAATAGTAAGAAGCAAAGCAATATTCAAATTTACATAGAGAAGAACGGATGTTAATGAATGACTTAAACCAAGGAAACTTGAGAATTATGAAGCTGGACAAGGGGGTGATGTGGTAATAGTACACAAAATGAATTACAAAGGAGACATGTTAGAAATTTTTCATGACACTGAAAAATAAGTTGATTTCTCCAGAAATGAGGGATTGATTGCACATAGGAAAATCAAATTGTTTTTAGAAGATGCACTTTTGCAGGGAAAATTTCATAAGATACTATTGGTTTTCTTAGTAATCCCCATCCAACAGTTCCTGTAGCTTTTGAAATACCAAAAGTTCATAAGGACATTTACCCCCCCCCCCCTTATAGGGTTACAACTGCAGCTCACAATAGTGTTACTTACCCTTTGGGTGTGTATGTTGATAGACTTATTCAAAGATCCATTAGTTGATTATTTGATTAAGGATTCTTGAGACTTTCTATCTAAAATTAAGAAAGAATGGTTTACAAATTAATGTTGCTTTAGAACTACTGCTATGGTAGATCTTTTAATTCTATACCACATGAAGAAGGGTTACAACTATTTGCTGAGGCCATAATGGACCTCACAGACTTAGTCCCACAATGGTTTACTTTACCGTTGAATTGATGGAAATTATTTAAAAAAACAACTTTTTTTATTTTGAAGGCGAGTACTTAAGGCAAATCAGAAGCTTGGCGATCTACACTAACCTAGTGTTATATGTCTGGGAGGGAAAACATGTTAAATCCAGTTTTAATGAACAGTGGGAGGTTTAACTTCTGCTATCTGGACAATCTGTTTATTTTATTGAAGAGAAACTCCCACCACATACAGGACATTACAGATTATCTAAATCAAATTTCTCCTAATTTTAGTTTTACTAGTGTCTTTTCAGACACTTCTATTAACTATCTTGATGTGACTCTTTATAAAGATCTGTATAACGGGGTTTATAGGAAAGCTACCCTTTCCAACAATTATCTAGATTTTAGGAGTAACATCCTCAACATATTAAGAAAAACAACTTTAAAGGGCAGCTGGTTCGAGTTGCCCAAATGTGTTCCACTTTATTAGATTTAAAATTGGAAGTGGATAACATTTCAAAGAGATTTCTAGATAGAGGGTATCCACCCTTGTTAATTCGGAATACGGTTAATAAAATTTTACAAGTTGGGGAAACAGATTTAAACCTTTATTAAGTAACAACTGTGAACAAACAGAAATAGGGAGACTTTTAACCCAACGACTAGTATGGTGGTACCATTTGGTCATGGTTACAAGGAAATTAAGGACATAATAAAAAAGAACGGGTAATTTTGACGACCACACCAGAACTGACAGAAACCCTAGGGGAGACACCACAATTTGTATATAGGATAAGGAAGAACTTTAAATTATTTTTTTGAACGCTTGAAACCAAGTACACAGTTGCATTTTAAGGGTATGGTTAAATGTGGACATTGTAAACAGTGTTCCTACATTTCAGAAGCACTTAGCATTTCTGTACAAAATATTTCTTTTGAAGTTATGCTGAAGAATGGTAACTGTAATACTAGAAGAATCGTACACATTGCAATTTGTACAAAATGTAGTTTTTTCTACACTGAGAAAATGGAAAGACAACTAAAAAACAGGATTTAAGAGCATTTGTATGCAATAGCTAAGAAAACCCCTAATAATGCACTCTAAGCACAGTCTGGCTTGTCAAGGTTTTTCTAAATTCAAATTTGGTATTTTAGATATTATTCCAAAAAATTCTAGAGGAAGCTGGTGGGAAAGTACAGTTGGGTACACTTACCATAAATGTAGATGTTCGAGTGTATTCACTGTTGCAGTCATTACATTTGGGTAATCTGCTGCAGGTTGCCTTCAGTCGGCCTGAATAACAAAGTCTTGGGTCCTGCGTCGGTTGCTGTCTTCTCTTGCATGACGTCAGGTCGTCAGGGGTATAAAACATGCAGCAGATGCCATTTTATTCAGTTTTTCTTGCCCCAGATGTCAGGTGCCCCCCCAAATGGGGAGCAGAAATATATATACAAATAAACAGTAAATATATAGGTGCACTTTTAAAAACATAAACTTTACTTTCAACTAAAAGCAAATACACCACAAAGGCTTTTGAGTATAGTGAAGGAAAGAAAAGGTATAGAAAGGGGGATGGCAGGTGGGTAACCCGGACTGAAACAGTGAATACACTCGAACATCTACATTTATGGTAAGTGTACACAACTGTATTATGTTCATGTTTCACTGTTGTAGTCATTACATTTGGGTAGAATCCCAAAGCTATGGATGGGAGGATGGAACTAAACAGCATTAGGAGCGACTATAAGGCCCTGCAGGACTGCAGTGGCAAAGCCTGCCCTGGATTTGGAGAAGAGAGGTAAATGATAATAAATGATAATGCTTTGTGAAGGTATGAACAGAGCTCCAAGTAGCAGCTTCTAGAATGTCTTTGGTTGGGACCCCTCTGAGAAAAGCTGTTGAAGTAGCGGCAGCCCTGGTGGAATGTGTTCTGATCCCCTTGGGCACAGGTTAACCATGGTGCAAATAGCAGAAAAAAATGCAGTGGCTTATCCACTTAGAAATAGTCTGCTTTGATATAGCCTTCCCCTCTAACTCTGCAGCAAATGCTACCAGTAGTTGTTCAGACTTTCTTAGAGATTTGGTCCTGTTTAAGTAGAATCGTAGTTGTCTGTGTACATCCAATGAATGCAGAATCAGCTCCCCCTTGTTCTGCGGATTTGGGTAAAATATTGGCAGGTGAATGGTCTGGTTAAGAGCCACACTGGATACCACCTTAGGCATAAAAGGAGGATTGGTCCTGAGGGACACCCTGTCCAGGTAAAATGTAATAAAAGGCTTCACAGCCATGAGAGCCTGTAGTTCTGAAATCCTTCTTGCTGAAGTAACTGCCAAGAGAAAAGCTGTTTTCCAAGATAGAAATTTTATATCCGCAGTAGCTGCTGGTTCAAAAGGAGGCAGGGTGAGTTTTTCCAGCACAAAATTGAGGTCCCATGCAGGAGTTGGTGATCTTCTGGGAGGCCTTAAATTTTTGGCCCCTCTAAGATACTGTTTAAGCAGAGGATGAGAAAAGGGGGGAGGCTCTGTGTTGTAATGAGCCGAGATGGCAGAGGCATGGATTTTTATTGAGGAAAAAGATAGGCCCTTGTCAAGCATCTCAGTCAAATATTGTACAATCTGAGGAATACTGGGCTTTGCTATGTTTATTCCTTGTGCTTGGTTCCAAGCACAAAATCTGTTCCATTTATCAGCATAAGATTTTCTAGTACTAGGCCTTCTGGCTTCCAAAATGACATCCATCACAGATTTACTGAGAGGTGTTGTTTGAATAATTAGTTGATTAGCCATGCTGCAAGATTCAGAGTTTGGAGCTGAGTGTGCAGAATTTAATAGTTCTGCCGAGACAGTAGATGAGGTATTTGAGGCAAGTATCATGGAAGAAGGTGAGACATATTCCTTATAAGAGGGTACCAGTGCTGGCGAGGCCAGTCCGGAGCAATTAGGACAGTTTTTGTTTTTTCCTGTCTGACATTTAGTAAGACCTTGGAGAGTAGAGGCAGAGGGGGAAAGGCATAGGTTTTTCCAGCTGAAGGATAGGGCATCCACCTTCCATGCTTTTTTGTGATGAGTTCTTGTGCAGAATTTGTCCAACTGATAATTTTAGGGAGAGGCAAATAGATCTATGTCTGGGCACCCCCATTTCTGTGTTAACATGCTGAAGATTTGTGGATCCAGTTTCCATTTGTGCGGGACCATAAGATTTCTGCTTAGGTCATCTGTCAGAGTATTTTGCTTTCCTGGCAGGAATTGAGCTTGAAGATGTATTTGGTAAGTTAAGGCTATGTTCCACAAGTCCATGGCTAGTCTGTAAAGGGGGTAGAAATGTGTACCCACCTACTTGTTTATGTACCACATAACTGTGGTGTTGTCAGTCTTTATCAGTTGTTGTCCTGGATGAAGTAAGTCTTTGAAGGCTGTCAGAGCATTCTGAACAGCTAGCATCTCTTTCTGGTTGATATGCAGATGCATTTGGTGTGGGCTCCATTTTCCCTGAATGCATCTCCCTGCCAGGTGGGCCCCCCAAGCATAGTCTGATGCATCTGTAGTTAGAGTTTGGGTGGCAGGGGGTAGAGTGAATTTGTTGTGACATGTCTCTGCCCACCAAAGAAATTCCTGTTGTAGGCAGGGAATGAGAGGAATCACTGTTTCCAGACTGTGACAATGCTGACTCCAGAAACTTTTTAGGTACCATTGAAGTTTCCTCATATGCAGTCTCGCATATGGAATTAGTAGAATGCAGGATGCCATGAACCCCAAAGCCTGCAGAATTTGTCTTGCAGATAACTGTTTTTTGTTGCCATTTGTTTGAAGTATGTTGTCAGTTGCCTTTGTTTGTCTGGCGTGAGTTAAGCTATCTGGGCAGTTGTATTCAAGCTTGCACCCAGGAATGTAATTAATTGAGAGGGTACCAGTTGTGATTTCTTTTTGTTTATGGTGTACCCTAGGCATGCTAGAAGCCTTTTTATAAATGCCAGATGTTGAAGAAGAGTGTCCTTGTCCTCTGCTTGAATGAGACAATCGTCCAGATAAGGATACATTTGAATGATTCTTTGTCTGCAAAATGCAATTACTGGTGCCAGGTACTTTGTAAAGACCCTGGGCACAATAGATAAGCCAAAGGGTAGTGCAGAGAATTGGTAATGCAAAAAACCTGCTATGAAGCGGAGGTATCTTCTGCATGATTCCCTTATTTGGATATGCAGGTATGCCTCTTTTAAGTCTAGAGTTACTAACCAAGTATTCCTGCCTAGCATAGGTAGTAGCTGTTGTAAAGTCAGCATTTTGAATTTTGGAATGTCCAGGAACATGTTGAAAATCGATAAGTCCAATATTGGATGCCATGAATTGCCTTTTCTGGGTACCAGGAAAAGTCATGAATAAAAACCTTGTCCTTTTTCCTTTTCTGGTACCGGTTGAATAGCCCCCATATCCATGAGGGACATGACTTGTTTCTGGGCCGCTGCCCACTGGTTTTGTGGCAGATCTGGCCATCCGTTTGGAATTGGCAAAGTATGGAAATGAAATCTGTACCCCTGGGATACTATGTTTAATACCCACTTGTCCTGGGTAATTAACTGCCAATTTTGAGCATGAAGTGCTAGTCCCCCCCCCCCCAAGGGGGCTGCCAAAAGATAAGTGCTTGGTGATGGTAGAGGAAAGTCATTGAGACTGCTTACTGTAGGGTTGTGCTTTGTTTCCCCCAGATTTAGAAGTGGAGGCACCCCATTGCTTTGACCTGTAAGAACCCTGTGATTGGTATCTGGAGCCTTTTGATCACCTGGATTTGCCCCGAGTGGCTCTGTTGGACACATGAAAGGACCAATTTTTAGTAGGCCAGTGCCTACTGAACCTGGGTGGCTGCACTTGCAAGAAATCTTTTACAGTTTGCATAGATTTAGCTTTGTCTTCCATTCTCTTTAAAACCTCTTCTGCCTTATTACCAAACAGAGTATCATGTTGCAAAGGGGCATCCAACAATTTAGCTTTAACATGATCAGGCAGATTTTGCTCCTTGAGCCAGGCATGCCTTCTAATCACAGATCCAGTAACGGCAGCCCTACAAGAGGCCTCCAAGGAATCAAAACCACATTGCAAAGTATGCTTTCCAACCTCTTCTGCTGAATGCAATAATTCCTGTAACTCTTTATTTTCCACACAATCAGAAATTAACATAATTTTCTGTTTCAGTAAGCCCATAACATGCTGTTGATATTTAAGCATATGAAACTGGCAGTTTAAAGCCCTGACTGCCAAGGTTGCAGACATAAACCTTCTTACCTCCATCTATCCAGCGCCCAGGAATCTCTATCAGAAGGGGTAGGATTTTTGGCTGTAGAGGCCTTTACACCCTTGGGACCCTGAGAAATAGTCTCTGGATCAGCAGCAGGATTTTTGAAAATAAATTTGTGGGAGTCAGGAACCCTGTAATATCTGTCTGGCTTACTAGGGGCTGGAGGCAGGGAATCAGGAGCCATGCTTGATTCTGAGAACACATCATCAACAATGTCTAATACAGGAGGTATTGCCAAAGGCCTATGCTGAGGAAGAAGAAAATCTCTAAGCCTCTTTTTTGATTCAGAGAAGTCCTGACTCTCCCAGTGAAAATGTTCTCTTAAAGTATGCAAAGTCTCTCCAAAAGAGTAATCCTCAGGAGGAGATGCAGATGGGATGGATTCCTCTGCATCAGAATCCTCATAGGGTGGAATAGAAAATTCCTGATCAGAAGAGGAATCAGAAGAAATGGAAACCTGATCCGAAGATTCATAATTAGTGCCTTGCTTAGGCCTCTTAGCAGGGGGGGGGGGGTTGGGAAACCCTGATCAAGGTAAATAAATCCTCAGCCATTTTGATAATCTGTTTTTTAGGCATAGGGGCCTGAGGACGTGGCTCATGCGTCATTTTTTTAGACACAGAAGCTGTTT
Source organism: Protopterus annectens (assembly GCF_019279795.1). Taxonomy (NCBI): domain Eukaryota; kingdom Metazoa; phylum Chordata; order Ceratodontiformes; family Protopteridae; genus Protopterus; species Protopterus annectens. Next base: position 814,293,897 of record NC_056743.1, read on the forward strand.
TTGACCTTGTTATTGTTGCTAGCATCGGTTTAATATAAAAAGGTTGAGGCCTGAAAACACCCTCAGAAGCCAGTGCCTGCTCAGCGGCTCTGGACCCATCCAAAGTAGAAACATCCACGGGTTCAATACTCGAGAATCTCGTGGCATACCGGACTCCGAATGGGTCTCGGTAGAGGCCTGTGACTCAAAAGTAGCAAGTATCAGGGGCTGCGAAAGCGCCTCACTGAGTACCAGCGAACAGACGACTGGCTTAGGAGAAGCTTCATCATCAGTTTTGGACCTTGACGGTCTGTCTCTGTCTTTTTCTTTGCAGTTTTTATGAACTGCGGTAGTCGGAATGCTAACTGATGTCATTTCAGGATAATTAAATCTTGAACCAAAATATTTAGAAGCAAAAATATACCGATGCTTAATAGTGCGTTGGTTAAATCTAGCACAAAACCGACAGCAAGGCACGTTATGATCTGGGCCTAGGCAAGGAATACAGTACAAATGAAAATCCTTATGAGGTATTTGCTTTCCACAAGTAATGCAATTATTAACTTTTACTGACATCGGTAAGGAGCAATAAAAAGTTTCCCCAGCGGGGAACTTAGCTTTAGTTTGAAGACTTTGGTTCTAAAACTCGAATACGAAAATTTCAGGAGTCGGCCGACCGGCACTTGCGAATTGCTTCTGCTTCGGGCACCGCGCGGCAAGAAAGACTGAATAAAATGGCGTCGGCTGCATGTTTTATACCCCTGACAACCTGACGTCATGGAAGAGGAGACAGCAACCGACGCAGGACCCAAGACTTTGTTATTCAGGCCGACTGAGGGCAACCTGCCAGCAGATTACCCAAATGTAATGACTGCAACAGTGAAACATGAACATCCTGAAATAGAAAAGAGGGAGTTACAGTGGCAAGTTAGATTAAATGCCACTAACCCACCAGGACTTAATGCAAATATTTCTGTCCTACCTATGTTAAAATTAAAAGCACAAAAATTATAAAAGGTGATTCAAGTTAGGTTTTTAATAAAAAAAAACACTTTTTGACAATCTGTTTACATTTTTTGGAATGTTTTATGTTTTAGTACTTAAAGTTAGTTTGTAAGAGGCTTTATCATGTGAACTTGTTGATGTTTTTAAGAAAATTGTTCAAAAATGAGATGGGTTAATTGGATGATTATGAGTCTAATTAGTCAATTTATTGGTTCTATTTAAACTGGGTTTTGCGATGAAATAACTGTTCTGAAGAAGTCTCAATATCTTGTGGGATGAAAGCACTTAATAAATCAAATTGTATTGTTTTTTTCATTGTGGAAGTGTTTCTGTAGGTCAAGATACTACAAGAGTGGTTCCAGGAGTTATTTCTTGTGGTTTAAGCCATTTTGGAGTTTTACTAGTACTTTGGTTAGCTTAAGGGCACCTTTTGGTATTATTTTAGTTGTTCTATAGAATGGATGAAGCAAAACAATGACATGATTAGCGCTGTCATAGTAAATGAAATTGAAGTGATGAACTGACTTGCTTCCTGTGCCAATGGTAAAGAGTATGAATCTTTCCCTCCTTATATGCCTTACGAGTGGCCTTGAGCAAATCATTTAACCAGACAGTGCTTTACGGCAATTGGGAATTTGGGCTTGGCTTCTTAAAGGTCTCCTGGAAAGTATGCTTTGCAACTAAGAATTATGAACAATGAGTTCCACTCTACACATATTCTACATCTAGTAAAAAAAAAAATAAGTAACACACTGATGCAAATAATTTATGTAAAGGAAAAAAATGTTACTAAATTTTAGCTCTGGAGAAAATACTGGTGTATGTGCGTCTGCAAAAAGAAAATATTTTGTGACTGTTAGGACAAGCTAGACTGCATAGCCTGGCTGACAGTTTAGAACAGTTCAGAAGAGGTATAAATCTCTCTCTGATTTCACTATATTTTTAGAGTGCACAATGCTCAGGAAGTATAAATTTAGTCATGGCAGGAGGTATAACTCCATCAAGGTTCTAACCTGTACCCAGTCCTTCTACAGGAACTAAGCTCAATAAAAGCAAAATAAATAAATAAATAATAAGAAAACAAAAGCTCCCATAAACCCAGAGAAACCTGGTATATTTACTTTGGCGCAGATATATTCAGAAGCCACTATAAAGCCTCAAGACTACATGCAATGAAACACAACCACCCAGCAAAATCTGCTTGAAACAGACAGCTTAAGTACTCAAACCCTCACAGCACACATACTTAATGGTGTAGAGTATTTGAGCAAATGCATCACAATGTTAAAGAGTGCTTTTCTGCAGGAAACTCACTTCTCTTTTCTTACGTTTTATCATGCCAAATTAACTAAAGTTCTGAAACAGAGAAGTCACAAACAGGAACAAAAACCTGTTTTGATCTTTCTCCATGATGTTACTAGCTTTGAGTACTTACTACACTTCGAAGAGGAAAAAAAATCACTTCTATATAGAGACAGCAACAGCAGAAGAGTAAATGTTACGCTCAACCCAATATGCCTCAGCAAGTGTGAAATGAGCAATGTTAGAAATTCATTGAATAGTTGTGTAAAATCTTCCTATAACAATAGATGTCCTTCTCTTCCCTGCTGCAGTATTCTTAACAAGATGGCGATCTCCGCTGCAGGCAACCTGATGTCATCCAGTATGCAAAAGTCTTTCAGTACTTCAGGATGCATGGTATGTTGCATGTGGGCTGCTGTCGTACATCGGATATAAAAGTGACATTCACAAGCATCTACCTCAGAAATTCTCTGCTGCCAGTCCGTATGCCACCTTGAACGTCAGTCTGCTCGCTTAGTCATTTGTTTTTTTCTGCAAATTCTCAGATAAGTGCCCCCATTAGGGAAATCTTGTTTTCTTTTACTACTGTTTAGTGGGAGGGTTCATGTCATCCAGAAAAGGCAAATGGCAGCGTGGAAGACAAATTCCACTTAAAGATGGCCATCTTCAGTGTCTGTTTTATCTAGGGCCTACCCATGATCACAAATCCTGTCCCATTTTCCAGGCCTTTGTACTCAAGATCCTTAGAAATAGGCTTTCCTCCTCAGCCATTTACTTGGAAAACCACCGCTTAAAATTATTAGCAAAAAGCACGATGGAAGGTTCCTTGGGGCCTGAGACTGAGTTGGTCACCAAGTGGAAGGCCAAAATGCTGAGGCCTAAAGCTGCTGCACCTCTTCATACTGACATCTCTGCTGAGGTGTATGAGAGCAGGAGATACATCTGGTTTCTGGTTCCAGATTGCAGTCTGCGCATGATATTGAGGCCGTCTTGAATCCGACCACTGGCACATCCTTAAAGGCTGAGCAGACAAACATCCAGGATGTACAGGAGGAATTGTGGCTTGTAATAACCAAAGGCCCTAAATGACACCTCAGATCCTGGTGCAGGTGGAAATCCACACAGATGTCATTGAATGTAGGCCTATTCCAGGCCCTCCAACATTATATAGGGCAGACCTGCATCAAAAGAAAAAGCAAAAAAACAAAACATTTGTCTTCCCCAAAGAAACCTTATAATAACTGGGAACAATTCAAAGGTTTTTTCAAGGCCCTCGTGTGTTTCAATCCCTACAATGCCATGCACAGCATCTCCACAAAAAAAGAATCAGGGAAGAGGTTTCCTCAGATGAAGAGGCCTCTTCAAAAGAGGAATCTCTAGCCTAGTCCTCACAGATCCCCTGCCATCTAGATTATGCTTCCCAGGAGGAAGACTCTAATGGAACTGACTCACCCATGGAAGAACTCTACTTTGGTGAGACCTTAGTTAAAATAAGAACATTTCAAATGGGATAGCACTAAGGTATCTTAAGTACAAAAAAGGTACTACAACCTTCTACAGTTTGAATCACCCAGTACTTCAGCTACTTTTCCTGTGTTACCTGCTTTCTTGGATGCATTTTCCTTTGCTTCTAAGGCCCAGACTCCCAGCCTCCTGCTCCTAAGAAGCCTGACCCATTTTACAAGGTCTCTGAGGACTGTAAATTCTAGTTTAAATGTCCTTCAGCAGATCCATCAATGATTTCAGTGGCTTCAGACAAACTACCCAGGTTGCTGCTTTCAACCTCTTTCCTTCCTTTAGAAAAGGACTGTAAGAACCTGGAAAGACTAGGCAAGAAAGTGCATACTTCAGTCACCTTCACATTTAGAGCCATTAATTAACAGACAAGCATGACCAAATTTGCCTTAGACCTTCTCTCCCAACTCTCCCAGGTCATTTCAGATTTATATGACTCAGACAATAAGACTTGGGCTGCATCCTTGATGGGATCTTCTTCACAGGTAGTCTGCCACTCCATCAAATACAGCTATGATGTTGCAGAGGCTTCTGCCAGGGAGGCTGCTTCTGGTTCTGTCTTAAGGAGATTTTCTTGGTTAAGGCTCCAGCCATGACCAGAGGATATTAAATCCAAGCTTATGCATGCCCCACTGAACAACTCCACTTTATTTGGTCCTGCAGGGGTTAGTTTATTTAAATCTCTGCAGGAAAAAGGAAAAGAGATGCAGGAATTAAAGTATGTTTTTTTTCTCCAGTGCCTAAATTCCAGACAAAATACCCAGCAAAGACTGCCTATGTTCATAACCAATCACGCCCTCCTCCACCTAAAACAAAAAAGGACAGTAGGAGACCTCAACATTCCAGGGCTGCTCCTGCAACTCTGGTTCAGAAGCGGCCCTTTACAGACAAACCTGGTTTCCTCTGACTATCCAATTCACCTCACTCACATTCCACTTTCCCAGTGCCTCTCTCTGTCCCTGCCAGTCTGGGAAAGCTAACTCAAGACTCCTGGGTTCTCTCCATCATTCAAAAAGAGTACTTTCTGGAATAAGACTTCCTGCCTTCCTTCAGGGGCTCTCATCAACCAGCAAGTAACAACTTACCCTCCTTTCTAGAGGTACTTCTAGACTATGGAGACAAAAAAACATTCATGAAGTCCCTCAAAGCCAAAAATGAAGAGGTTTCTACTTTACAGTGTTCCTGGTGCCCAGAAAGGATGGCCCTTACAGGCCCATCTTAGATGTGCCTCATCTCAACACCTTTCTGAAGGTACCCACCTTCCGAATGTTAACTCTTCAAACCTTGTTCCCTCATGCCGGCGTGAATGACCTGAGACGTACCTCCCTGGACTACATGAAAAGAGACATAGAGGAGCTCTCTGATTATGTAGCCCAGGCTGGTATGACCCTGACCCTGAGCAGCATCTTGCCCTCACCAAGAATGATGCCACAATACAAAGACAAGATGACCAGCTTTAATAATTGGCTCAAATACTGGTGTCATTCTAGGGGGATCCAATGTCTGTCTGCTTGGGATGACATGCTGGACAAGCCACGGTGCTTCGCAAGGGACAGCTTGCATCTGTCACCACTGGGCTTCCGGATATTGGCTAAGGCTCTTGCCACCCCCATAGTGCCTTTTTTAGGCAAGGCTCAAAAGACAAACCCACCTCCTTAGAAAACAAAAAATGGAAAAAAAATAAGGGTAATGCTGCTCAACGCCAGAAGTCTAAATCGCAAGATGCAGGCTCTCGAAGCACTCCTCAGTATGGAGAACATCGACGTCTGTGCAGTAACTGAAACCTGGTTCAAGGCTCCTGAGAGCACTCTAGCGCTACCAGACTATACCTCGTATCATGCTTTTCGGCCCCAAAACTCGAGCCAAACCAAAAAGGGAGAGGGAGTGTCCATATTCATCAAGGACACCGACACCTCCAGGTTAGTGGCAACACATGAAGCATCAGAGACCATCCAGGTGCAACTAACCATAGGCAAAACTGCTATACAACTGGTAGCATGTTACAGACCACCCTCCCAATCTCAGGAACCCCACTCAGCCTTCCTGATGACATTGGAGGATATGAATGTCTCACCAAACACCATCATATTGGGAGACTTCAACTACCCTAACATAGACTGGGTGCATTATTCTAGCCCAAACACCCTAGCCCAAAGGTTCCTGGAATTCATAAATTCAAACGCAATGGAACAGCTAGTCACCTCTAGATAATATACTAGACCTGATCATCACAAACATAAACATAGGGACAAAGTGCTCCACACCGGTAGTATACCCTTCACTAGTGAGATCTGACCCCAAACTAATCACCCTGGATATACATATCCCACCTCCACCCCCAACACAAAAGACTACAGTGAAAAACTTCTCAAAAGCCAACTTTACACTTCTTAAAACTGAGATGGTATCCTTTAAGCCCACTGGGACAGTGGAAACCACATCCCACAATGCAGAATCCTTCACAAATGCTTTCTACGGACATCTCCAAGAATGCATGGATCATGCAATCCCAAATAAAACCAAGACCCTCTCCACCAAGGGCAGGCGTCCTGTCTGGTGGACCCCAGCCATAAACAAATTGTATAACAAAAGAAGGAAGCTACTGCACGACAGTGCAAAATCCCATAAAGAGAAGGCATCTCTGATCAGCACTAGTAGAAAGCTATGTTCTCTCATAAAAACATCCAAGGCCAACTTTGAGAGAAAAATCGCTATGGACACTAAAGATAACCACAAAGCCTTCTTCAGCTATGTTAGAAACCTGGGCGGAAACCCTCAGATATGTTCAGAGTTAGTTCACAATGACAAAAAATACACTGAACCCACAGATATTGCCAACATTCTGGCAGACAGGTTCAGTGCAAATTTCTGCCCTCCCTCACCCATAAAAGAAGAAATACTTATCCCAGCTGAATGTAACCTCCCTGTCATCTCAGATGTCCAGGTGAGAACCGCCCTCAGCAAAGCTAGAAACACAGCATCAATGGGACCTGACAGTATCCTGGGTTGCATGCTACGTGAACTCCAAGAGGAGCTAAACCCGCACATAAAAATGCTATTTAACCTTAGCCTTACTACAGGATATGTACCTGAAAACTGGCGTACAGCAACAGTAGTCCCCCACCCCACAAAGGAGGCACCTCTACTGACCCTGGTAACTACCGCTCCATAAGCTTAACCAGCCTGGTCTGCAAAGCTATGGAAAGAATCATTATGGAACTAATAAACAGAGACATTGGGGATTTACAGACACTTGATCCCACCCAGTTCGGCTTTGTAAAAGGCAGATCCTGCCTTTTAAACCTGGTTGACCTTTTCGAAACAGTCACTAGAGCCATTGACGAGGGCAAAGCAGTCCATACAGCCTACCTGGACTTGGCCAAAGCTTTCGACACAATACCCCACTCTGGCATCATAGACCAGCTCAACAGCTTAAATGTAAATCCATATGTCACAAGATGGGTGGCAAACTGGCTAAAGGATAGAACCCATGAAGTCAAAATCGCTGGAGCCATGTCAGACTCAAAGCCAGTGACAAGTGGTGTCCCACAGGGCTCTGTCCTGGGACCCCTCTTGTTCGGCATTTATTTCCCAGATGTGAAAGCAAACATGGGAGGGTTGTGGCTGACAAAGTTTGCAGATGACTGCAAGCTAGGCGCCATAGTCGATACACCAGCTGACACATACATCCTATAGAAAGGCTTCACTGAAATGGACAACTGGTGCTGGAGTCATGGCCTTAAACTAAATGCCAAAAAATGTATAGTCATCCCCTTTGGGAAAAACAAAGTGCCCACAAATTATCACATAGGCGGTAACCCACTGAGTACGGAAAAAGTAATCAGAGACCTGGGGACCCAAGTCGATAGTGACCTCTCATTTGACACCCACGTTGCCAAAGTGGTTAGAAAGACTTTCTACCTTGCCCACCTTATCATGAAGGGATTCACACCCAGATCAAAGGAGGACATTGTGCCCCTGTACGCCTCCCTTATCAGGCCCATGATTGAGTACAATGCCCCATTTGGTATGTACCTCACCCGGCACTTGCAACAGCTACAGAGACCCCAAAAGTACCTCACCAAGAGGATCAAGGGTCTCCAACATATGTCGTATGCTGCCAGACTAAAGAAACTCCAACTCTATTCAGTAGCATACCGCCTACTCAGAGGTGATCTGTGCCTGACGTACACGGCCATGTCCAATCAGGAATTGATGGACATGCTCCACCTCAAAAAATCCAAATCCATCAGAACCATGAGAGCTAAAGATTTGAACCTCAGCACAAATATGAAAAGGACATGCTGGAGGGCCAGATTCATAACTCAGAGGCTTCCCATACTCTGGAACAGAATCCCAGTTCATGTTAGGCAGAGCCCCTCGCTGACTCTCTTCAAGAGAAATCTTGACGAGTGGATGGGAGATCGTAGATTTACCCCAGGGGTCATCTCTGTGTCACTACTAGACAGAGGCACAGTAAACCAATTCTATTATGTAAGGGGGTCTTCACTGTGCCACTACTAGACAGAGGCACAGTATTCTAAATCTATTCTGTACACTTTTGTACCATTACATGGGGTGGCGAAAGCCACATCACTATGGCTAGGCTTATAAATGCTCCAGGGCAGATAGCCTAGTACCAAACTATGAAACTATAATTCTGACACAAGCTTTGTTAGCCTCCCTGGATATCAAAGATGCATATCTGCACATTCCCATACACCCCAACTGCAGGAGGTTTTTACATTTCTCTGTGGCTTCCTGGCATTCTCAGTTCTCTACCTTGTCCTGTGGACTTTCTATAACACCAGGGGTGTTTACAAAATGCCTAGCTCCTGTCATTGCCTATTGCAGGCTTCAGGACATCCATGTTTTCCCTTACCAAGATGTTCTCCTCTTTATGGCAATTTCCCCAGAAACCCTACAGGAAAATATTCCTTTTACCATTTCTCTTCTGCAATGCCTGGGTTTCACCATAAACTACAAAAAAATCCATTCTTTGCTCCTCTCAGGATTACATCTTACTGGGGTGCAGGACTCAGACAAACCTCATGAGTCTCTCTCCATCCTCAAAAGGCACTGGCCCTCTAGTCCTACTTCAGAAACCTTTTGCCTCTCCACCACATTTCAGCCAGGGAGTACCTCTGGATTTTGGGTTTCATGGCATCTATTATCCCAATGCTCCCTCTGGAAAAACTTCACATGAGGAAACTTCTGTGGTTTCTAAAGTCTGTTTTGATGCAGCATTTACACCCTCTAGACTTTACAGTTCCTCTCATCTCCTATCTGAAGAGGGAACTTCAATGGTGAATCCATCAAGTGTCTCTCAACCCGGACTCCCCTTGCACTTCCCACCTCCAGTTCAAGAGCTGTTCAGCTGTTCACTGATGCTTCACATGTAGGATGGAGGGCAGCTTTTGGAAATTTGAAAGCTCAAGGGTTATGGTCCCCCTCACAACAGAGAGAACACATCAGTGTAAGGGAGATGAGGGTCCTGCAGCTGGCTATTCAAACCTTTCATCCTCTCTTTCTTCCAGGACCCATAAAAGTGTTTACAGACAATATGACGGTCCTCTGGTATATGAACATGCAGGGGGAATCAAATCCTGCCTGTTATGCAGGCTGGCACTCCAGGTTTGGGAGCGGGCAGTCCAATACAGGGTTATGCTCCAGGCAGTGTACACCTCATCCAACCAAACTGCATGGCAGACACCTTGTGCAGATCCCTACAACAGTCCCATGAATAGATGTTTCAAAGGGATGTGTTTCTGGACATTGTCCACCAGTGGACTATTCCTCAAGTAGATCTCTTTGTCTCCCCCATGAACTGACAATTTCCACAATATTGTGCCACAGCCCCTCAAACTCTGGTTTGGAAGCTGGAAGCCCTTTCATTTTCTTGGAAGGGATGTTCCTGTATGCATTCCCTCCCATTCCAAAAGTCCTGTTCAAAATTCAACAAGACAAACCAAAAATCTTGCTGAAGACCCCTTTTTGCCCAAGACAGCATTGGTTTCCCCTTCTCCTGCATCTAGCCAAGGGCAACCATCACAATTTACCTCACAGGGTGGACCTTCTCAGACAAGACAAAGGAACTCTCATCCATCCCCACTTGTCTACCCTTCAGCTGACTCTGTGGGTGATAGGGTTTTAACTCCTTTAGACACCTGTTCTTGGAGGACATGTCTACAGATCTGTAGGAAGGCAGGAAACCCAATACCAGAAAATCCTACCTAGCCAAGTGGAAGAAATTTTCAATCTGGTGTCTTTCACGAAACCTGGACCCACTATCAGTGGAAATCCCTCTGGTTCTATCCTATTTGTGTGAACTGCTCAATACTGGCTTGGCCTACTGTTCAGTGAAGGCCCATATGTCAGCTACTTCTGCCTGTCTGCTTCTACTCCCCCAGCTATCAGGTTTGAGAATAAATAATTTCTTAAAGGCGTCCTTCACATTCGACCTCCCAGGAAACCTATTCCTCCACTCTGCGATCATAATTTTGTGCATCTTTGCTCCTGGAAAACTGTGCTTCTCCTAACTACTATTTCAGCCAGATGTGTGTCTGAGCTCCAGGCCCTTATGGCCTCTCCCCCCCCTTTTTGGTTTTCCATAAAGACGGGGTGTCCTCGCATACGACCTCTTTTTTTATGCCCAAGGTAGTCAATGAATTGTCACTCAACCAATCCATTCAGTTACCTACTTTCTTTCCTTCTCAAGAAAGTCCTAGTGAGAAGGTCTTGCACGCCCTGGATGTGCATAGGCAACTTAGATTTTACTTGGATAAGACCAAAGCTATAAGGAAATCAGACCAGTTTTTTGTCTCCTATCACCCCAGGGCTCTGCGACTGCCTGTTTCCAGAGTATTTCTCCCTGGATTTCTACAGCCATTTCATTCCGCTATGTGAAGCATGGGAAAACCTTTGCTTCATCCGTAAAGGCCCATTCCACTAGGGCCATAGCCTCGTCAAGTCCCTTCTTCAAGGGATTGGACACTAGCTCTATTCTCAAAGCAGCTACATGGACCAGTGTACACACCTTCAATAAATGTTACAAACTGGATGGCATTTCTAGGTCCAGACAGAGCTACAGACAGCCTCTCCCCTCCATCCTCTCTTCATGAGCTTTTGTATTGATGAAAAGAAGGACATAAAACAGTTGTGTAAAATCTTACCAAAATGATAGATGTCCTTCTCTTCTCTGTTGTAGTATTCCAATCCTAGATTACTATTCTGCAGACTATTACAATCCTAACCAATAAGCAGAAGTCAGAATCAAACCCTATCCCTTGAATCTGTAAGGTAAAGACCATAACCATTACCTCACACCTCCTCCTTATACTGAGCAAATGACTCAGTATGTTAAGGAAACTCCTATTATGGTAGGAAGCCATCTACACTTAGTTATCTGCAATGCTGACATTGAAGCCTGTCAAGAAAAGAGACCACCTCTTTTTTCACTTAGTTACTTTAAGTCAAGGTAAATGGACTGGCCCAAAAGTCCTTTTCCAGTCACAACCAGGGCATCAAAGAAGTGGTAAATTATGTTTATATGTGATAGCTTTTAAATTCTTGCCAGGGAAATCTGGTCAAACTAAATAAGGTGTAGCTCCAAAAGGAAATCAACTAGGTGATAATCAAGTCAGAGGTCAGCACGTATGACTGAAATATCAAATCAAGTTAATGAACATTTTAAAGGAAGCAGGCAGTGGTAATCATCTGAACAAACCTTAGAACCCTCATAATTGAGAGGAAGTTACTTGCCAGAATCAGTGACTTGTTTTTTCAATACAGCATACTACCCATGCTAAACCAGTTTTTATACTCCTAGTTTGTTTCGTAGTGAAATCAATGAACCTCAAAAAATTCCTCAGATGGTAGTAAACAAGAAAAAAACTGCAGTTTCTTCCTATCTCATTAACACAGTGAAATAATCTGGTACAAGTGCTAGCACCACCATCAGGAACCTAACTCGGTTCCAGTGTAAATTTAAAACTGGAATGGTAAAACTCCTAAGAAGTGCATAACAGACACCTACTGGAACTTCTGTCAAAAGACAAGGGTGAAAGCTGTGAGGGTTCCTCTCTGACAAGCTGTGGTATGAACAGGGAAACCTAACAGGTATGTCTTCCTTTCCCTTTGTTAAAAGATTTATATTTAGAGCCATTGGCAAAGAAAATAATTCACAAATCCAAAGATACAACTGGTAAGGCAATCAAGAAAAGTTGGCTTTATTCACAGATGATGTTATTTTGTAGTTAATAAACCCAGAAAAAAATATTTTGGAAACATTTTGACAAAGTTCAAGGTCTTTTTGGGGTATAAAATAAAGGTACTTACGTATTATCGCAACCACATTTTTGCGGTAATGCTAGTTGCTTCTGTTTAGGTGAAGAAATTGTAATAAACTTTTATAAAGTTTAAGAACATGTTTTCTGTAATGTTTTTAAGTTTTAGGAATGTTTGCCATTCAAACCGCTGAGAAAATAAGTGTTGAAAATAGGTTTCCCGTTTTATCGCTAGCAACTCTCGTCAGTTAAGCATGTCCCATACTACTTCATATGCATTCCTTTTCTCGTGCCATCAAATGTTGTCAAAGCAATCCACAAGAAAAGCATTACAACACCAACTAAGCAATCCATATCTCTAGAGCCGTAATACATACTAAAATCAATGCAATTAAAACAGGCGGTGCACTAAAACAGAAGCATCAGTACATAAAAGCAAAGCAGTACTGTCTACTTATAACAAGGTTTACTAAGTATGAGTTACCAGATTTTTGCGATCGTAAGGTTGCTTCCGATAGTGAAATGGGTAGAAATGTGTCCGTAAGATTTTTAAAATGGGACACGATGTGTTTTCTTTGACAAGGAAGGGTCTTTTATGCAGGGTTATGAATACAAATTAGAGAAATAGTCAACTGTCTATGCATGATGCACTTCTGGCGGCAGCATGTCATTGCATCTTCCCAGTTACTGAGATCACTTCATGATTACACATAGTAAGAGCACTTTTCCCAAAACATCTCATTGCGGACAATGCTCTCTTCTTCCTGTACTTTGTGGCTGTTAGCAACCGTTTTTTTTTTTTTTTAAATTTTGACAAGAAGATGTCTTTACAAATAGTACCCCCCCCCTCCAAAAAAAAAAGTGACCAAAACCATCATGACAGGGTCTGCCTTTGCCTTCTCTGAAGGCTGCTTCCTTCCACACTGTCAAAATAATCCGTTCGTCAGAACAGCAGGCATTGTAATTCAAAGCGTGTGTGTAAGGCACTCTGAAAACACGAAGCGGGTTTCCTCAAATGTTTGTCTTCCCCTTCACACAGACCCTGTAACTGAAAGCTAGTCCACAACAAATAAAACAGACCCTAAATACCACCTTACAGTGGTTTGCGGCCTCGTTTGTACAGAAGTATTGTAAATTCGCAACCGCGAAAATGTGGTTGCGATAATACGTAAGTACCAAAATAAATTAAGATAAAATAAAGGCTATAATGGTAAAGTATGTATTCACGAATCTACTTTAAAACAGAGAATTATCATAATGTCAACCTGCAGAACAGCAAGAAGAAAACCACAAATCTTTACATTACCATACGCTCAAATTATCATAAGTTTTCACTGCATAAGTAAACACTTGTTCAAAAAGAAATAAAAAACAAACCAAAGCAAATACCCACCCAAGTGGGGGGCTGCACCCCCACACCCCCTAACTAAATATACCAACTCTGAGATCGCACTACAGTGGAGAAAAAGGGAAAATTCACTATCTTGGCCAACTGCCTCTTTTCGCAGTGAAAACATACGATGATGTGAACGTTCGGTAATACAAAGTTTTGTGTTTTTCGTCTCCCTGTTCTGCACGTCGACGTTATGGCAATTCACTGTTTTAAAGGGGATATGCATTCACACATGAACTGACAACATGAAGTGTTTGAGTGCATGGGATTCTATTATGACTGCTCAGGGTATTTGGGAAGAGACTAAACAAAAGATAATACAAACAATGAGAAGCAGGAAGCTCTTAAAGGACCACTACGGGCAAATGATGAAGAAAACATATATTTTTTATCTTGCCATGATTTACTACACCTCCCAAAGCTGCCTGCAGCAAAATAAGAACTCATTCCTAATTTTATTTTGTTTTTACTCTTTTCTGTCCTCATGGGGGCAGACATCGGGGTTCCTCTGGAAAGCTAAATCTGTCCCATAATGCACAGACTGAGAACAAATAGTCCTACCATTTGTTGTCAGACTAGACTTCCATTCACTTAGAATGGAACACCTGGAAAATAACTGCCAAGTTTGTGAGTCTGCAGCTCATGTGTCATTGACTGGTATGCACTGAGTTTTACAAATGTTGTTCCTACTGATGTACTACACATTCTCTGAAAGAAACTTGCAAAAGTGTCAACAAATTACTGAGATAAAAAAGACTATTCACAAGGAGCAGTTTTGCAAGTTTCAGTTCCTGGCCAGGTTACTCCTCCCATCTCCCCTCCTTCAGTGGGCTACAGTCTCACATTTCCAGCTTTACTAGATTCAACTATTTAGTCAGCTCTGCATAACAATAGACATAAAAAAAAAAAATCACAGCCAGGTGTGCCACTAAATCTGTTCCCTTGTATGTCTCTTCACTTCTGAATAGCATTTCCCAGGAATAAAAAAAGCAAACGCATCAGTCCAGAGTTTAGGCCAGTCTATCCATTTAAAATGTGCACAGTAAAATATTCAACTTATAATACATTTTGGCTGCTGACATGGTTATCTTTACATAGTTATTCTCTTATAGTATAACCTGAACGTATGGTATTTAATGATAAATTTTACAGTTCTCAGTTTCTTAACAATGACCTCCCAAGCCTCTGATGTGACCTAGTACTTTTTCTTACTATTGCTTTATCCAGTTTGTCTTGGTTGTATACCTGTAGCATGTCTCTCATCCTCTCAGCAACAGACTCCTGGAGAAAACTTCCAAAGCAGATACTTGTATTGAAAGAGTAGCAGCAGCTGTAGAAGTGAAACTACACTCCAAAACAATGCACTCAAACATAGTACTGACAAATGCAGGGGAATGTATATGTCTGAATTAAGCAGTGATGAAATTGCTAGGGACTTCACTGAGCACAATTTTACTCAATCTCTCCATTTCATCATCAATAACATTCGCACCACACTTACAAATGCACACCTCCACCTTCCACAAACACAGCTACCCACACCCATACAACATACCAGTCAAATATAAGGCTTGTCCCACCTCTCTGCAAAACACTGCTGTAATGGCTTTGGCAAACAAAAGAAAATGATTGATGGGTGTTGGTTCAAGATTCCCATCCATATCTCTCAACAGTACAGATTTTTGCAGAAAGTCCAGATTTTTTGTCTGGTTTTCATAAAATTGCAGTTTTCTGTCAAATCACTGGCAAATCATTGAACACTGAAGTCAGAAAGTTGACAGACATTTGATTTTCAGACTTCATATCCTTAAGAAAAATCACTCTAATGCAAAATCTGTTTATCAACTTTCTAAGTTTGCAAGTGCAATATTTACAAATTGTCCCATTTTGGGGCCTTTGTCCCCTATTATTTATGGCCTTGTCCAGATTTTTTGTTCTATAATGTTGAGAGTTATGCTACCATCCCTTCCTACTGGAGCCAGTCCACTGCACTTGCACAAGTGTCCCCCTCAGCAGGGCAGCAAGCAGGTATCAGTGCAGATTTGCTTTATAGTTCTTTTACACCCCCCCCACACACACACACACAGTAAATCTTGTTGTCCATGTTATTTATTCTTTTCCTTGGTTTCGTTTCTCTTACTTGTAATGTTACTTTTACTCATTTTTTCTCCTGCCTCCCACATCTACCCTAATTATTACTTCTAACAAATACTTTTTCTCACTCTTTCTTCTCTTCCCCTCCTCCTCTTTATCCACTATTTGAACTTTTCCACTCTGAAATTTGCTTTATGGCTAAATAATGAACTGTCACCCTTATAATGTTAGCACATTTCAGTGCTACATAATATTGTATTTAGTCTAATAATAGGTTCATAGGTAGTTACTAGGCTATCGGCCTAAGGGCCTAAGTAAGCCTAGCCAACAAGTTTCCCTGGCTTATGCCACCCAAGAAAGTTACTTTCCTGTGCCACTGTCGAGCAGAGCCAGAGAAGTGATTCCCAGGCAGGGTTGCCAGATGTCCCTATTTGGGCAGGACTGTCCCGAGATCAGCAGCCTGATCCCAAGTCCCGCCTTGCCGGTTTAAATGCCGGGCAGCCTCCGCTTTGTTTTTTTTTTTTTTTGATTGACCCGTATACCGGCATACGGGCCAATCAAAAATCGCTAAACACAGAGCTTCTTGTGTTTAATGAGGAAGTTTCACATTAAACGAAGCTCCATGTTTAGCGTTTTTGATTGGCCCGTATGCTGATATATGGGCCAATCAAAACATCATAAAACAGAGCTACTTCTGTTTAATGCAGAACATCGCAGTTATGCATTAAACAGAAGTAGCTCTGTTTTGCGATGTTTTGATTGGCCTGTATACCGGCATACAGGCCAATCAAAACATTGCAAAACAGAGCTACTTCTGTTTAATGCGAAACATCGCAGTTCTGCATTAAAAAGAAGTAGCTCCGAGTAGTGCGACCTTGGAGTTGGTATATTTAATTACGGGGGGTGTGGGGGGCTCCCACATGGGGGTGCAGGGGGGCTTGCCCCCCTGCATAAACGTAGTAAAAACTTTGTGGAATGTTATTTCTAGTTGCTTTATAGTTTTCAATGATTTGAGATTCGATGATATGAGTTTTCGACGAAATGAGTTTTCGACGATTTGGTCTCGATGATTTGAATTTCGAAGAAATTAAATTTCAATGATATGAAGTGGAACCGGTAGCTCACGGGTACAGAGTTTTTACCAAAGGGGATGACAATGCACTTATGGCATCAAGCTTGAGGCCATGGCTCTAACACCAGGCATCTGTCTCAGTGAGGCCCTTCTGTAGGATGTCCACATAATTTGGGGAATCGACTATGGCTCCTAGTTTGCAGTCATCTGCGAACTTCGTTAGACAGAGGCCTTCTGTGTTAGCTTGTACTTCAGAGAAGTAGATACCAAACAGGAGAGGTCCCAGGACTGAACCCTGTGGTACTCCACTTGTCATTGGTTTGATGTCAGATTTGGACTCTGCAACTTTTACAGTGTGGGTTCTGTCAGGGAGTCAGTTGGCAACTCATCTTGTGACATAGGGATTTATACCTAGTTTAGCTATAATTCCAGAATGGGGAGGTGGTGTAAAAAGCCTTGGCGAGGTCAAGATAGGCTGTGTGAACCACCTTAGCCTCATCGACTGCCTCAGAGAAGTCGATTAGGTTCAGGATGCATAATCTGCCTTTCACAAACCCGAACTGGGTGGGGTCCAGAGTTTGGAGGTTACCAATGTCTGTTTATGAGTTCCATGATGATACGTTCCATGGCCTTGCAGACCAAGCTCATCAGGCTAATAGGACGATAGAGTTCCTGGGATCAGTGGTGACTCCCTCTTTGTGGAGTGGGATAACTGTTGCTATGCACCATTCAGTGGGCACAAAGCCTGATGTGAGGCTATGATTGAACATGGTGCTTAGGTGGGGAGCCAGTTCATTCTGAAGTTCATGTAAAATGCAGCCTGGGATGTTGTCCAGTCCCATGGAAGCTGTGTTTTTGGCTTTAGAGAGTGCAGCTTTTACCTGTGTAGTTTTGATTACAGGGACTCTGCATTCTTCCTGTATAGATATGGGCCCTTTAGGGTGTGAGAAGGTGGTAAAGATAGCACTGAACCTATCTGCCAGAATGTTGGCAATATCAGTTGGTTCTGTAATTTTCATGCCGTTGTGCTGTAACTCAGAGCAGATCTGGGTGCTGCCATTGAGATTCTTGACATAGCTATAGAATGCTTTGTGGTGGTCCTTAGAATCAGTGGCGATTTTATTTTCATAGCTAGCTTTGGAGGCTCTTATAAGGAATCTCAGCTTCTTACTGAGGCTGACCAGGGAGCTCCATCACTCATGGGATTTTACTCTCTTTTGCAACAGTTTCTTCCTTCTGTTGTACAGTTTGTTTATGGCAGGGACCACCAGATTGGCTTCCTTATTTTGGAGGATAGCTTCTTGGTTCTGTTTGGGATAGCACGATCCATGTACTCATGTAAGTGCTTATAGAGTGCATTTGTGTAGGATTCAGCAGTTCTAACTGTATTGTCCATCTGCATGGGTGTCATGAAGTTCGCCACTTCTGTCTTAAGAAGCATGAAGTTGGCTATGGAGAAATTTTTTACCGCGGTTTCCTTAACGGGGGTGGGGGCGGGATGTGGATATCTAGGGTGATTAGCTTATGGTTGGATCTGACCAACAAGGAATTGACTTCGGGTGTGGAACACCGGTCATTTATGATGGTAATGACTAGGTCTAGGATATTGTTGCCCTTGGTGGGGGTGTGGATAAGTTGATCCAGGGCACTGGAGTTTATGAATTCCAGAAAGCATTGAGCGAAGGAGTTGATACATGAGTAGTTTTCCCAGTTAATAGTAGGGTAGTTGAAATCGCACATTATCAGGGTGTCTGAACCTTAACATTTTCCAGTATATCAAGAAAAGAGAAGTGGGAATGCTGGGGCATGATGGGGAATCTGTAGCAAGCTACAATTTGGATTGCAGTTTTGCCCAGAGTTAGTTGCACTTGGATAACCTCAGATGCATTATGCTGAGCATCTAGCCTGGAGGTGTGGATATCCATAATGAATATGGGCACACCTCCGCCTTTGATGTTCCGGTCTAGGTTACGTGGCTGAAAAGTGTGGTATGAGTTATAGCCTGGTAGTGCAGGGGTGCTATTTGGAGCCTTGAACCAGGTCTCAGTCACTGCACAGGTATCGATGTTCTCCATTTTAAGGAGTGCCTTGAGTGAGTGCATTTTGAGATTTAGACTTATAGCACTGAGTAGCATTACCCTCAGGTTTTGCTTGCCTGTTCCTGTTACATTTGAAATTTGTCTAAAAAAGGCACTATAGGGGCAGCAAGAGCCTTAGCCAGTATCCGGAATCCCATGGGCGACAAGTGCAGGCCATCTATGGCATAGCATCATGGTCTGTCGACCATGTCGTCCCAGGCAGACAGATACTGGATCCGCTTAGAATGACACCAGAAGCTTAGCCAATTGTTGAAGTCAATCATTTTGTCCTTGTACTGCGGTATCATTCTGGGCGATGGCAGAATGCTACTCAGGGCTATTGTCATACCTCCATGGACTACAAGATCAGAGAGCTCTTCCATGTCTCTTTTCATGTAGTCCAGGGAGGCATGTCTCACGTCATTCACACCAACATGGATAATGACAGAGTCATATTTGTACTTGTTGTGGAGTGACCTGAGTGCATGGGTTATGTGGCAGATCCTGGCACCCGACAGGCAGCTGACAGTAACCTTCTCCTAGTTTAGCCTGGTAAGTGGGATATCAGTGTGCCTGACTATAGATTCACCTATGACTAGTGGGTTGGGTGCGTTGTTTTGCCTAATATAATATATATGTTATATATATATATATATATATATATATATATATATATATATATATATATGTTTGTCCATAATATCTGAATAAGTGAGTGGGATTTTCATGACAACATCAAGGAAACATTTTCCTTCCTTCTGTGTTTTTCTTTTCTTAAGTTTTGGATTTTTCTTGGTATATTGATTGATTTTCTTAGTATATTTTATTTTTTATTTATTTTCCATTTGTTTACCATGTTAGTCCTACTGGACACAAGATGACCAAAAGCTCCAGGTACATAGTAAACAATTCTAAAAAAATAATAAAAATAAATTGTACAAACAGCATAGAAAATATAAAAGGAGTAAAATCAGAGTTTTACAATTGATGCAGCATACACAGTGGTTAGAATACTGAGACACAATTAAACAAGTTAATATACAACAAATATACAACTGCATGAACATAAATTCAAAAAGAAGTTTCCATAGACAAATAGGGTCATAAACTAGAAAACATAACTATATTGACATGATTTATATTGCATTTATCTTGTTTTAATGATGGTATGTGTGTATTATTGTACGTGTCATATGTGCACAAATATTTGTATTAATCTATGTATTTACAGTATATTGACAAAGTACTGGGTCACATTAGAGGCTTGGGAGGGCATTGTTAAGAAACTGAGAACTGTTGTAGAGCTTGGCATTGAATACCATAAGTTCAGGTTATGCTATCAGGGAATAACTATATAAAGATAACCATGTCAGCAGCAAGAATGCATTATAAACTAAATGTTTTACTGTGCACATTAAGAAATGGATAGATTAGCCCAAACTCTGGACTGATGTGTGTGCTTTTTTTTTTTTTTATTCCTGGGGAAATGCTATTCAGAAGTGAAGAGACATATAAGGGAACAGTTTTAGTGGCACACCAGGGTGTGATTTTTTATGTCTATTGTCATGCAAATAGCTGAATCTAGTAAAGCTGGAAATGTGAGACTGTAGCCCACTGAAGGAGGGGAGATGGGAGGAGTAACTTGGCCAGGAACTGAAACTTGCAAAACTGCAAAACTGCTCCTTGTGAAAAGTCTTTTTTACATCAGTAGGAACAACATTTGTAAAACTCAGCACATACCAGTCAATGACACATGAGCTGCAGACTCTCAAACTTGGCATTTTTTTCAGGTGGTCCATTCTAAGTGAATGGAAGTCTAGTCTGACAACAAATTGTAGGGCTATTTGTTCTCACAGTCAGTACATTGAGAGAGATTTAGCTTTCCAAAGGAATCACAATGTCATGAGGGCAGACAAGAGTAAAAAAAAAATAAAATTAGGAAAGAGCACTTATTTTGCTGCAGGCAGCTTTAGGAAGTGCAGTAAATCATGGCAAGATAAAAAATATATGCTTTTTCATTGTTTGCCCGTAGTGGTCCTTTAACTACGGATATACACAGTAAAATACAAGAGGTGAAAATGTTTTTAGTCCTATTAGTTTTATATATAGTTCAGGTGCACTTTTATCAACCAGAGAATTGGGGGGGGGGGGGGGGATGAATAAAGAAGTGAAGGACTATATTTGGGAGGGAAAGAGGGCAAGAATAAAGTGAGATAAGTCGATTCACTCCATACAATAAGTTGGTGTAGGATTAACTGATTTGAAGGAGAACTTTAGAGCTATGCAATTAAGGCTCATATACATAACATCAGTAGTGTATCTAGGGCGGGGCGAGAGGGGGAACTGTCCTGGGGTCAAAGTGCGGGGGGGGGTGAGGAATCAGCCAATCCCAATTGTTCTTTAATGCACACCAGCTTCTAAAAGCCAGTACTCCATTTGCGTTCAAACCTTAGCACTGTAGCACTTCCTTTGGTGTCTGAACTGCAGCAAGCAGTTTACTACAGTTCAGATGTAAAAAAAAATACATATATATTTAGTTAATTAGTATCCAAAACCTCCCAAATAAATGTATGTTTGACAAATGTTGCTGGACATGAATCTATGTTGGTGGTTGTACTGTATAAACAATCGGCCTTTCCCTCAGGATTCTATCCCTGGATTTTCTTACCACTTCTGTGAAGATAACAGACCTGTATTTCCTTAGATTTTTCCTAATTTCCACCCCTCTATAAAGGTAGCAGGATTGCTGCATTGCAGATCTAAAATACTTCCGTGGTGGTCAGTGATCTGCAGACAACCTTGACTAGATGATCTACTAGCACAATGACCAGATGATTACAGATGCTGGGAAGAAGCCCATCTGGTCCCTGTGATTTATTACCCTTAAAGAAAGCAGCCCCACTTTCAACCTCATCCCTCGCTATCTTACTGTCCGTCTGTCCATTGCTGTTCTCACTATGCCCTAGCCAGATGGATACCCCTTCCCTGCTTTAACCTGTAAAGACTAAAGCAAAATATTGATTCAGTAGCTCTGCTTTTTCCTACTCTTGTATGATATTCCTATCGTCTTTACTCATTCAATAGAAGTCTGGCCCTCCTTCCCTTCTTTCTGATATATATAACTAAATATATTTTTGTTCCCATTCTTGAACCCTTCTGCCACATACAGTATTAAAAAATGGTGTACAGATCCTTATAAGCATAAAACATTGTCAAAATTTATTTATTTTTATTTATTTTACATTTGTTAACTGGGACAGTCTAACTGGATTTATGTCCATTTTCAGTAGAGTCCCAGTGAGATAAGCTCCATGAGATTACTAGACTACTAACATACAGGTACTAGTTGTTATACAGTTAATCACTACAAATTTTAAACAGTTCAGGAATCTTCACAGTTTATACAAAAAACATGTCTCAAGCATTAGATAAGATATTTTAGACTTTATGTACAAGACTTCATTAGTAACTAGAAAGTAATTGTTAAACAAATACATACTTCAAGTTTCAACAGTTCAGCAATGCTCACAGTTTAAACAATACTTGTTGCCTACCATTAGGTAGGATGCTTTAGAATTATATGCAGAAGAATGTAACTAGGTATTTTAAATTGTCTCTATTAGGATAAGATATGTTTTTGGCACGGATAGGCCTTGATCTAAAAAGACACAGATAGAGCAGGAATTAGGTCTTAAGAGAGGGTATTT
>NC_056743.1:814323826-814433618 GCF_019279795.1 Protopterus annectens
CAGGAAAATAACTTTATTGGGTGGCGTACGCTACGGTACCTTGCTGGCTAGGCTTACGTAGGCCCTTGGGCCAATAGCCTAGTACCTACCTATGAACCTATATATATATATATATATATATATATATATATATATATATATATACATACACACACACACACATATAGCAACTTGAGTAAGTTAATTCACTTTTTTCTTTCTTCAGACATTCCACAAAATGGGCCTTAATTAGCCCACTTCGTTAACAAAACAGATAATTTCAGGCAATTAGAAAAAGAAAAGTCTTTTTTTGCATTTAACCTCTCACAACACTGGATACTCTAAACTGGCCATAGGTGTCTATGTACGTGAGTGTGTGGTATAGAAGAACCACCGTGGCAGGGTGGCCAGCCACAGCTGCGGACTTAGGCCCTAGATAATTATCACTGTTGAAGTGACACCCCAAAAATGGAAAAAGGGGTTGTGGATGGCTGGATGGAGTAAAAATGTACACAAAAACATCTTTTATTACTTCATTATAGTTACTAATAATTCTTCTTGGATGGGGAAAATTGAAATCTTTGTGCATGGTTTCAGAAACATTCAAAAATACATTTATTAATTTGACTTGAAATTGTGCTTACTGTTTTCAATGCACTATGTCAGCAAATCAGAAAGCATAAGTTTTAAAAAAAAATTACCTTTCCCGACTCTGTAAGAGGAAGACTTTGTGGAGCTCCACGTTCCACCAGCCGTACCCTGGAAACATTCCCCCAAAAAAGTGAAACAATTAAACCATTCACAAAGAGCAGGTTCTAATTTGGTTAAATGTTACAGCTTTCATAAATGTTAATCACAGAGTGTTGACTATCCTAAACAATTCTTAAACAGATTATTACTATTTTCAAATGTAAACAAAATATGAGATCTAGTTATTTACACTAAGCAAATATGACATTACATAATATCATCACACCTTAAAAGCTTTTTCCCCTCTTATTTTATCAGATTTTGTGAATTGTCACTCCTCACATGAAGCAACATTATTTCAGGGAATGTGATATAAGGATAACATCAGAAAAATTCTTCAACATCAAGCCCTGGCTTTGCACTGTACCACCAGAAATTAGAAATTTGAGCACTAGACATTCATAGTTTATAGTGAATGTTGGTAAATGATGCAGGCACAGTGGCCTCTCTCAGAATATTTTTGTTTAGTATATCTAAAGTTATTCTGAATATTCCCAAAGAAAACACTGCTCATGGAAACTCTGACACATTAACATAGTTATAAAACTGAAAGTTGTTTCAAAGCTCTGCTCCTCAGTTTTGTTCTCTTACTACACATTTTATTACACATTTCAGTTTTTCCATGACGCACTATTAAGGGGAAAAAAATCGGCAAAGAAACTGAAAGTTATTCTATTGCCTTGGGGTTCCAATTTATACTGGCTTCTCATGCTTTGTTCTTTAGACTGGCATGAAATGAAAACTCTCTTAACACAATAAAATGTTACCAAAGTTACGTGATCAATACAATACACATTTTGTGTGCCTACGTCTAGCAATATGCTTAAAGTTATAATCAGGCTGTTCATGCAAACTCTTAACCTTAAACTGTGCATCCCCCTAATTAAGTGCCAAAAAAACTAGGTATCAATAGAGCTCTGTGGCACAGAAAGAGAAACTCGTCACCAAGAATCAGTCAAACCATGTCTGTATAGCAGCCTGGGTAGTGGAACAACCATTACAAAGCCCTGTCTATAGCTAAGGTGAACGGAGTATCTTGGATAATTAATACTGGATACTTAAAAAAAAAAAAAAAAATCTAAGCTTGTTTCCCACCTTTCCTATAACTAGCCTAGTTCAGAAACAGATTTGCTGTATCCAGGACTGTATGTAAGCTTCTGAGCCCCCAAGCCTTTCTGTGTTGGAGGGAAGCCTTCTAGCTTATCAGTAAGAGTGGTAAGCACTAGGTAGCCTATTTACCACAAGAGGAGTGGTTTCTGGCGCAGAAATTATAGTTTATTGGCCTTTTGAGCAGTTTTTATCATCTCCTTCAACTTACTGGTCTAAAAGCCTGTGTTTGCTCTTTTCCCTCCTTTCCTGTAGCTAGTGTAGTCCAAATACAGATGTGTTGCATCCAGAAAGTACAGCTGTGTACATTTACCATAAATGTAGATGTTCGAGTCTATTTTCTGTTGCAGTCCTCACATATGGGTTATCTGGCTCCCCGGTAGCCCTCAGTCAGCCCGAATACCAGAGTCCTTGGTGTATGATGTAGGCTGCTGCCGGTTGTAAAACTGATGTCAGTATGTCAGGTATAAAGAGCGGCAGCTGACGCCATTTCCTCTGGTTTTCTTGCCTTAACTGTCAGGAGCCCCGAAAAGAAGGCTAACCCAGGAATGGTAGCACCCTGGGCACATGTCATACAAAAGTAAAAATCTATAGTCTGTGCCTTAGGAAAAAAGGGGGAATGGAGGGTGGGAAACCAGCACTGCAACAGTGAATACACTCGAACATCTATATTTATGTTAAGTGTACACAACTGTACTATGTTCTTCGTGTTTCACTGTTGCAGCCCTCACATATGGGTTGATTCCCAAAGCCCAGTAAGAAGACAAAGGGGGGAGGAAAGATCACATATTAAGGGTTGGTAAGGAGGCCCTGCAAAACCAGCCCTGGATTTAGAAAATAAGGGTAGATTGTAATGCTTTGTGAAAGTATGGGCAGAAGACCAAGTAGCTGCTTCTAGAATGTCTTTAGTAGGCACGCCTCTCAGAAAGGCTGCAGAGGTAGAGACTGCTCTAGTAGAATGGGTCCTAATACCCTGAGGGGGAACCTTCCCATGCTGCAGGTAACAAAAGTGAATACAATGAGCAAACCATTTGGAGATGGTTTGTTTTGAAATAGCTTTACCCTGAGCCCCAGGAGCAAAACTAATCAATAACTGTTCAGATTTTCAAAAGGATTTGGTCCAAAGTAAAATCTCAGCTGTCTATGCACATCAAGAAAGTGCAGAATCCTTTCCCCTTTATTTTGGGGATTGTTGAAAAATGTAGGCAGGTGAATAGACTGGTTAAGGGTTAAACTGGAAACTACCTTAGGCATAAAGGAGGGATTGGTTCTCAGAGAAATCCGATCTGAGTGAAAAATGATGAAAGGTTCTACTGCCATTAAGGCTTGCAGCTCAGATACCCTTCTAGCTGAAGGAATAGCTAAAAGGAAAGCAGTCTTCCAGGATAGAAACTTCAAATCTGCAGAGGCAGCTGGTTCAAAGGGAGGCAGAGTAAGTTTTTCCAGGACAAAATTAAGATCCCAAGCAGGAGAAGGAGCTCTTCTGGGAGGTCTAAGATTACTAACTTGCTCAAAAGAACAATGAGCTGAAATTGCTGAAGCATGAATTTTGATTGAAGAAAAGGAAAGTCCACCATTAAGCAATCCTGCTAGGTAGTCAAGAATGAGTGAAAGAGAAAGATGAGAAGAGTCTTCTCCTTCAGCTAGCATCCAAGAGCAAAATCACTTCCATTTATCTGCACAAGATTTTCTTGTGATAGGCCTCCTGGCCTCATGAAGAACTTCAACCACCTGTTGGGAAAGATTTAGAGTATTAGCCAGATAGTCAAATGCAGTGTTTGAAGATGAGGATGAAGGAACTTTCCATCTCCCTGAACCAACAGATCTGGTACTAGGGGAAGATGCCAAGGCTGAGCCTGGGAAAGGCTGTGAAGGAGGGGATACCAATGCTGCCTGGGCCAATCTGGTGCTATCAGAATAGCCTGTGTTTTTTCATCCCTTATCTTTAGCAGCACCCTGGGAAGAAGAGGAGGGAATGCCATAAACTAAGAGATGCATCCATGGGAAGGACAATGCATCTACCCTCCAAGCTTTGTTGTGAAACTCACTGGTGCAGAAGGTTGGAAGGAGATGATTGGTGTGAGAGGAGAAAAGATCCACTTGTGGGGTGCCCCAATGATGAGTGATGTGATTGAAAATGTCCCTGTTCAGTTGCCACTCGTGAGGATCCAGAACATGTCTGCTCAAATGATCCGCCAAGGAGTTTAGCTTCCCTGGAAGATACTGGGCTATTATATGTAAGCCCAAGGATGCTGCTATGGACTATAGCCTCATGCTTTGTCTGCATAAGGGGTAAGAGTGAGTCTCCCCTTGCTTGTTGATGTACCACATGACTGTGGTATTGTCTGTCCTGATCAGCAGAGTCCCAGGGTAGAGTAAGTCCTTAAAAGCCAGCAAGGCCTGCTGCAATGCCATCAATTCTTTTAAGTTTATGTGCAGATGAATCTCTTGGGTGCTCCAAGACCCCTGTATGCCTCTGCCCTCCAGATGAGCACCCCATGCAACATCTGAGGCGTCTGTGGTGAGTGTCTGGCTGGCAGGTGGTGGGCGGAAAGGCAGACCCTTGCTCTGAGAACAGGCTGTCGCCCACCAGAGGAACTCCATTTGTAGACAGGGAATCAGGGGAAGAATCAAGTCTAAGTCCTGTGTGTATTGACACCAAAGATTCTTGAGGTACCATTGAAGTTTCTGATATGCAGCCTTGCATATGGGATCATCAAAATACATGAAGCCATGAACCCCAATGCTTGCAGGAACTGCCTTGCAGAGAGCTGGGTCATGCTTGCCAAGTTCATGAAGTAAGTGGAAAGATCTTCTTGCTTCTGTTGAGGGAGGAATACCATCTGGGTGGCTGCATTCAGACTCGCTCCCAGGAAAACAATCTCCCTTGAAGAAACCAACTTTGACTTCTTTTCATTGAGAGTGTAACCCAAAGAGGTGAGAATGTTCTTCACAAAATCCAATTCCTTTGGTAGTTGTTCTGGGGAATTTGCTTGAATGAGACAGTCGTCCAGCTAAGGAAAAATCTGAATGTTTCTCTGCCTGCAAAAAGCAATGGCTGGAGCCAGGCACTTCGTAAAAACTCTGGGAGCAGTAAATAAGCCAAAGGGCAATGCAGAGAATTGAAAGTGTTGCTCCCCAGCCCTGAAGCGAAGGAAATGCCTGCAACTTTCCCTTACTGGGATGTGCAGATATGCCTCCTTGAGATCCAGAGTTACCATGAATCCTTGCCCAGCATTGGTAGTAATTGTTGAAGGGTGAGCATTTTGAATTTGGGAATCACCAGAAAAGTGTTTAGAATGGACAGATCCAGAATAGGGCGCCAGGTGCCTCCTTCCTTGGATACCAGAAAAAGCCTTGAATAAAAGCCTAGGCCTGCCTGATTTGCAGATTTGCTGATTTGAAGTCTAATTCTCAAAATGCACTCGCTCGAAGCACTACTTAAAATGGAGAACATCGACATTTGTGCAGTAACAGAGACCTGGTTCAAGGCAGCAGAAAGCACCTCTGCACTACCAAGCTATAACTCATTCCACACCTTTCGTTCCCAGAACTTGGAGTGAAGCTCCAAAGGCAGTGGTGTTTCCATATTCATAAAGGACGCACACACCTCCAGACTGGTAGCCCAACATAACGCATCAGAGATATTTCAGGTGCAGCTAACATTGGGTAAGACAGCGATTCAGGTCGTAGCCTGTTATAGGTCCCCAGCCATATCCCAAAACTCACACTCCACGTTCCTAAGCACCCTGGAGAATATTAGGGTCCAACCTAACACACTCATACTGGGCAGCTACAACTACCCCTCCATTAACTGGGAAAACTACTCCTGTACCAATACACTTGCCCAACATTTGGTGGAATTCATTAATTCCAATGCCCTGGACCAGCTCGTTCTTACCCCCACTAGAGGTAGCAACATCCTTGACCTGGTTATTACTAACATG
This sequence comes from Protopterus annectens, assembly GCF_019279795.1. Taxonomy (NCBI): domain Eukaryota; kingdom Metazoa; phylum Chordata; order Ceratodontiformes; family Protopteridae; genus Protopterus; species Protopterus annectens. The sequence continues at coordinate 814,329,610 of NC_056743.1, forward strand.
GGCAACCTTTGCTGTACACCAATAGTCAACTCCTCTCTGGTTAGATCCGACCACAAACTAATCACCTTGGAAATCCATATCCCTTCTACCCCACCACCCAGAAAGGTAACCACCATGAAAAACTTCTCCAAAGCTAATGTTGGGCTCCTAAAAAAAGAGGTGGCTAACTTCACAGCACCCATGCAAATGGAGAAAAGTTGCATGACTACTGAATCATACACCAATGCACTGTACGAACACGTACAGAAATGCACGGATCTCGCCATACCCAATAGAATCCTGAAGATCTCCTCCAAAAAATGGAAGCCAATCTGGTGGTCCCCTGCCATAAACAAACTCTAAAATCGGAGGAGGAAACTGATGTGGAATAAGGTGACTGGAAAAACTCTTATCAGCCTCAACAAAAAGCTGAGATCCCTCATCAAATCCTCTAAAGCTAGCTATGAAAACAGAACTGCAGCAGATAATAAAGACAACCATAAGGCCTTCTATAGTTATGTAAAGAATCTCCATGGCAATACCCAGATTTTCTATGAGCTACTGCACAATGGTACCTCCTATACCGAGCCAACAGATATTGCCAATATACTGGAAGACAGATTCAGTGCCAACTTTACCCCCCCCCCAAAGGACCAATCAAAATAACAGTAGATTGCCAGGCACCCAGTATTACTGCAGCACAGGATAAAATAGTACTGTCCAAGGCCAAGAATACAGCTTCTATAGGACCTGACAACATCCCTGGCTGTGTTCTACATGAACTACAGAGTGAAGTGGCACCTCACCTGTGTGGTTTGTTCAATCACAGCCTCACCTCAGGCTTTGTCCCTACCAAATGGCACAATGCTGTAGTCATCCCTCTCCACAAAGGATGAGTGACTACTGACCATGGGAACTATCACTCCATTAACCTGACAAGTCTGATATGCAAAGCTATGGAATGCATCATCATGGACCTAATAAACAAGGATATATGGAATCTCCAAACTCTGTATCCCACACAGTTTGGTTTTGTGAAGGGTAGATCATGCCTGCTCAACTTGGTCGACTTCTTTAGAGTCAGTCACCAGAGCTGTGGATGAAAGCAAGATGGTTCATACAGCCTACCTTGATCTGGCCAAGGCCTTTGATAACATTCCCCACTCAGGAATCGTAGAAAAACTCACTAAGCTAGGCATCAACTTTTATATCACTAGGTGGGTTGCAAACTGGCTCACAGATAGAACCTACAGTGTGAAAGTAGCTGACTCCAAGTCAAACTGCCAACCAGTCACTAGTGGAGTCCTACAGGGATCGGTCTTGGATCCTCTCCTGTTTGGTATTTTCTTCTCAAAAGTCCAGGCCAACACAAAGGGACGCTGGCTGACAAAGTTTGCAGACAATTGCAAGTTGGGAGCCATTATTAACTCCCCAAATGATGTTGACATCCTACAAAAAGGCATCAGTGAGACCGACTGGTGTCAGAACGATGGCCTTAACCTCAATGCCAAAAAATGTGTCGTCACCCCCTTTGGGAAAAACCCACTTCCCATGAATTACCACATCGATGGTAGTCCACTGAACACAGAAGGCATTATAAGAGATCTGGGAACATAGGTTGATAGCAACCTCTCTTTTGACCACCACACTGTCACTGTGGTCAGAAAGTCTTTCTATGTGGCACATCTCATTACTAAGGGTTTTGCATTCAGGAAGAAAGAGGTCAATGTCTCCCTCTACTCTTCCCTCATTAAGCCAATCATTGAGTACAATCCCCATTTGGCGTGTACTTCACTAGACACCTGCAACAACTGAAGAGGCCGCAAAAGTACCTCACAAAGAGGATCCTAGGCCTTAAACATGTCCTATATGGACAGACTCAAAAAGCTCCAACTACTCTCTGTCTCATATCTCCTACTTAGAGGTGATCTTTGCTTGACTTACAAAGCCATGCCTGACCCAGCTCTGTTAGAAATGCTGCATCTAAAGAAATCCCAATTCCTCTGCACCACATGCTTCAGAGACCTCAACCTCATTACCACAATCAACAGAATCAACAGAACGTGCTGGAGGGACAGGTTCATAACCCAGAGACTGCCCATGCTATGGAACAGACTTCCCACACATGTCAAACAGAGCACTTCACTGGCCCTCTTCAAGAGAAATCTTGATGAGTAGATAGGAAACAGAAAATTCATCCCAGGGATCACTCCAGTGGCTCTATTCGACAAAGGCACTGGGAACTAAGGCTGGGTGGCACGATGCCAAGGTAATCCTATGGGCTAGCCTTGTAAAGGCTCCAGGTCCATTAGCCTAGTAACACACCTATGAACCTATGTACCCATCCCAGGAAGGAAGGGTGGGTTGGAACAGGACACATACAGCTATCACCCCTTGAAGGAGAGAATGACAACATGGCGTGTGCCCCAGAAGCTGGCTTTTAGCTTACCAAGCCAATGCCTGGTGGCAGCCTAAATTACGGAGTGCAAAGTAGCATGAACTTGCAGGGGAAAAGGCATTGTGGGCCTTTAAGGTGATAACTCAATCCAGCCCCTCACTTGGGGGAGGTGGTCTTAGGCCACACAAGCATCCCTATTCCCTACTGCCAGAATGATAGTGCAGGCATACACAATTCTTACATGGCTGCCTATAAGATGGTCCCTTTTAATCCACACCCCTAGCATATTATATTGGGAAATGTCTTAGTATGGGTGAAAAAACAAAATGTAATTGCTGAGAGTTGATGTACAGTAGGTATCGCGGCCATACCTCTCAACTTCTTAGCCCAAGAAATCTGGACAATGCCTGACATAATGAAGGCCAAAGGCCCAAAAGTAGGAACAGATTTTAAATGTTGGTCTTATAAACCTAAAAAGGAGCAAGAATAACAGGGTTTGTGATAAAACATATTTTCTAAAGGATATAAAGTCTGAAACTCAAATGTATGTCATTATTTAGTGATTTTATTCCTTAGATCATCCCAATGATTTGCCAGAAAAAAACACAAATTTTTTAAGGAACGGACTGAATTTTTTTTCCAATAAACATCTTTATTAGATTATCACATACGACATAGGCAATCTTCTAGTTATATAAATGAAAAACAAAACATCAACACCACTTTAATTACAAACATTATGCATCATAAACACCATTGAAAGAACCGTAGTTGCAACATTATACATCACTTATAATCTATTGTCATTATCAGTTAAGCATTACATGGCTCATTCAAATCCTGCCTCTTAAAGCAGGTTCCTTCTCTGCATATACTGTTCCCACAATTCCCATTTTTTTTCTATGTAGTTTTCTAAAGATCCCAATTCCAGTTGTTTTATCTCTGTTACTATATTCTCTACTTCTAGTAAAGTTGGTCTAGACATTGATTTCCATTTTCTAGTAACTGCTTTTTTTTGGCAGCCACCATAATTAGACTTAGCAAGCCTTTACTATGTCTAGGAAATTCTAATTCTGTATCATAGCTCAAAAAATAACTTCCCCAGTCAATTCAATCCACTCACCCAGCATTTCTGACAGAGCTGTCTGCCGGGAATCCATAAAGTCTGTCAGCTCATTACACTCACAAAAATTATGTTCCCAGCCACCTCTTTCTTGCCTGTCACACCTCCAACATTTGCTATTCACCTGAGGAAAAATTCTCTGGAGTCTACTTGGGGTATTAAAAATACCTATGCAAACACTTCCAGGCAAAGATCCTAAATCTTCGAGACTTTTTTGCATATTTGGGACAAACACATATATCCCCCATTGTCTCTTTGTGAACTGCTTATCCAGTCTCTCTTCCAATCCTTTCTAAGCTCCTCTGACAGATTCTTATAATTATCATTCAATATTTTATATGCTCTACTAATTATAGATTCTATTAAAAACTCTACCAGTGCTGGTCTTTTGTTTAGGACCCCCTATTTATTTCTCTTTGTCTATACTCTGATATCAATCTTTGATAAGGAAGACAATCTCTAACCTGCAGTCCAAATAAATTATTGGCATCTTCCCATTCTGTTACATTTCCCTTTCTAGTTATTTGTTCCCAATACCTTGGCTGAACAGACTGACATTTTGAGGTAAAAATCTGAGCACTCTGTGAAAATCTGGACAGTTGAGAGCTATGACAGGGATACAAAGTACCTTAAAAAAAGGATCTGAGCAATATCTCCATACTTGGAGGCTCTACACATTTCTAAAGCATCCTGTGACAAATTACATCTTTGAAAGCCATGGACACAAGTATTTACTCTGGCAAAAGCAAAAGATACTCCTCTTTGTCAAAATAAACTTAAAGACCTGAAGAAATGGTAAGAAGAAAGTCAATGATCTGAAGGATCCCATTCCCACACAGTGCTTAGCCTGATCTGGACCACTACTGTAAAAACCTTTATCATGCTAGGCATCAGGATGAGAAAAAAAACACACACCTTCCCCACCAAAAAATGGCATTCACTGAAGAGGGAGGTTGGTTTCTGATTACACAGAGGGCATGTTGAGTTTGGATTAATGTTAAATAAATATCTAACACAAAAGAGACTGCTGACTTAAACTGTTACATGATAGTTATGTTAACGTTAGATTAAAGTCAAGTATTCTGGCATATCTAATAATTGCAACAGGGACACCAGTCTGTAATTTAATGTTTATTTTTAATGCTGTTATTTAAAGGGGTCTAGGGTATTATGTTTTAAGTGCAATGTATATTAACACTAATGACGTTCTTGAAGACATGGTTGGCATCATGGCAAAGCAGATATGCAGGGAGGTAAGGGAAGGGCAATTAAATGTTAAGTTTAATTGCTTTATTTTTTTAATTCATCCCCCGTTGTTTATTTTAAACTGGAAAGCATATAAAAGCTGCCTAACAAGGGGGATAAACAATAGTAGTACAGCAGGGCATTTATTACAGTTGCAGGGTTAGTACAATTTTGCCATATATAAATTAAAAAAAGCTGGGGGGAGAGATAATTATCCAGCTGTTATGGCTGTAAAAGGTTTTCAGGGGAGAAACAAAGGAAGAAATCAGTCTCCAGACTTGAAAGGCTTTGTAAATAGTTTTGTCACAGACAGCGGTGGTGGTGTTTAGAACCAATGTGGTTAAGGTTATTTTTTGTTGTAAGTTTGTTAGACTCATTATTTAACTGTATGAGAGAGCTATGGTAAACCTTTGAGGCTAATAAGAAGACACAGGTAGAGAATGTCGAAGTGGAGAGCAGTCACAGAAGTTCAAGAATTTGAGGAGGAGGTAGAAAGTGGAAAGATTACTATAGGCTACACAGAAGAAGGAAAAAGGAATTCTGAGTTACAGAACAACTTAATGGGAAAGAAATGCTGAGGGAAATACCAGCGGTTTAACTAACCCTGTTAAGAGGCAGAGGTTGTATGACCACTTTTAATGGTTGAGTGCAAGACAGGCGGTCAATGCTTGTAGCAGTACATACTACTCCAAAAGCAAAAATGCAGGTAGTGAGGGATAGCAGGTCTAAGGCAGTGTCATTCCAGGAAGGGGCATGCCTAATCACAGGTGACTAGAATATTACAACTGCAAAAGGTGAAGCAAGTAAAGGACCATGATCAAGGAAGGTCTCTAATGAAAAGCAGTTTTTGAATGGCCTTGTTAAATCACTGGCAATCACAGACATCTGACAGAAAGCTAATTACAAGACAGAAGAGATGGGTTTACTTATTATTACCCTAGACAAATGAAGCTGGTTCAGAACAGATAGAGCATACATTTTGACTGACCATCAGTTAGAATTAAGATAGGTTGCAATGGCTGACCATGCGTTGCTGAGGCTTGAGCTAGTGATAGGGTTGCAGAGGGAGCAACTAACGCATTGGAGATTTAAATTTGTTGAAAATTAATCAAAAACAAGGAAAAGGTGGATAAGATGGTTAGGGAGACTGTAAAATGAGAGCTGTATTAGAACACATAATCATGGGATAGATGTACAAAGCAGGATGTGAGGAAGTACTGACAATCTATTATAAAAACAACAGAGATGAGAAGAATTAAAAGTGAGCTACTGAAAGAGTTAAAAAAAAAAGGTTGATATCTAATTGTGACAGATTAGGAGAAATGGTGAAGCAATGGAGGGATATTAAGCAGATAATATGGAAAAAAGTGGAAAGAAAGTTAAAATAAACAGCAGGTAGCATGGACAAAATATACTTAAGCAGCTCACCCAAATCCTTGAAGACACTGGCAGTGAGGCTGTGATAGCAAAAGAAGTGCATTTCACCTGAGAAATGAGGCTACAGGGTTGTTACTTTCAGACATACTAAAGACTTCAGGGAGTATTACAAAAACCTATACTTTAAGATCCCAGATCAGGACAGAGACTAGGTAGCAGAGCAGGCTTGGTGGGAGAGTTTGGGATTAAGAGGAAAATTTTATGTGGCAGGTGATGGAAGAGGAAATGAAGGAAGGGACACGCCAAGATGGAAAACGCCAGCCCAGTGACAGCTTGCCAAATGAGTTAGTGAACTAAGTGTGAGATAAATTCTGAAAGTGTGGGTGGAGATGTTGAATGGCGTGTTCTGGAAGGATGCCATTAATTCAGTGACTCTGAAGGGGGAAAAGACCTTTGTCTACCCCTCCTGATATAGACCAATTTCTGTTTTACTTCATGATTAAAATCTTGCTATGCTGGCAAATAAAAGAGAAATACTAGAGAGATACCTAAGCTAATTCATGTTGCTCAGCATGGTCTTGTAGTGGGAGATAATGGCCAACTGTATTGTAATGCAAGTAGCACAGAAACAGAAGCAAAAATCGGTCTTATCATCCCTAGATGATGGAAGAGCATTTGACCATCCGAAATCGGCACATCTACTCATACTGTTGGAGAAATGGGGGCTCCCAGAAAGCCTTACTGCTTTCATATGAAGAGTCTATGTCAGGGCAAGTGCTAGAGCAAAGGTAATGGTGAGATTACCTGATGCACACATGCTACAAAGGGGAACCAGACAAAGGTGCCTATTGCCCTCCCCCCAGAATTTATCTATACTGTATATTAAAACTTGCCAAAGTTAATCAGGAAGTCAAACATGATGGAATTTAGTTAGCCAGGGGAATAATGCAAATAGTAACCCTTCTTTGGGGATGTTTTACTCACTCTCACATACCCAGAGGAGGAGGAGGACATCTCTAAACCCTGGGAATTATTAAGGTACTTAGGAATAAGATCTGAATACAAATTAAGGGGAAATTGCAGGCAATGACATTAAACTTCGCACCTGAGGGGGGCTCTATCATTAGAATATAACTATTTGTGGACAAGTCTCAGTCTAAGGTACTTGTAAACTTGTGGCCACCACCAAGGTGTATACAAATCCCAAAAAATGGAGGTTCTTCTACTGGAAGACATCTCAGGACTAACAAATTCAGGCACAGGTTGGGGCTGTAGTTGAGTCATCAACTCAAGGTAGCCATGTACTGGTCAGATCATTCAGCATTTAGATGTGTTACTAGCTGTAGGCATCTTGTGGTGTTTTTTATGTCCTTAGCATTTGAAACAGCTGTTTTTTTAACAGTTTTATCTAGGGTCACTGCATATGTTGGATCCCTCAGCCCTGTTTTTCTAAGCAGATGGTCTACTATCACAGCTAATTAGAATGGTCAGAGCATCTGGTACTTGAAGGAACTGAAAAGAAAATGCATGACAATAATGCCAATATTATAGACTGACAATAATGCCACTATTATAGACTGAAAATAAGGGAAACGGACAGGTATCCTTATGTTGGAAATGGCAAGAACAAATGCTAACAAGTTCATCTAAAAGGAAAGGAAAGGATAACCATTCTGCTTATCAGAAAACATTAACAAAGAAGGGCAAATGCAGGAGTCCTGGAGAAAAAAGTATCTCAGATTGCAAAAGCAAGTAAATTGGGAGTGACAGAGCCAGAAAGAGGTCAGCAAACAAATTACCAGTCCAGGAATTATTGTAGGTGTAATACCAAAAGTGTTGTTAAACATGATGGCTGAGACTCCGGCAGTGCCACCAAAAGACCATAAGACCCACACCACAGTATACTGTTTAAGGCCTCTGTGGGAAAAATGACAGTGTACTCTGAGATGCGATGACCTTGTTGTTAAATGTAAGAAACAAAGTAGGAGCAAGGGGAAACTGTTATGCTCACTTAAAAGCGCAGGAAGTATTTAGGTGGGAGGAGGAATACATGTAGCAAGGCTATATTTACATTGTGGCATATCACTGGGTACCCTAGTGTCGGAGGTTGACGGCAGGGAAGCTGGGTTCAACATCATGACAGACAATATTTTCAAAATGGTGGTAACAAAGTTCGCTAGATTAACCCCCCAAAAAAAAGGCAGATACAAGAAGAAACGTAGAATGAAAAGTCATGCCTGATGGAAGAAGAAGCTGATCCAGACATACCTCTGCACCCAATGAACTCCAGGATTTCAGAAAGGTCTTTGACTCTTTCCACCTACTTCACTCAGGTGTTGATACAAAAACAGCAAGAGCTGGGAACAGGTTTAAAATTTAGGAACAGGACTTGAGAATGGTATAACACAAAGTGTTGTGATGAGAACAAGGTACAGAGTAAGGGGACATGACTACCACATAGTACTGTAGCAGCATCCAGTACTCTTTAATGTCACCATTGCAACTTATCTTTGAGAACCCAAAACAAGATCTGTTAGACTGCACAAGGCACATAAGCAAAGTACTGCACAATGCAATGAAGAAAGAAAGCAAACTAGAAATCTGTATGGATTAAGACCCATAAACGCTTAGCCTCCATCATCCTAAATCCGCCGCATGTCCCTTTATGAATGTGAAGCCACATGGTTTTGTCATTTCAAAATCTGTAAAACCATGCTGGTAAAGGAATACATTTAGGATCAAACAATTAAGAGCAAAATAAAGAACACAATACCTACTACAATTGGTTAAGTGGGGACAAATAGCAGGTATATAAAATAAATACTACGGCCTACAAATGAAAATTTTATGAAAGAGGCTCAGCTCACATTGTCCCTGTTATAAGGGGAAGTCAAAGCAAGTATAAACAAGAGATTCATCAAAGCTTAAGGAAGTGGTGGAGTCCTTACTGCTAAAACATTACGGACGAATCATGATCCATTCTATTCCCTTATTTACAAAGCTTTTTCAAGACAAAAAGAGGTGATTATGAATAAAGAGTATTGTGTCTCCTGTTTCATTTACTTAACTTCCAGTTATAGCTGAAAAGGAGCCTTTACAAGATGAAGCACAGCGCTACATCTCCCACATACTTCAGTTTACCAGCTCTGATACACAGAAACACTAATCCATAGGCATGCAAACAACACAGTATCAACAGAAATCGAGACTATAGACTCACTAAGACAAAATGTGTTGTCTATGATATAAGCCCTGCTGAATTTAAAATGGTAGACTTATTCCTACAGATAAGTTCCCAAGGCTGTAAGCTGAGCATCACCATCATGCTAGTAGCCTGCTACTACAAATTATTTCAGGTTCTCATTTCTGCAGGTAATCTCAAGTTGAGAAGTCCTGTTCAGCTTCCCAAAATACTAACCTCCATCAAGACAGCGAAAGAAAAAGGTATCTAATAAAATCCAGTGGATCATCTTAGCTTCTCTAATCCTTTCATAAAGAACATGGATAGGCTGACTGACAGGTGCTTAGACACAAAATTCACCCAAATTATTTAAAGCACTTCAAAGTTACCTATAAAGGTCTACAGTTTTAAGAGACTATGTTTTGCATAAACAGCATGGTCAGTTTTACTAAATATCATGTTTCCTGAAATTAGCAAAAATGGTTTAAAAATTGACACAGCAAATTTAAAATGCATACCTGTCATGTCGTAAGGATTTCAAGTCAACATACACTGTAGTAGGTTCTGGTCCTGATGTTCCCTACAATAACAAAAATCCAGCAATTATTATTTGCAGTCAGTACTTTATACTTTTTACTAATAATCCAACCTTTTTATCTCTTAAAAGAAAACACAGAGTTGGTTAAGATACAGGGAAAGCTAAAAAGGAAATAACACTAACATCTAAAATAAAAAAGGGGAGATGCCTCCTATTTTCCATCTATGACACATGGAACATTCTTTAACCACTGCTGAAGGAAATGAAGAAAAATAAATACGCCTGCTGAGATGCTCCCTAATATCTGATGTTAAAATAGATTCCCATTGAAACCAACCTAACATCTATGAAAATATTTCAGAGATTAAACTTATTATCATTATGTCATTATCACTTTCTTCCCTCCTAACTTCACCGAAATACTGCCTGTTCCTGGAGACGTCCATGTTGATTAAATATACATTACCATTTGTAGTTCATCTCATACTGTCTTAATTATTAATTGTTAAACCTCATCTTCCTCTAAACCTGGCATAATTAAGTCCTCAATAAATATTTCCATTTCTGCCTCTTCTTGCTTTCCACATTTCTCTTCTTATGATATTTCCAAATATCTCTCTACTATGTTATAAGACCTCTGATTAGTTTTCTTGTCACAGGGTCCCTAAATTTGGCGACAGTCCTTTCTAATTTCTGTTGCCCAAGTCATTGTGCTAAGTTTCTTTCTTTTTTTTATTTTTTCTCTGGAACTGTTATCAAAAATAGATGTTTAACAGAAACTTGTCTAAACTCATACATATTAAACAATTTTCCTTTCAGCACTCTACAGTTGCTCTTATTCTTGTTTGGTGACATCCACCTTATTCTAAAATACTTCAACTCTTGTCAATCCCTCTAAATAATTCCTATGAATTCTTTCCTATACCACTTTCTCTTTTATTTCTTCCCTATTTTTACATTCCACTTTCATTTTATTCCACTTACTAGCTATCTCTTTTGAAGACATTTTTATCTTTCACAACAACTCTTGGAAAATTTCCACTACCCATTTGCTTAAATTTCTCTTTTTTTAAAGAGGTAAGATAAGTGCCAATGTCTCATTTTTACTTCATTACCTTACATCTTTATCAAAGTTTTTATCAGTGTATGATCTGAAATAGTTACTGGAAGTGTGTCAAAGCATTTAATTAAATATACATGCTCTTGTGAAATATAATTTCTATCCAGTCTAGCCCAGTTACTGTACCTTGGGGAATAATATGTAAATTCAGAGTTGCTACCACTGACTTTATATCTTCCATACAAAACATTCTTATGTATGTCCTCAGAGATCTACTCTCTCATTATATTTTCCCTTCTAGGTCCCACTGACACAATAACACCCCTGTTGATTGCTAACTGTTTCTTCCCACATTATCTTAAACTCCATAACAACAGTTTCTGATAGAATATAAATAAATGCCCGCATGATCCTCCACCCTTGCCAATAACCCCTTGTTATCAAAAATCTATAATTAGTTTATTTTTTCCTCTTCTATCATTAGCTGTTGGAACATCGCTAGCGATTAGTATTATTATTCCCCTCATCCTTTGTCCCTGATATTGTGCTGAAATGTCCATCCTAAAATCCTTTCTTTGTGAAATGTACACCCTCATTTCTATCCAAATGTGTCTCCTGCAACATATCTACTTGCACCCTACATTTCTTAATGTAATTTAATACTCTTTCACCTATATCTGTAAGGTCACTGACATTCCAAGAAAATATGGATAGCGTTCACACTATGACAGAAAGCTGAATGCGTATTTCCAACTTTTGTCTTAATTGCACACATTAACATTTGGTAGGCCGACCTTTTATGCAGTTGCTTCTTCTCATCTCCATTTGTAACTATGTCACATTTTTAGACTTTTTGCTTAATGTGAAAACACTTTACAAAATAAGTACATTTATAGAACCCCTAAGCCCTTTTAAACTAGAGAAAACAAACAAAAAAATATGTACACTTTCAACAAATGAATTTTACCCTTCCAAATAACAGCAGTTGCCCCAAATCGACTGAGGAACCCAACATAATTACCTACTCTAAAATTAAGGTTAAGCACACTAAAGCGTTTGTTACAGCCTATGCTCCCACTTACACTGACTATCTGTTCTGTTCTTATCTATATTCCCCTCAAATATGTGAAAAACAGCTTGCATGTTTTCAGTAACAATAACCCTAACAAAAAGTGCATGGTCTTCTTTAAATACACTAAATTGTGCATAGTTTTGTTTAAATGCATTAATGTATTAAGGCTGCTGAGGAGGACCCTACTACTTACTTATTTACTCCCACAGTTTCAAACTTTATTTTTCCCTGAACTGCTTGCCACTGCACCTTTAAATGTTACATTTCTCCCAAGAAAGAATGGTCAGAACTCTCAAGATTAATTGCTTTTACATGCAGGTAGCTTGCCTCCAAGTACAACTGGTCAGCAATGACAATAAATGCTAACAAATTTGCAGATGCAAAAAAATCTTTGTAAATGACACTCCGAACACAATGCACAAACTTCCTAAGGTCAAATGCCTGAAGTTGCAGGTTTCTTGTTGTCCACTCAAAGCATTTGCTAATGAAAAAAGATAACTTGGCAGATGCAAAAAAGTTACCATTTCCAATGCCGTTCATCATTTTGTCTTAGCTTTCAAGCCTATTTGCTTAGACTGTCTATAGCTTAATCAAAAAAAAGTGGCCAGCACCAAAAAAGAATGGAGACAATATTCTTTAATGTGGCAACATCTGTATCAAATCGGTTTCAGCAATCCAGCCTTCCTCAGTGATCACTGAGGAAGGCTGTATTGCCGAAACCGATTTGATACTGGTGTTGCCACATTAAAGAATATTGTCTCCACTCTTTTTGGTGCTGGCCTCTTTTTTGACTGAGTTCTGAGTTTTGTCTGTGGGCACCAGCTGTACTTGTGAAAGCTGTATTCTGTGTCTATAGCTTAAACCAAGAACATTAACCTTGACATCCTCCCCTGCAAAAACAGGGGAAATGATTATATTTATTTTACATATGAACAATGCACTTTTTATAACCTACCCCAGGCTCAGCAGTCCAAGATCATAACATTATATTAACTTTAATTTGCTTCTGTCCCACCTTTCTTGTTGCAATATAAAATCTGTACATCTTACAACTAAGATAAGTACTTGCTTTAATGTCTTTAACATATACAGCAGTCACTGCTAAGACTCCCGCACGTCACATTTAAAATACCCAAAATAATTCTATACAAAACTGCTTTATAATAAAACATGCAATTTTCACCATGAATTATTTATACGAATATTAATAACAAAACTGTTTTACTTACAGTTACTTCTTCATTCTTTTGAGTGTCTTTCTAAACGTTAATGATAAAGTGTGGTACAAGTTTTACAGTTCACACATATGTTTAACAAAGTCAGCAACATTCTGGTCTTTCATGCAAAGTCATATTTCACATGTCTATTTCTATATCCACTAGGACTGATGCTTTATAGTCTCCCATTTATTCATTAATGTCAGTGTTGCTGGTCTTCTATCAGATCCTCTCCATCTCCCAACATTCAAGTCCAAGGTACTTCTGATTCTTCTTGTCAGCTCTTGTGATTTTTTTTCAATCTCTCAAACATTTTCCTTTGGAACAACAAAAAAAGTTGCACTGGCATATTCTCTCTATGAGTTTTGTTGTCATAAGATCACCAACTGGCTCACAAATAGGATGCAGATAATCATAATATGTGAAGTTACCGCCACAATGAGACCAGTCACCAGTGGTGTTCCCTAGTGTTCTGTGTTGGGACCCCTCTTGTTTGGCATCTACATTTCTGAACTGAAAGCCAGTACCAGAGAGTTCTGGTTGACTACGTTTGCAGATGACTGCAAGCTAGGAGCAGTCATTGAATCCCAAAATTACTTAGCCGTCCTGCAAGAAGGGTTGATCCAAATAAATACGTGGTGCAAAATCATGGACAAACTAAATGCCAAAAAATATATTACTGTATCCTTTGGGAAGTCATCTACCGTAGGGAACTATCACAAGGACAATACGCCTATAAGAGATGATGCAGCTGTTCAGGATTTGGGAACTTATGCGGACAGTGACCTAACGCTTGAGCAACATGTGCCTATTGTTGCAAAAAAGTATTTCGATATTGCACAGCTTATAAACAAAGGGACTGTGTCTAGATCTAGGGATGCCACTGCCCCCCCTTTACTCAGTCCTCACACCCAGGCTGTGCCTGCAAATGGCCTACAGTGATCAATGTACCGCCTCAGTAAATAAACTAAAATAAATAAATACTCAGCCCTCATTAGGCCAGTCATTTAATATAATGCTGCTTTTGGCATGTATCAATCCAAACACATGCAACAACTGGAATGCCCACAGAGATACCCTACTAAAAGGATACGAGGCCTAAAAATGTCCTACATGGACTGACTCAAAGTCCTTTCACTGCACTCATTATCATACAGACTGCCAAGAGATGACCTGTGTCTGTCATATAAGGCATCCTCTGACCCATTACTGATGAATTTACGGCATATCAGCAAGTCAAATGGCATCAGAAATACTTGAGTCTAGGGAACTAAACCTCTTCTGCAACATCAACAGAACACTTGTATCTCACAGATGATACTGCTGCTGTTTAACAGACTCTCCATCCACATAAAACAAAGTTCATTCCCTGTCCATATTCAAGCACAGATTAGATCTATGTATGGGAAATTTACTCCAGGACTGCCCCCGTACTACTAATGGACAGAGGCAGCTCTTAAATGCTTTATCCCGTGCATGGCTCCTCTCAAATAATCAATGGTATGATCCCAGTTATTTACGGGTAATATATAGCCAAACTATAACCAAAAAAGATAGGTTATTTTGAGCACAAAAAGGGAAACTGGCTTAAAATGTCCCTCAATGGAATCTAGCCTAGTACTTACCTATAACCTCTAAGAATGAGAAGCAGAGTCATCTGCTGCTTGCTGGCTGACTCCCTGTTTAAGCGTTTTTTTTTTTTAAACGTACATGCAAAGCATGGAAATCAATGCACTTCTAAGCCTGCCAATATACTAAAACAGCTGTTCACATACGTATCCAGGCTATTCCTAAAAATATCTACACTAGTGCTTGCTTTAATGTAGTTTGGCAGTCTGTTCCATGCATCAGCTGCTCTTTCAGAGAAGCAATTAGTACACTTCTCATTCTACGGAAATCTTCTACATAGGTTGTCTGATGACTCTCTACTACTTTTTGATAACCCCAAAAAATTCTGATAGATAGCGCTCTCTAAAAGCCCTATACACCTGAATAAGTTCACCTCTTAAGTATCTATAAGAGACACTGTACAAGTTCAGATATTTTAGTCTTCCATAATGACTTAAATTTTCGCATCCATGGATGCTCTTGGTATATTTCTGCTGTACTCTTTCCAGTTTACTCATGCTTGTTTTCTTATAAGGTTTCCATATTGTTATTCCATACTCAGGTTTGGGTCCAATGTAATTAAAAAAAATGACTTAATAATTTCTGATTTCCTAGACTTTATAAATCTTTTTATACAACCTATAGTTCTATAACTGATTAGAACTCAAATCTGGATCTACCCATATACCTAGGTCCTTAAATGAATCGACAGTTTCAATCACTGTGTGCTGTATTAAATATTCGCCTTTCAATTTATGTCTCTGAAATCTCATATCTTAGTTTTTGATGTATTTATCAGCATATTATTTTGCTGTGCCCAGATGGTCAATTTAGTCCAGTTCTTTTGTAGACATGCCCTATCTGTACCACATCTAATTAGTTTACCCAATTTCAAGTAATCAGCATATAGACTGTAGAACACCTCAGATGAAAAAGATAGGTCTGAAAAATACAATCTAAACAAGTAAAGGCCTAGGGCAGAGCCCGGTGGGACATTCTGACTGTAACCAAGAATTTTACCTGTCTGATTGCTGTATGATACTTGCCATGTTCTATTTGTAAGCCATGCAACTTTATCCATCTTATCAGGAGTACATCAATTCCTAGTTGTTCTAATTTATTGATCAGTGTTTTGTGCATGACCCTGTCAAATGCTAAAGTTAAAGGTATATAAATTACATCACAGCACAATTTTTCATCCATAGCTGTTACAACATTGTTGTAGAACATCATGTTACAGGTGGTAATAGATCTATTTTCAACATATGCATGTTGATATATGATTTCAACCTCAACTAAGTTTTGACAATTACTTATCCAATATTACGTTCACCATTATTTTTCCACAACATGAAAGTAGACTTAAGGGTCTATATGACTCTTGGTTTGTCTTACTCCCCTTTCCTTTAAAGACAGGTTTAATAAGTCCATGTCTCCAATCTAGAAAAAAAAACTCCCCATATTTACATGACCTAGTAAATAATAGATAAAATGGTACTACAAGTTCTTGCTAAAGTGTTCTCAGATCATTATTACTTATTCTGTCTCCTCCCAGTGCTTTCTTTGGATTCAGTTTGCATAGTTCTTTTTTAATACAATCTATTTTGATTCCAGTATCTTGGGTTACCTGGATATCAGTAGAACAACTTATCACCCCGTTTTGTGGAGCTAAACTGTTTTGTATAAGATTTTGTAAATATATCTATAATGTATTGTGTCTAACAATACATTTTAGAATCTACATGCAGTTTATCAATTTGCATGTCTTTATTCCTTCCACATCTTATGTAGCTATAAAAATGATTTCCTATTATGTTAAACATCTTTACATAAATTTTAATCCAAATTACTGCTACAGTTCTGGAAAGCAATGACATTCAGCAGAAATGGTAGTCAGTCCTTCGATAAACTTTATTTCAATAAAAATAAGCGCTTTCATTCACTTAAACCATATGTGAACTTCTTCAAGCTCTTCACCCACAGTAACAGCTCTGTTTAAAAGGACTCAAGTAGAATGATGCAATCATTACATTACTTCTTCAAGAGTCTTAAAAGTTCCAGTCACCCTTTTCTTTAAAACATTTTTTTTTAAATTTTAAATATAAAACAAAGACAGGTACAAGACCAAACTACCTTATTATTTAAATAACTTGTTTTAACCCCAAAGTAGTTGACACTCACTTAAAATATTACCTACCTAGTCAAAGCTTTTAATGCTAAAATAGGTTTCATACTGCAGGAGTCATTCAACCCTGGATAAAAATAGGCATTAAAAATTAGTTGCCATACTAACTCTTTCTTTTGCAAATAAAGTTCCCAAGGTACTCCCCTTCACCTTTACTGGGACATGACCAATGACAAAATATTTAAAAAAATGATACTCATTCATATTCACATGTTTAGCTACGGCATTAGATAAATTCATTTTTTCATACTGTATTCATGTTCATCAATACAGTCTAAGTTTGCGCTCAGTTTTTCCAACATAAAAACAGACACTTGTAGCACTGTGTTAGAGAACATGTTTAGATTCACAGTTAAAAATACCCTTAATATGGTAGGTAGCATCCCTTACCTGAAATGTGGACACTCATAAAATCACTTACAATATGAGCAGGCTCCACATTTTATCATATCAGAACTTCCTCTTAGTGAACCTGTTTTTTTCTGTTCCAAAAACGGTTTCAGGTTCTGGCCCCTCCGATATACTAATGGAGGAATCTTCTGAAATTTGTCGCATATTTCCACATCACCATATAACAATGTCCAATTTTTATTAAAAATGGACCTCAGGACCCGGCTATTGGTGTTAAAGGTGGTCGCAAAACTTGTGGCAAACTCTTTCGAAGTACTTGCCTCAGCTTCCTCATCTTGATGTTGCCTTCCTTCCTTAAAGAGGATAGGCTTGAAATGGCCAATCGATCTTTATGACGTCACCTCTTCCACCAAATCCTGGACCAGCGATTCTGGATAGCTTCTTCTGAGAAACATCATATGAAAGTTAGCACATTCTTGATGAAATTCAGAATAGAAGGAAATCATTCTGGCTACTCGGACTAGTTGCCCTTTCAATACAGATCTCTTCTGGTGAAAAGGGTGGGAGCTTGTAAAGTGTAGAAAAGTGTTGGAATACTTGCTTTTTCGCTAAAGTTTAGAAATATATGTGTGCCCTTCATTGTCCTTTTCTAATAAAACATCCAAATAGGAAAGTCTTTCAAGATGATATTCAGATGTGAATTTCAAGAAGGGGGTAGCTCTGTTAATGTACTGGACAAAGTGAAGGATACCTCCCTTGTCCGCTTTCCATATTATAAATATATCATCCAAAAAGCGGACGCAAGTTATATTTTCCTAATGGTGGGAAATTCCAGCACAAATCTATGCTCCTGCACAGCCATGACAATGCTGGCAAAGATAACCCCACAAGGGGAACCCATAGCCACCTATGACTTTTGTAGGAAATATTTCCCATCAAAATAAATGTAGCTGTTATGCAAAACCACCTTGAACAATTCCTCATAAAGATTAACCTGTTCTTGTGGGAGATCCTTGTCTAGGAGGAAGTCAGTCACCCATTCTATTCCTGTATCCTGAGGAATCACAGAATACACGTCCTTCAAATCAATTGTGAGTAGAAAGTCATTTGCGTCAAAATCCACCTCATTAACAATTTCCAGGAAGGACCAAGATAGGAGGGGTTTAATGTAATTGAATTTATTCCATCGACAATGCGTCTCATCAGTGGATTATTCAAATATTTATGAATCTTGGGAACTCCAAATATAATCGGTGTTACCGGGGCAGCTATATTGAAGTAGTTGAAAATATCCATTTCCACTCTGCCTTCTATAAACATATCCTCTGGGGTACTTCTTATGTTGCGATAAGCTCCATTCAACTGGTTTAATGTCACTTCCACATATGTGCCTATGCTCCAAGATTTTGTACATTTGTTTATTATAATCAGGCCAGTCCATAATTACCAATCCAACCCCTTATCAGGTTTCATCACCCTTATATTTTGACACCTCAAATATTCCAGAACGGAATACTCTACTTCATTCATATTGTTTTCTTCCTTTCTTCCAGCACTCAACATTGTTCTTAAATCAAGATCACAAATCTTTTCACATAGTATAAGTGTTGGATGCAAGGGGAGGGGGGGTTGTAAGTACTGGCAACATTCAAGTCCTGTTGCCTGCTGAAGTTTGCTCCAAATAATATCTTCAAATTCAACTTTTTCAAGAAAATGTTAACATCTATCAATGTGCTAGCCAAGTTAGCCCTTGAGGAAGGGGCAAATGTCAACGCTTTACTTAAAATGTTGACCACCTTTTGATCCAGTGGGGTGTTAGAAAAATTGTAAATCTTGAAATCATCATCTTCATTCATAACAATTTTACAAGGTGTAGGGAATTCTATCTCACTACTATTATTGATGTCTACTTCCTCCTCTCCTCCATACTTAAGTTTGCTCGTAGGGTCCCAGCTAATAGTACCTGTTATGATTGGTATGTGGAAAATTTCTCCCTCTCCATTGATTCTGTAATGAGGGATTGTGAAAAACCTGATTATTTGTCTGCCCGTCCATTATTCCTTTGTCCAATTCTTTCAGAACGCCTTAGTGTAGGGAGAGTCCAGTTGTTAGGTAGAGGGGTCCCCTGCTCCACCTCACTGGGTCTTCTTATATTATTAGACCCATTGGACTCTCCACCCCCCATCATAATCATGTACATTGTCACTAGAGTTACCTTGGTTTGTTTGGTCCCACATCTCAAATCTCCTTCCCCAAGCTTGTGATTTAGGCAGACTGGGGTATGTCTTCCTCTCCGCATATTCTCTCTCATCCCGCTCCAATTTTTTTAAGTTTTTTTCTCTCTTAATTTATTGAGCTGTTGTTCAATACCTGAATAAATTCCTTTATGTTCAGAAACATGCCTATTATATATACCATCCTGTTTAATAGTATTTTCTAACCACTGCACTTTAGCAGTCAATGACTATCAGTTTAGAATTAAGTCTCATCATTAATACTTCTAAATACTCACAACCATGTCTATCAAATAATATAAGCAAGTCCTGGTGTAAAGCAGAGTTTTCTATGAGCCTGGCTGGGTACCGCCACAACTGCAGACCCTTAGGTACCCATTTATTTTTGACACATTCCTTAAAGTAATTAAAGTCATTCCCATATTTAAATCATAATCTTTGTTAAGCCATTCTCCTAAATTAGGCAATGTTAAACTACCAACATTCATTTCCATTTCTACATGTGAATTCACTACTGGAAATTATTCATGGGGTGGATTTTGATGCAACTGACTTTCTGCTCACAACTGATGTGAAGGACTTATATTCTGTGATTCCTCAGGATACAGGAATAGAATGGGTGGCTGACTTACTCATAGACAAGGGTCTCCCACAAGAACAGATTAATCTTTATGAGGAACTGTTTGAGTTGGTTTTGCATAACAACTACATTTAATTCAATGGGAAATATTTCCTACAGAAGTCAGGGGTGGCGATGGGTTCCCCTTCAGGGAGTATCTTTGCCAACATTGTCATGGCTGTGTGGGACCACAGATTTGTGATGGAGATTCCCACCATTAGGACAAATATTACAACTTGTGTCTGCTTTTTGGAGGATATATTTATCATATGGAAAGGGGATGAGGGAGATATCCATCAGTTTGCCCAATACATTAACAACACTACCCCCTTCTTGAAATTCACATTTGAATATCATCTTGAAAGACTTTCCTATTTGGATGTTTTATTAGAAAAGGACAATGAAAGGCAGAAATATACTTCTAAAATGTATTGAAAAAGCACGTATTCCAAAACTTTTCTACACTTTACAAGCTCCCACTCTTTTCACCAGAAGAGATTTGTAGTCAAAGGGCAACTAGTCTGAGCAGCCAGAATGACGTCCTTGGATTTTGAATTTCATCAAGAATGTGCTAACCTTCATATGATGTTTCTGAGAACAGGCTATCCGGAATCACTGGTCCAGGATTTGGTGGAGGAGGTGATGTCAAAATGATCGATTGGCCATTTCAAGCCTATCCTCTTTAAAGAAGGAAGTCAACATCAAGATAAGGAAGCTGCGATAGCACCTCCCAATTTTAAACCCTCTGAGGTGAGTGCATCGAATGAGTTTGGCACGAGTTTTGTGACCACCTTTAATGCCAACTGTCAGGTCTTGAAGTCCATTTTTTCATAAGAATTGGACATTGTTATATGATGATGTGGAAATACATGACAACATCCAGGAGAGTCCTTCACTGGTATATCGGAGAGGCCAGAATCTGAAACCGTTTTTGGAACAGAAAAAAACAGGTTCACTAAGAGGAAGGTCTGGTATGATAAAATGTGGAGCCTGCTCATATTTTAAGTGAATTTATGAGAGGTCCACATTTCAGGTAAGGGATTTTACATGCCATATTAAGGGTACTTCTAACTGTGAATCTAAACAAGTTGTCTATTTAACACAATGCCAGAAGTGTCCCTGTTTTTATGCTGGAAAAACTGAGGGCAAACTTAAAGACTGTATCTATGAACATGAATACAGTATTAAAAAATGAATTTATCTAACGCCTTAGCTAAACGTGAATATGAATGAGTATAATTTTTTTAAATATTTTGCCATTGATCATGTCCTAGTAAAGGTGAGGGGAGTGCCTTGGGAACTTTATTTGCAAAAGAAATAGTCAGTATGGCAACTAAGTTTTAATGCCAATTTTTATCCAGGGTGGAATGACTGCTGCAGTATGAAACCAATTTTAGCATTAAAAGCTTTGACTAGATAGGTAATATTTTAAGTAAGTGTCAACTACCTTTGGGGTTAAAACAAGCTATTTAAATAGTATTTTGTAGTTTGGTCTTGTACCTGTCTGTTTTATATTTAAAATGTTTTTAAAAATTGTTTTAAAGAAAAGGGTGGCTGGACCTTTAAGATACTTAAGGAAGTGATGTAATGATTGGATCATTGTACTTGAGTCTTTTTAAACAGAGCTGCTACTGTGGGTGAAGAGTCTGAAGTTGTTCACATATGGTTTAAGTGAACGAATGCGCTTATTTATTTTTTTAAAATAAAGTTTATTGGGGGACTGATCAGCTTTTCTGCCGAATGTCATTGCTTTCCAGGCCTGCAGCAGTATTTTGGATTATTCTGTAGTTTGGGTCATGAAATCAAATCTTATATACATTTTCTTCAAATTTTTCTTGATCTTCTCACACTATGCTTAGTTTGCTCAGCTTGTTTATCTGAGTTTTCAAAGTTGTAGCTCGACATATTTTCCATTTCTTATATTTATGTCTCTCACCTTAATCGGTATCTTGTTCTTATAGAAATACAGTATAACCCCCTGACGTTGTATGACTATATCTTGATGTTAAACATTTTTTGACTTTTTTTTTGTACTCAAACAATTTCACTTTCAAAACTTTTTACATTCCCTCTGCAGTTTTTCCACTGAATGCAGCACCCCAATTAGTTTTACATAGTGACTCTTTTGCTTCCATATAATCTGTTATTAATCTTCTTTACACTGGTATAGATTTCAGTTTGGCAGAATTATCTTGCAACAAATTAACCTTTATAATCCCAAGATCACTGCACGTTAACGAACGGTGGTAAAACTTGACATGAAGTAACAGTAATTTCTTTAGGAACACAAACAATGTCTAGTATGTTCCTTTTCCTGGTAGTTTTCTTTTTTACAATCTGAAGCAATTGCTGCTCATTAACATATGTTGTGAATAATTTCCTTACTATTGTTGTTGAATCAATATTATTCTAGTCTGTCTGTGGTAAATTTAAGTTCCCAATCACTATTATTCTTCCCTCCCATGTTTCATGCAAAAAATGTATTAATTCCTCTAGGTCATCAGCACTTGTCTATGGTAGTCTATACACTGCAACACTTGTTACATGTTCCAGGGTTGTCTTTAAAGTCACAGTTACACAGTCTATAGTGCTGGTGTTATCATTTAACATGTAATAATCACAGGTCTCATAACTATCTTTAGTCCCTATCATAATACCGCCACCTGATTTTTTGTTAGAATGTCTGTCAAAGTAAAAACATTTATACCCTGACACAACTAGTTTCCAGTCATTGTTCTTTAACCATGTCTCACAAACAATAACAACATCAATCTTGTGGAAATGTAGCAAATTTTCCAATAATAAAACTTTACTATTAATACTCCTAGCATTAACAGCTATCAAAGATGCATCAAATGTTGCTATCTGTAAACTGTTAAATTTTTCTCCTGGCAAAAATCCTGACTTTTGTTTGTCAAATACTGCAAAATATCTGCTGCAAAAATTCTTTTCCATGATCTTGACAAATGCATAAAAACGGGACATTTTTTTTTTACGTAGGTATTTACCCAACAGATCATTCTATTCACAGTGACCTGACTCTCCTTTTTATATGTGATTTGTGAAAAAAAGTACTTCTTAACACCAGTACAAGCTATACTAAGAGGGCTGTAATTTCCCTACTAACAGAGTCCTTGTGGATGACAATTTGTACTGACAGGAATAAACACAGATCCATACTTCGTTACATTAAGGCAGTCTAAGGCTTGCTTAACATCCTCTATTTTGTTACAGAAAAGCATAAAACGATTCAATGTTCATTATCTTCTCTGCAGGTGTATCAGTTCCTCAAATAACTGAATCTCTAATTACAAGAATATCTTTTCTGACCAGATCTTGAAGAATCTTCAATTTCTAATTCAGTAATATCTGTTCTATTAATTGTACAAAGGAATGATCTTCATCAACATTAGTCTTGTTAATCCCACTGTTTTCAATGCACATTATATTTGCAAGCATACAACTCTCATCCAGCTGGCGCTGAACATCCACAGCTTGAGCTATGTTGTCAATGTCTATCTTCTCCTCTTTTTTCTTTCAGTGATGTCCTTTAATCCTTTCACGTTCAAGGTTTCTTCCTTTTCACCTGCACTTTGCCTCTTTTTTCCTACCTTTGTGTTTGGAAACATGCTGTCGTTTTCTGTAGACTGAAGGTTTTCTGATAGAAAAATGTTATAATTTCCTGTAATCTATGTGTTACATAAGAAAGCAGTGTCCTTTTTATTATGTATTATCTTTATTTTACAGACATTTATCATTTTCCTTTTCTTTCTTGCTGTTGTGAAATTCCTCCTTTCTTTCTTTTATTTTTTTTCTAAACAATCTGAATCCTTAGATTTCTAAATACTTTTATACAGAATTCCTAAGCTGTCAGGGGCATCGTCTTGCTTCATAGGAGTTGAGTGATCTTTACAGACAACAGACACATCTTTTCTTAAATGAGTACTACTTGCTCTTTGTCTAATATTATTTGTCTTACCAGTCCAGACATTAATATACCTAACAAGAGTTCTTCAGACGTGCCAAATGCAGAAGTACAATCATCATTATCAGTAAGATGAGATTTTCTACTAATAATGCTAAGCAAATCATCCACCTTTTGACATTAGCAACACAGATCACCAGTGTTATGTGTTATCTTTAAAGATAAGTCAAAAACACACCTCTCTGGAGCAAATAAAATCTTCCAGAAACCACAGGTAACAGCCAGGTAGTTCTAAAAAGGTTTAATCCACGTATTGCACAATCCACAGTACACAGTAAGTGCTTTCTTCGATAAAAGGACTTCCTCAGACTGAATAATGTGATTAAAACATTTCAAGGAAGACACATGACTTATTAAATAATGATGTAACTTCCTCCTTTTAAGATGAGCCACAAAATCAGCTCTATCATTTAGCCCAGGTGGATAGCATGCATTTAGCTTTACTTGCCATACATATTCTTTCCACCCAAGCTCCTCTCATATATTCGCCTATTCAAGTCTCTGATGACAGATAGTAATGAGTTAACAGTTGGGTATTTAATTAAAATACAAGGAAGATACACAACTGTAAATCCAAATTTATTGTTTATTTAGGACTTTGTTTGTCCTGTAATTCTTTCTATGTAAGACATACAACAAAAGAATTGAATAGACGAATATATGAGCATAAGGATGCTGTTGTTGTAAAAGATGAAAAAAATGCATTTGGGAAGCACTATAAAAATAGTCCAGCATGTAAAGTTGACTTTAAATTTGTTGTTTTGGATGAAGTAACCAATAACAACATTAGATTTGATGCGGAAGAGGAGCTTGGGTGGAAAGAATATGTATGGCAAGTAAAGCTAAATGCATGCTATCCACCTGGGCTAAACGACAGAACTGATTTTGTGGCTTATCTTAAAAGGAGGAAGTTACATCATTATTAAATAAGTCATGTGTCTTCCTTAAAATGTTTTTATGCTACTGTGTTTTAATCACATTATTCAGTCTGAGGAAGTCCTTTTATGGAAGAAAGCACTTACTGTGTACTGTGGATTGTGCAATACGTGGATTAAACCTTTATAGAACTACCTGGCTGTTAACTGTGGTTTCTTGAAGATTATCTTTAAAGATACATAGCATTGATTACACTGCAGAAGATATTTCTGCTATAGCAAATCATTAATGGCATACTCATTTAAGGAATCCATACTCCGCTTCAAATGAATAAAAAAAAAAATAATTACAATTACCACAGAATTCAAAGAGAACTTAAATCAACTTCTGTAAGAAAAAAAAATCACACAAACAATATACCACTAAATACGAAAGAAAGTACAGCAAAGTTGTTGCTCTAACAGTACAAGTTCTAAAAGTCACACAAAAGCTGGAATTTCTTTACATCGTGTGCGAATATGCACATTAGCTTCTGCTCACTATCACATGCAGTATCTCCCTCTTTTTAACAGTCAAGGTCAATAAATCACAAATCAAGGAAGGATTATTTAGATAAGCTCTGGATTGTCCTCTCTGCAGTCTGTGTGACTTTATAGCTGACTAAGTCTCTTAGGTTGGCTAGAGTTTGCCTGTGTAAAACCTATCCCTTTCTAACAAACAGTGAAAATTAATGGAAAAACAAAATATAAATCAAAGTAAATCTTCTTGTCTACAAGCTATCCCTTCCTTCCTGTAAACAGCGAAAAACAGTGATAAGAAATAAATTCAAATAAAACTTCTCTTACCAGGCAACTCCACAGTAAATCACAAACCAAGACAGGATTGTTTAGAGACGCTCTTTCATAGTCAGTACTGTGTCAAAAAAGTGTTTGATCCTTCATGAAAAAACTATTTTGAAGACAACTGGATCAACTAGATACAGCACAGTGAATCTCATACCTGCCTCTCAACACTTCTTAATTGCTGGGATAAACTTACTTTTCTTATGTCTGGTGTACTGGGAATAAACATTTGCCAAAAACATCCTTTTGTCTCCAATTTTTGACAGATTTCCTTTCTACCACAATTTTGTCAGGAGCAACTGTTTCTGCTGGTATGATTGCATCTTTACTAATATGGGGCTTGGCGTTTCCTCATTGCCAGGTTTGAGTATGCACAGAGCACGGCTTTTCAATTAACAAATATTACTATGGAACACTAGTCCGAGTTGGGTTCTACTATGAAATGCTCACTTCCTGAAAGTCGTCATTCAAAAGAATGAAAAAAATGCCCAAAAATAAAAAAATGTGAGGGACAAGTCACCCACATCCCAAACCTGTACATACTAACTCCACAATCTAACCACTAAAAAGGAGCAGCAACAAGTAGGTTACTATAAGGCCCAATGACAAATCCAGAATCGAAATAAAGCAAAATAAAACAATTTTATTTAACGTCTCACAATGAAAACTTCGTTTTCGTTGCCCATGCAACTTCATCAGAATGAAATCACAAAAGAAACACATGCCACACCTCTTATATAGCAATTAAGAAATTGATACAAACAGCTAATGTGTTGATTAATACATTTTTTAGCCTTAAGGAAATAGTAAATTTCATAATGATGAAAATTCCATCAAAGTATATTCTACATCATTAGATTTGTTTAAAACAATATCCAATACTAGTTAGATGCACAAAATGTTAAGAAATTTTGTTAAAAAATTTTTATATAGTTTAAAACTTTTACAATATGTTATATACAAACATAGTAAATTTATTTACTTAGATCACCATAAGGTAAAATACCCCATATTAGACCATTTTTTATGTACTTTGTTTAGTCTAATATTAATACCATTTAATTATATTAATTTGTTAATACTAAAAACACAAATACATTTAAAACTACCCTATATTGAATCACAATGTTTCTGCTCTAAGCTTCAAATAGGGCATAATTGAAATGAGGTCATTTAGACCTGGTGCTTTATTTGAGACTAGCAAAATTTGCCAACATGTTTCTCTATGTGCCAATCTAGCCTGCCATGGTCCTCCCCTGGAGCTTTTAGTCACAGATTCTAAAACATAAAACATGAAAAAGGCTGACTGACACACTAGAGTATGCTTGTAAAGTGCATTGGTATTAATCTGTTTCTGGATATCCAGCAGAGTTGCAGTTGTAATACCTTTGTGAATAAATCTTTCTGTCCCTACATTCCAAATAGAGATGTTCCTGATTGATGACATGCTGACACTGTGAATTTGAGTATGTAAGATGTGAATTTTGTTCCTCCATTTCTTTCTGGATAATATACTTAATATGCCCTGCATCTTGGCTAAAGGCAGTAACAAATGTCAATTGGGGCCCAATACAGGAAAGAACCTAGATTTTCTAGCTGAACTGATCTCTTCTCTAACAGATTTTATTAGTTGTATAGGGTATCCTCTTTCTAAAAACATTGAACACAATTTGTCACATTCAATGTTAAAATTATGGTCTTAACAAACTGTCCCTTAACTATTGACTTTTTTTGAAACTTTGGATGAGAACTTGAATAATGTAGGTAACTATTTGAAAAAGAAGGTTTCCTGTATACCTTAGATCCAAAGCTATTGACGTGCTTGTATAGTGTTACATCTAAGTAGTTGACTTCATGATTTGAAATTTGGTATGTAAATTTTAAGAAGTCAGTAGTAGAATGTAGATAATGGACAAAATCTTCTACACTTTCCCTTGGTCCGGTCCAGAAAATGCAAAATGAATCCAGAACTTGGAATATTCACATTCTAA
This sequence comes from Protopterus annectens, assembly GCF_019279795.1. Classification (NCBI taxonomy): domain Eukaryota; kingdom Metazoa; phylum Chordata; order Ceratodontiformes; family Protopteridae; genus Protopterus; species Protopterus annectens. The sequence goes on from NC_056743.1 coordinate 814,357,491, forward strand.
GACAAATTTGCTTTCCCATACTGAAAGGACCATGTCTGCATAGGTGGGAGCACAATTTGCTCCCATAGAAACACCCGAGATCTGTTGGAAATATTCCCCATCAAAATACACATAATTGTATTTCAATACCATCTCCAATAGATGCATAACCAGCACGACATCATTGTTAGTAACATCTACACATGTCCAGAGAAGTTCTTCAATCCATTCCAAACCTGTAGTAGAGGGGATAACCGAAAAAAGATCCACCACATCTATGGTGACAAAAAGTAGATCTGGTCTAGAAATTCCCATGAGTCTTTTAAAAGGTGTTGTTTCTTACCCCATAGCTGCTTGAGTTTCCAATCAAGAAATTTTGATAAATTGTGGGTCTTGGACCCTTGTGCAGCTACAATGGGTCTAAGTGGAGGGTCCAAAGCATTTTTATGAGTTTTTGGCACTCCAAAAATAATGGGAATTTTTGGATGTGGGTTGCTAAGAAAATTAAAAAGATCTTGTTCAATGACTTCCTGGTCAACGAGGTCCTTAATAACTATGTCAATCTTTTTATATGACATATGTACCTCATTCAAGGAGGCAATGGTATACTTAGTTGTGTCATTTAATAATGTGTTCATTTTTGCCTCATACATTATTTTATCCATGACCACAGCAATCCGGACAGAAGTATCACTACATAGATCGAAAAGAAGAGCACTTTCTGGTTGTGTAAGGTTGGAATCTTTTTTAAACCTACCCACTTTTCCACGTATAGTTTGAATGATCCTGTTTTCCAAATTGCTAATTTGGGGATGCAACGGGGGGTTAAAGGTACTGGATTTTTTTAACATCAAGCAGGGAGCCATACTTTGAGATCCTAGAATGTACTGAAGGTTAAGTTTGCGCATGAAAAGTTTAACATCAAGAATGGTATTGATGATGTTATAACTTCTACTTGGTACAAACTTAAAACCTTTGGTAAATAAAGAGAACCATAATTCATTGACTTCTACATGACTAAAGTTGAAAATATGAAATCCATTAAATGTATGTTTGGAATAATTTCCAAGTTCACTAATCACTATATTCTTTTCTTTCACCATACCTGATTTTGATCCCTTCTCCACCCCCTGTTTCTGCCTCTTGATCCTGTTGTTGATGATTCTAAAATGTCTCATCATCAAAGCCTGCCTTGCTGGTATTCCAAGATATCTCTATTGAGCTTTCTATATTTTCGATTGAGCACTGTATTACACTGTTGATCTACCTGTGCCCTAAGGGCATAATATTTGCATTTTTCAGTCTCAATAGCAAACATAAGATCAGTAGTAACATTTTCATTAATTTTGAAAATCTCAGTTTGTAAACCATTAATATCAACTTCATTCCTTTTTATAATAGCTTTGACAATGCCAAAACCACAATCATCAAAAACCTTGATTAATTCAGTATGAAATTCACTCCCAAACACAACATTGTTGGGATATTTATGCACACGCAAACCCTTGGGTACTATATGTTTTTTTAAACATTCTTTCAAATATAAATTATCAAGCTGCAATGTCTTGTACCTGTAAAGTTTGTTCTCAAGGGTCCGCATGTTGTCAGCAAAAGACATGCCGGAATTTAAACTGTTTTCGAAATGTTCATGATTGGGTTTGAATTCAAATATGGGTTGATGTTGTACTAACACCAGCTGCTCCTTCATCCCCTTGTCGAAATACTGCAGGAGTTCTAAGAAAATTACTGATATCCATTGTTTAGAAGGTTCCATTAGGACTGATTGAGCTGTAACAGTTCCCAAACTTGCTTCCAAAGACATCCAAAAAGAGCTGCAAACAACAAAAAAAAAAAAGCAGCAGGCAAAAAGTAGAAAACGCCCACCAGAAGTAAAAAGTTACTATAAGGCCCAATGACAAATCCAGAATCGAAATAAAGCAAAATAAAACAATTTGAATGAAATCTCAAAGAAACACATGCCACACCTCTTATATAGCAATTAAGAAATTGTTACAAACAGCTAATGTGTTGATTAATACATTTTTTAGCCTTAAGGAAATAGTAAATTTCATAATGATAAAAATACTAACTCCACAATCTCACAAACTTGAAGATGGGATAAATCTCTCTAAAGAAGTGAATCACTTATGGCATTCAATTAGAAATCACACCAGCAAAGATTGCCTATGGGAAAAAGCATTTGGGTGTAATGCCATTCATCCTTTTTTTCTGTGGGGCAACTGACGCTCGAGCAATTTCAACTCGAGCATGTGTAAGAAGCTGTCCCATTGCTTTTATGTACTTTCATAAAATTAATATGCTATTCCTTCCAGTTTCTTAAGTACAACAGAAAAATCTCCGTTTTTTTCTGTGTACTCTGTTATGTGTTTTTTTTTTTTTTTTTTCCAAACTGGTCTTCTTGAGAAGCATCATACTCAGCCAGACTTTTCTTCATTTCAGCTTCTGTTTGGGATTGCAATATTTAACCTTCATAAAAAGTTTCTTCCATGAGTATATATTATTAATTTCTATACTCTTGAAACTCTGCATTGACTTGAAGTTTAGAAATCACTTACTAAACCAAATCAAGGCCTATATAGGTTTAAACTGCTATACCCTATTTGGAAATGTCTTGAGAATTAAATATTTTGCCACTATAGCATTACATTTAGGAAGTTGCACAATTATCTCCAATATGTTTGGAATTCAGGGATTTTGAAATATATTGGGAGAGCTGCAATAACAAGTCATTTCTTCTGGATAAGCTCATAATGATGACTCTTAGGCAGACTGCATGTACCACTAAAACATTTCATAATACCATTATTGTCTTAGGTTTTCTTGCATACTCCACTACATACCCTATTAGAATGCTGCCCCATATATCAACTAAATTATGGTTATTACATAGAATGCTAAAACTTATTTGACATCCGAGAAATCCAGCAGGGTCTATCAACCTGACATGTACAAAATTATATAAGAACGTAACAACTAGAGGAAATACTGAAGGAATAAAAATGTAAATAAAAGATATAGACTCAAAAGAACAGTACAGCCAAAAATGTGAACAATACTGATTACAATGTATTAGCAGATGAGGAAGGTAATATCCAGGAAATGTGATAATCAGTGCCAGTATACTGGTGGCATACTTTTAAAGTAGTAAGAAATAAGGTTGAGATGCAGACAGCCTTCACTTTTACCTTACCAGTCAGTGGCCAAGGTAGTTTATTCTTGCCAAAGAGGAGTAAAATACTTTGCAGGTCTACATTTGTTTACTATGTAATATGACAGTGTACTGATCAGAACTGACCAACTGCAGGCAAACCCTGAGTGCAAAACCAAAGGAATTTTCACCAATAAAAACATGGTTAACAGAGATATTTTACAGTTATAATACAGAATCATAGATTACCAGATAAAACATCAACAGTATTAAAAGAAAGAACACTTTTACATAAACTGATTACAGTATACGCGATAAGAATTGTGTCAGAGTAAAATCATTTTGGAGGACAGAGAGGGACAGAAAGAGAAAGGGTATAAAGTTAAGGGATATAGCCCTTGAGGATGTAGGTGCATTGGACTTCCTTGAAATGTGTTTTGAGCTCCAGTTTGAACATTGAGTTGGAGTCAATTTCCTTTAGGTCTAGAGTGCTAAGATGGAGAAGGCATGTTCTGTACAGTGGAGATAAGTTCTTGGGGTTGAACGAGTGGCAGTAGTTTGAGAGTAATGTCTAAGGAGTTTTATTTTTTAATTGAGTTTGACTGTCAGAGGGGAGAAGGTTTCAAGGCATAATAGTTTTAAAGAGGAGAGCTCCTATTAGGTCACCATATTGCTTTACTGGGAGTCATTTGACTTTGCTGAGGGTGAGACAGTGGTGGTCTTGTCTCGGTTTAATTTCTCGAAGTCTTTTGGGTTTCTAATACCATACCATGATGGGAATGGACTCCATTTCTAAGTCAAAGTTTGATTAAAGGTCATGAAATTAGTACTGTTTCATTCTTTGATGTTAACCAAAAGTGCTCTTTGCAGTACCCACAATGAGCCCAGAAATGACTCCTCCTGCATTTCATATGGAAGTACATGTATCTGTAGCATATCTAAATATGACTAAATTCTTTTTTATGAAGCCCATTGCGCCTACTAGTATTGGAACTGTCTCAGTATCCTTCTTCCACATTGCCCTTGTTTCTGTCTGCAAATCCCAGTATTTTATAACTTTGTATCTCTCTGTACATAAGACAATGTAATCAACAGGTATAGACATTTCAGTGATCAATGCTACATTTGTCTTCATTTCATGGACTAAACTACTATATCTGGCTTTCTCACATCTGTTCTTTGAGCTGTTGGTAATGGGTGATCCAATATGATAGAAACTTCATTTTCTATAATGCTTTGTGGCTCATGTTTCCAATGCTTCTCAGCTACTTCAATATTGTAATGTTTGCATAATCTCCACTTTAACAGTCTTGCAGCTTTATTATGCCTTTCAGTATACAGGCCCTCTGCCATCAAAGCATCATGCCCAGCAACAAGATGTGTGAGTGATTTCCAATTCTGTTTTACAAAACCAGCATTTGTCTGTTTTCTATGGCATGTTCAATGGACTTTGTAAACCAATGTGTACATATTCCACTATTCTGGGCTGCCAGTATTAACCTTCTGTCTTTATGTTAAATTCACCTCTCCTTACCGTGAGGTTGTTCCAGGAGATTTCTGTACATGCAACTATATTTATGCCTTTCCAACATTTCTTGCCTTCGCATCTGATTTTTCACCTTATATTCTTTCTTTTGTTTTTGGCACATTCAGTTACTGCCTGATTATTCCTGTCCAACTGATCCAATACCTTTTGAAGCCAGTGAATCACCTCAAAACACCTAGCACCAGTGCACCTACCAAGATTGGGCACTTTTTAATCCTAGGACTTATGCACCCAGTGTCTTTTTTTATTTTTAACCTATTTCTGTCCATGATACATGCTATACAAAATACAGTCTATATGTCAGCGTCATCTTGTTGAGAGTTTGTAAAAACAGGGTCCACCTTGTGAAGGTATTCACCAAGACTTGAAGATAAATTCAATTCTAGCAATACCACTCTCCTTTGCTGGCTGATTTTATCATCCCTCCATGTGGTCTTGTTTTAACTTCTCTAAATCTTTTGGGTTTCTAATACTTTGACGGGAATGGTTCCCACTCCTAAGTCAAAGTACAATTAAAGTTCATGAAATTAGTGTTATTTCAATCTTTGATGTTAGCCAAAAGTGCTCTTCGCAGCACTCACAATGTGCCCAGTAACGACTCCTTCTGTAATTCGTACAGGGTTACATGAATTGGTCACATATCTAAATACGATTGTAAATTCTTTTTTATAAAACAGTGTAAGAATCTTCTCTGTGTGGACGATTTTCAGTCCATATATCTCTAGTTAATTACTATATATTAATCAGATCAGACAATAGTAGTAGAAGTAGCGAACTTAAACTCGTCTTAAGTAAAAAATAAATAAATAAATACATAAAAAATATATAATTGTACAGAATTACTAAGTATTCAAAGGTAATCCAAGCAAGGCAGACAGTCTGTTTCCAGTCGAAAATCCTTCCTGCCTTGCTTGGACTACTTTCGAATACTTTGTGATTCTGTACAATTCTATATTATTTATTTATTTATTTATTTACTTAAGACAAGTTTAAGTTCGCTTCTTCTACTACTATTATCTGATCTAATTAATATACAGTGATTAACTAGAGATATATGGACTGAAAATCTTCCACACACAGAAGTTTCTTACACTGTTTTGTTTTTGGACCCACTATACTTGTTTAGTGGGTTGTTTTGAGACTTCGGGGATACCACAGAGATAGCTTTTTTTTTTTTGGTACTTTGTTTTTTAAATTCTTTTTTATAAGACCCCGTTACTCCAATTACTATTGGAACTGTCTGGGTATCTTTCTTCCACATTTCTCTCATTTCTGCCTGCAGATCCTGATAATTTATGACTTTGTGTGTGTCTGTATGCAAGACACTGTAGTCACTGGGTATAGCAATTTCAATGATCAATGCCACTTTTGTCTTCTTTTCTTGGACCATTATATCCAGTTTTCTAGCATCTATATTTTGAACTGTTGGTAATGGGTGATCCCATGGGATATAAACCATCATTTTCTATGATGCTTCGTGGCTCATGTTTCCAGTATTTTTCAGCCACTACAATACTATAATGTCTGTACAATCCCCAGTGCAACAGTCTTGCCACATTGTTATGCCTTTCAGTATACAGTCCTTCTGCCATTACGAGGTGTGCAACTGCTTCCAATTTGGTTTTACAAAACCTACATTTATCTGTTTCTCCCACATGTTCAATAGACTTTGCAAACCAGTGTGCTTGTAGCCCACTATCTTGGGCTGCCAATATTAACCATTTATCTCTTGGTTTGAATTTGCCTCTCCTTAACCATTCCCGTGTTCATTCCTGATCAACATGAGGTTCTTCCAGATGTTTTCTATACTTACAACTATATTTATGCTTTTTCTACATTTCCTGCCTTCTCATCTGGTCCTTCACCTTATATTCTTTCTTTTGTTTTTTGCCACATTCAGTTGCTGCCTGATTTTTATCTACTTCTGGTATGATTTCCATTTGTGCTTGACGCCGCTATGCTTCTGCTAAATTAAACAGAGAAGTCATCTTTGATTTATTCTCCTCATATTTCAAGACTTTCACTACATTTGAGCCTTGTGAGGTTAGCAGGTGTGTGTGGAGTCCTACGATTGCAGCTCTATACATGAAATTAATTTCAAGGAGGCCCATCCCTCCTTCAGAACAGGGAATATATAATCATGGCATACAGTGATTTTTATAAATCATTTGCTGAGCATGAAGCATCCTTCTTGTTTTCCTATCTAATCTATCCAACACATTTTGTGGCCAGTCAATCACTCCAAAACTGTAAATTAGGACAGGAAGAGCAAATTGGTTTATAACCTGGATTTTGTTCCTAGATATCAACGCTGTTTTCAGAATTAATTTAAGTCTTCTAAAGTATTACTTACAAAGTTTTATTCACATTTGTTCATGTTTTATTGTTGATCCTTCATCGATTCCCAAATATTTATATACTCCCTCTTGCTCAAGTTCTTTTATATCACATTCTTGTGCCAAACTGATGTTTTCCTGGTGCTGCAGTTTTCCTGCTTTAAAGGTTGCTTTTGCACACTTATCAAAACCAAATGACATTCTTATATCTGAAAAAGTTTTGGCAACCTGCAGCTGTTCTTTCAGTTCCTCATCTGATGAGCTATACAGTTTTAAATCATCGACAAAGAGAAGATGAGAAGTCTTTGCACTTTGTTTTTTAGGAGCCAAATTGTAGCCATGGCCCAAGTTGTTAAGTAAACAGCTTAATGGGTTAATGGAAAGGCAGAACAACAATGGTGACAGAGTCTCACCTTGGAATATCACCCTTTGAATTTTTAGCCCTGGGATAATAATCTGCCCTTTATCATGACTTAATTGCAAAGTGGTCTGCCACTGTTTCATGGTCACTGTAACATAGTCGATCAGTGTAGAGTGTTGTCTTATACATTTTTAAGCACTCTTTTATCCATGAATGTGGGATACTATTAAATGCTTTTTTATAGTCAATCCATGCCATACTTAAATTCTTCCCCTTTTTACAGTTCTCCAGTATGACTTTATTTAATAAGTGATCCTTTGTTCCATATGACTTTCTTTTATTGCCCTTTTGTTCTACTGCCATAACTGAGTTTTCTTCTAAATGACTATAAACTCTGTTGGCATCAATTTATTTATTTACATTTGCTTACTGGGTAATATCCGACTGGGCGACATAGCCCATTTTCAGCAGAGACTCGGGGAGTCATATAAGCAACATAATTATACAAAGCTATAACAAATACAACCGTATGGGTTACATATTAACAAAAGGTTTATTAAACAGAGACAGCATTTCAAAAATCAGTGAATACGGTACAAACAAAATATTTTTTTTATTGTTTAAGAACTAATAGCGAAGAAAAATTAAAAGTATGTAAAGAAAGGATGAAGTATCACCATCAAGGAGAAGACAAAGTTATGTGAGAGGAAAAAGAGAGACAGAAACGAGATTAGTCTGGAGGAGAACATAAGCATATCCGGTGAGTAGATAAGTAATGTTTTAGGGCTTGTTTGAAGTTGTGGGTATTACTGATTAATAGAATATGATGAGGAAGGGAGCCCCAATATTTGGCAATTTTATGACAATATAAGGAGTCGCCATGTGAGTTATGTGTTTTGTTAATTTTAAGCAGCACTTTATCAGCAGACCTAACATATTTAAGGCTAGTATAGGGTTGAACAAGGTCAGATTAAGCTGGGCAGTAATTAGGTTTATACAAGACTGAATGGGTGATTAACAGCTGATTTAATGTGAGTAAGTTTGGTAGTTCTAACCAGCCCAGGTGATGGAGGGCAGTACAGTGATATGATTTTTGAAGCTGGTTACATGCAAATTTGGCTATCTTGGTATAACAAGTTTTAAGGTTATTTAATTCTATTTTACGAAGGTTGGTGAATATTTGCGAACAGTAAACTACTTAGGATAACAGGTGGGTTCTTGCTGTTGCAAGTCTGGCATCGTTGGTGAAATAGGGTCTGGCCCTATAGAAGGTGTCAAGTTTTACATGGACTTTTTTAATTGTCAGTGCTAAATGTTTGTCAAATCTCAATGTATTGTCAATAGTGACCCCGAGAAATTTTGTTTGTTCGACAGGTTCTATTGTAGTGCCATTGGAAGAAAAGATAGAGAGAGGTGGACGATTATTCAGTACCATAAGCTTCATTTTATTAGGGTTTAGTATAAGTTGATGGGCTGCTATGTAGATTTCAATATTATTCAAGGCAGTCCGAGTTTTTATTTGGAGAACATCGATAGTGGTAGCTGAACAGATGAGGGAGGCACCATATGCGTATTGCATGATTTTGGCAGGGTTAGCGGCAGAGCTGAGGTCATTAGTAAAAATAGTAAACAGTAGTGGTCTAAGGACTGATGACTGAGGCAAGCCCTACGGAGATGGGTAGCAGGGAGGAGAGTTTTTTTATCCCATAAGATGGCCTGTTTTCTATCAGACAGAGAGCTATGAAACCAGCTTAGGGCTTCAAGACAGAAGTTATAGGAGGCCAGTTTATTTAAAAGGATTTGATGAGATACAGTGTCAAAGGCTTTTGACATGTCAAGGAAGGTGGCAGAGACACGTTCTTTGTTGTTTTTGAGGTGATTGATGGAACTGGTAAAACTTATGAGGGCTGTATTAGTACTGTGTTTGGGTCAAAAGCCGTGTTGTGTATCAGACAGGAGGTTATTCTTCAGGAAGTAGTCTAATATTTGTTTGTGAATACATTTTTCTAAAATTTTGGCTAGAGGCGAGAGAATGGCTATAGGTCTGTAGTTAGATGTATTTGCTGAGGGACCCTTTACAAAGTGGTAAAAAGTACAGTTGTGTACCTACCATAAATGTAGATGTTCGAGTGTATTCACTGTTGCAGTCATTACACTAGGGTTATCCTGCTGGCAGGCTACCCGCAGTCGGCCTGAATTCCAAAGTCCTGGTCCGGTATCGGTTGCTGTCGCCTCTTTCCTGACGTCAGTGCGCCAAGGGCATATAAGATGCAGCCGACGCCATTTTCTTCAGCCTTTCTTGCCCCAGATGTCAGGTGCCCCCAAAAGGGTAGGCTAAAAATATAGCTTATAAAAAGCATGCACTAAAATAAACATTACCTTCATCTACAAGCAAATACACCACATAGGTTGTATAGAATAGAGAAGTACAGATAAGTCCCAGCAAAGAAAGAGGGATGGTGGGTGGGTAACCTGGACTGCAACAGTGAATACACTCAAACATCTACATTTATGGTAGGTATACAACTGTACTATGTTCATCATGTTTCACTGTTGTAGTCATTACACTTGGGTTGAATCCCAAAGCTGAGGTTGGGCGGCTGGGTCTAAATAGAATTAGGAGTGGCTATGAGGCCCTGCAGAACTGCAGTGGCAAAGCCTGCATTGGATTTAGAGTAAAGAGGTTAGTGGTAGTGCTTAGTAAAAGTGTGCACTGAAGTCCAAGTTGCAGCCTCCAAAATATCCTTGGTTGGTACTCCTCTGAGAAAGGCTGCTAAAGTGGCTGCTGCCCTGGTCGAATGTGGTCTAATGCCCTTAGGCACTGATTTGCCATGTTGTGAATAGCAGAAACAAATGCAGTGTCCTATCCATTTTGAAATAGTCTGCTTTGAGATAGCCTTTCCTTGTGATCCTGCAGCATATGCCACTAAAAGTTGCTCAGTCTTTCTGAAAGCTTTAGTTTTGTCCAAGTAGAAGTGTAGGTGTCTGTGTATGCCCAAAGAATGCAGAAGTCTCTCCCCTTTATTCTGTGGGTTTGGGTAAAAAGTAGGCAAATGAATGGTTTGGTTAAGAGCCACACTGGACACTACCTTAGGCATAAATGTTGGGTTTGTCCTTAGAGAAACCCTGTCTGGATGGAAGATAATAAAAGGTTCCACAGCTATTAATGCCTGCAACTCTGAGACTCTTCTTGCTGAAGTTATTGCTAGGAGTAGAGCTGTTTTCCATGATAAGAATTTTGTCAGCTGTATAGGCTGGCTCAAAAGGAGGCAGTGTGAGTTTTTCCAAGACAAAATTGAGGTCACATGCAGGTATTGGTGCTCTCCTTGGAGGTCTTTTGTTTTTGGCCCCTCTGAGGTACTGCCTGAGCAATGGATGTGAAAAAATAGGTGGGTCCATATTGTAATGAGCTGAAATGGCAGAGGCATGGATCTTAATTGATGAGAAGGATAAGCCTTTGTCCAGCATCTCAGTTAGGTATTGTAAAATCTGAGGGATATTTGGTACAAGCGTGTCAATTCCTTATACCTGGTTCCAAGCACAGAATCTCTTCCATTTTTCTGCATAAGATTTTCTGGTGCTGGGCCTCTTGGCCTCCAAAATAACATCCATAACTGCTTTAGAGAGAGGTGTATTCGGAATGGTTACACTATCCGCCATGTAGCTAGATTTAGGGTTCTGAGCTAGCTGTGCAGGATCTGATTGTTTTGTTGGGTCAGTAAATGAGGAATTTGAGGCAACGTCCAGGCTGGGCCTTGAGACAAGCTCCTTAGGATTGGGTACCAGTGCTGGCGTGGCCAATCCAGGGTAATCAGTATAATTTGTGGCTTCTCTTGTCTGACCTTGAGGAGTACTTTGGGGAGGAGAGGCAGTGGAGGAAAGGCATATACTGTAAGGGTGTTCCAGCTGAATGACAAAGCATCCACTTTCCATGCTTGTTTGTGATAAATCCTTGTGCAGAATCTCTGTAGTTGGCAGTTGTGAGGGGAGGCAAATAGATATATGTCCAGGCATCTCCATTTCCTTGTTATCATGTTGAAGATTTGTGGATCTAGTTTCCACTCGTGAGGATCCATGATGTTTCTGCTTAGTTCGTCTGCCAGAGCATTTTTGTTTTTCCTGGCAGGAATTGTGCTTGCAGGTGTACTTGGTAAGTTAATGCTGTGTTCCACAAAATCATGGATTCTCTGCAGAGGGGGTAAGAATGTGTACTTCCCTGCTTGTTTATGTACCACATGACTGTAGTATTGTCCGTCCTTATCAGCAGCTGTCCTGGATGAAGTAGGTCCTTGAAGGCTGTCTGGGCATTTTGTACAGCTAGCATCTCTTTTTGATTGATGTGAAGATGCCTTTGGCTTGCGGGTCATGTGCCTTGAATACATTTTCCTGTCATGTGGGCCCCCCAGGCATAATCTGATGCATCTGTTGTTAGTGTTTGCCTGGCTGTGGGTAAAGTAAATGGCTGTCCCTTGTTGTGGTGACAGGCCTGTGCCCACCATCGAAACTCCTGCTGCAGGCAGAGAATGAGTGAAATTAATAATTCCGGGCTGTGGCAATGCTGAGTCCAAACACTTTTTAGATACCATTGTAGCTTCCTCATATGCAGTCTTGCATATGGAATTAGCAGAATGCAGGATGCCATGAAGCCCAGAGCCTGCAGAATTTTTCTTGCAGTTAACTGGGTCTTTGTTGCCATGCTTTCGAAGTAAGAAGTCAGTTGCCTTTGTTTGTCTGGCATGAGATAAGCCATCTGGGCAGTTGTATTTAAGCTTGCACCCAGGAATATTACCTCTTGAGAGGGTGCTAGCTTTGAATTATTTTCGTTTACTGTGTACCCTAGGCAAATTAGTAATCTTTTTACAAACGCCAGATGCTTTTGTAGAATGTCTTTGGTCTCTGCTTGAATAAGGCAGTCATCCAAGTAGGGATATATTTGAATTCCTCTTTGTCTGCAAAATGCAATTACTGGTGCCAAGCATTTTGTGAAGACCCTGGGCACAGTAGATAAGCCAAAGGGCAGTGCAAAGAATTGGTAGTGCATTGAGCCAGCTATGAATCTGAGGTATCTTCTGCAAGATTGTCTGATTGGGACATGCAGGTATGTCTCTTTGAGGTCCAAAGTTACAAGCCAAGCGTTCTTGCCCAGCATGGGCAGAAGCTTCTGCAGAGTCAACATTTTGAATTTTTGAACGTCCAGAAAAGTATTTAGAATACACAGGTCCAGAATTGGTCTCCAGGCTTTGTCCTTTCTTGGTACTAAGAAAAGTCTTGAGTAAAACCCTTGTCCCTGCTCTTGTTGTGGCACTGGCTGAATAGCCCTCATGTCCATGAGAGATTAAACTTGTTTTTGTGCCTCTGCCCATTGATTCTGTAGCAGGTCTGGCATACCTTTTGCCTTTGGAAGGGTGTGAAAATGGAACCTGTAGCCCTGAGAGACTATATTTAAGACCCATTTGTCCTGGGTGATCATGTGCCAATTTTGTGAAAAAAATGCTAGCTTTCCCCCTAAGGGTGCTGTCAAAAGATAAGTGCTTGGCATTGGCAGAGGGAAGTCATTGGGACTGTTTCCTATATGGCTGTGATTTGTCCTCTGCTTTTGGAGGTAGAAGCACCCCATTGTTTGGGCCTGTATGAGCCCTGGGGCTGCTGTCTGCCTCTAGGGCGTCTGTATCTGCCTCTTTGTGGCCTATCTGACACGGGAAAGGACCAATTCTTAGAAGGCCAGTTCCTGCTAAATCTGGGTGGCTGTACCTGTAAGAAATCCTTTACTGTCTGCATAGATTTAGCTTTATCATCCATTTTCTTCAACCCCTCTTCTGCTTTAACACCAAAGTATTGTGCTGTAATGGAGCATCCAATAATTTTGCTTTAACATGATCAGGCAGATTCTGTTCCTTTAACCAAGCATGCCTTCTAATGACAGAACCTGTAACAGCGGCCCTGCAAGAGGCCTCCAGTGAATCAAAACCACACTGCAAAGTATGCTTTCCCACTTGTTCAGCTGCATGCAATAAATCCTGCATTTCCTTCTTCTCAGAACATTCAGAATTTGTCAACATTTTCTGTTTTAGTAATGACATTAAATATTGCTGATATTTAAGCATATGAAACTGACAATTTAAAGCCCTTACAGCCAAGGTAGCAGAAGTGTAAACTTTTTTCCCCCATATGTCCAGTGCCCTTGAATCCCTATCTGAGGGGTCAGGGTTTTTTGCAGTAGAGGCCTTGACCCCTTTGGGACCCTGAGATATAGTTTCTGGGTCAGCAGCAGGGTTTTTATATAAAAATTTATGAGAATCTGGAACCCTGTAGTATCTGTCTGGCTTAACAGGTGCAGGAGGTAAAGAGACGGGAGACAGTACGGACTCTGAAAATACATCATCTATAATGTCTAGAACAGGTGGAATAACAAGAGGTCTGTGCTGAGGCAGTAGAAGAAAGTCACTGAGCCTTTTCTTAGATTCTGAGTAATCTTGGCTCTCCCAGTGGAAATGCTCCCTCATGGTATGCAGGGTTTCCCCAAAGGAATAATCCCCAGGAGGAGAAGCTGAAGGAATAGATTCTTCAGCATCAGAATCCTCATAGGGAGGAATACAGTATCCCTGTTCTGAAGAGGAGTCAGAGGAAATGGAAACCTGATCAGAGGAATCATATTCAGTGTCTTGCCTAGGCCTCATCAAGAGGGGGATGGGAACCGCTGATCAAAGTAATTAGGTCTTCGGCCATTTTGAGCATCTGTTTCTTAGGCATGGAAGTCTGTCCTGGAGAATGCTGTACTTGTTTCCTTGTCTTTAAAGCTGTTTTAGTCTTTGTCTTGGATGCTGAAGTTGGCTTGATATAAAGCTGTGTAGGTCTGAAAACACCCTCAGAAGTCGATGCCTGCTCAGCGGCTCCGGACCCATCTGAAGGATTAGTTTCCGAAGGCCCAATACCTTGAGTATCCAGAGGCCTAGCTGTCTCCACGTGGGAGTCGGAGGCGGCCTGTGGCTCTGAGGTAGCGGGTGCGAGGGGCTGCGAAAGCGCCTCGCTGAGAATCGGTGAACCAGCGACTGGCCTAAAAGAGGCTTCGTTGTCAGTTTTGGACCTCGGATGCCTGTCCTTTTCTTTTTCCCTGCACTTTTTATGAACTCCGGTCATCTGCTGTTCCGACGGCATTATATAGTTAAACCTTCGGCCAAAGTAATGAAATGCAAAATCGTACCGACACTTAATAGTGTGTTGGTTAAATCTAGCACAAAACCGACAACTAGCAACGTCGTGGTCAGGGCCTAGGCAAGGAATACAGTAAGAATGAAAATCCTTATGAGGTATTTGCTTCCCACAAGAAATACAATTGTTAACTTTTTCTGATATCGGTCTGGAGCAAGAAAAAAAGTTTCCCCAATGGGGTATTTAGCTTTATTGAAGACTTCGGATCTGAAATTCAATTTTAAAAATCTCAGGAGTCGGCCGACCGGCACTTGCGAACTGCTTTTGCTTCAGGCACCGCGCGGCAAGAAAGACTGAAGAAAATGGCGTCGGCTGCGTCTTACATGCCCCTGGCACACTTACGTCAGGGAAGAGGCAACAGCAACCGAAGCCGGACCAGGACTTCGGAATTCAGGCCGACTGTGGGTAGCCTGCTAGCAGGCTAACCCTAGTGCAATGACTGCAACAGTGAAACACGATGAACATCATGGGATATTTTCTATAGAAGAGGTACGTACTGTTCAGAGATAAAACGGCTGATTAGAATAGATATAGGGTATGCAATGGATGTGGCTGCTAGTTTCAGGAAGTCTCTAGGTAGTTGATCAGCGGCAACAGTACATGGTTTTACCTTACAGAGAAGGTTTTGTATGTAACTAGTTTGGATGGGTTCAAATTTGAAATAGTAAGGTGGTTGGATAGTGGGGGTGGGTACTGAAAGAGGAGAATTAGTAGTATTGCTTAGTAGTGAGGTTACTGAGTTAATAAAATGTGAATTGAATTGGGTGGTTATACAGTCTGTAGTATTAGTGGTGGTTGTTGGGACTGGGGTAGTTGGTTTTTCCAGGGTTAAGAAGGTTAATTGATTGCCAGAATTTCTTAGGATTTTTTTGGAATTTTAGTTGACAAGATTGGAAGAATACTTTTTTCCCCCATGTATAGTTTATATGTTGTCAGAAGGCAAGTTACTGGTCTATAATTTTTAGGGTAGCTTGCAGTTTCATGCAGGTTCACTCTTAAGAGGGAGCATTGTTTTGCCTGTTGTTAGCTAGGTTGGTGTCTGTTCGGGGTGTGCATATAAATAGTTCTTACTCATGGCTAAATCCTTGTGCAAAGATGTTAATACTTTTAACCAAACATTTGGTACTGCATCTGGGCCTGGGGTTTTCCAATTAGAGGCTTTTCGTAACTTTGTCTCAATCTCTCTGGCCGTTACTTCATCCCACTTCATATCATGCACCTTTAAACTTCTTATTCTTTCTTTTACTTTTATTCATTTAGCATCTTTGTTATGTTCCACAAGATCTTCAGGTACTTCTCCAAAATGTATTTACTTCCTCTTTTTTTGGCGGTCTTTCAATTCCTTTTGCCTTATTTCCCAATTTTCTATAAAACATTTGTGGGTCATCAATAAATTGCTTATTTTGTACTTTTCCTTTATATTTATTTGTGTATCTTGTAAGGTTTTTCGCTTGTGCTGAAATTTTTAGTTTATTTGAGACAGTGCATGATCGATCCTGGTCTGTTCTAATACTGTGCACTGCTTTAATCACATTTTTTGTTGATCTATTCCCTCTTCTACAGTCTAAGAGTGACACTTCTTGCCTTAATTGCTTTATAGTTTTCTCTATTTGAGACTTCCATGATGGTATTCTATTTCTCCCCTTCGTTTCCCTCACTACCCTGTGTTCTTTTGGTAGAACTTTATCAGTTACTAATTTAGCAGCACAGCAATATATAATCCACAAATACCATGAAAGAACAGCACATAGGATAAAAAGTCGGCCTCAGCATTAACGTTGAAAAACCACCAGCTTTAATGTTGAAAACCAATATACAAATCCCAAAGGATAAGCACATTCGTTCCAATAAAATTAAGGAACTTCATCAAATAATTCCATAAAAACAAATTCCAGTTTAAATACCGTTCCAGACACTGGATCAATGGTAAATACCCATCCTTGATGACAGCTCTTTTTCCGAAGAACGGAACAGTATTTAAACTGGAATTCATTTTTATGGAATTATCGGATGAAGTTTCTTAATTTTGTTGGGACGAAAGCACTTATCCTTTGGGATTTTGTATATTGGATTTCAACATTAAAGCTGGTGGTTTTTCAACGTTAACGCTGAGGATGACTTTTTTTCCTGTGTGCTGTTCTTTCGTGGTATGTGTGGATTATCTGTTTCTTGGATGTTCATCGTGCATACAGCTGCAGTCATAACAGATGGGTTTTCCTGCCGTCAGGCGGGTCCTCGGTCAGCCGAATTCCAAAGTCTAGGTCCGGCGTCAGATGTCGTCGCTTCTTCTCTGACGTCAGTGCGACAGGGGTATAAAAGAACCAGCCGACGCCATTTTCTTCAGTCTTTCTTGCCGCGCGGTGCCCGAAGCAGAAGCAGTTCGCAAGTGCCGGTCAGCCAGCTCCTGAGATTACGAATATTTTTCAACCGAAGTCTTCTTGAAAGCTAAGTACCCGTTGAAACTTTTCTTGCCTCAGACCGATGTCAGACAAAGTTAATAATTGCATTTCATGTGGGAAGCAAATACCGCATAAGGATCTTCATTCCCTCTGCATACCTTGCTTAGGCCCAGACCACGACGTCTCGGCCTGTCGTTTTTGTGCTACATTCAACAAACGCACTATTAAGCGTCGGTGAGTTCGCCCAACACTATTTTGGCAAAAAATGTAATTACATTATGTCGTCGGATACTCCGACTCCAGTTTTGACTAAAAAACGCAAAGATAGGGACCGACATACGAGGTCCGCGACTTCTACCGACACCACGCCAAAGCCGACTACAGGTGGTCCGGTTCTCAGTGAGGCCTCGCAGCCCCTGACTACCGACGACACTTCATTGGCGGTGTCTTCTGTGCTCGAGGTCGCAGGCTCTTCGGCCCATACCCCGACTACAGATACCGAAGCCACTCTTGGCAGTGAAACTCAGAGTTTAGACAGACCTGCCACCTCTCAAGGTGTCTACAGGCCTTCCTCTTCTTTTTCCATCAAGGCTTTCACTAAGTCTAAAGCAGCCATGCATACTAAAAGACAGGCTCCACAGGGCCCTTCTCAAAGCCCCATGCCTAAAAAACAGATGCTCAAAATGGCTGAGGATTTGATTACTCTTATCAGGGGGTTCCCAACCCCCCCCGGACAAAAGGCCCAGAGTGGAGGAAGAATCCCCCTCCTCGGACCAGGCCTCCATTCTGAAGACCAGGAACTTTCTTACTCCCCTTTTGAAGATTCTGATGCAGAGGAGTCCATTCCCTCTGTCTCCCCCCCCCCTGAGGATTATTCTTTTGGGGAAACCTTACATACCTTGAGGGAACACTTCCACTGGGAAGGCCAAGAGTACTCAGACTCCAAGAAAAGGCTTAGGGATTTCCTCTTGCTCCCTCAGCACAGGCCTCTGGCTATATCTCCTGTCTTAGACATCCTAGATGATGTGTATTCGGAGGCCTGCCTTAACCCAGATTCTTTACCTCCAGCTTCAGTCAAGCCAGACAGGTATTACCGGGTTCCTGACTCACACCAATTCCTATACAAAAGCCATGCGGCTGACCCAGAAACTATTTTGCAGGGTCCCAAGGGAATTAAGGCCTCCACTGCTAAAAATCCATTACCTTCAGAGAGAGATTCCAGAGCTTTAGAAAGGTGGGGGGAAAAGGTATACACCTCGGCCACCTTAACCATGAGAGCATTAAACTGTCAGTTCCATATGTTAAAGTACCAACAGTTTCTGTTATCACAGTTGAGAAGCAAAATGTCACAACCTGAACAACCAGACTTGAAGGAGTTGCAGGATTTGATACATAGTGCAGAACAAGTGGGTAAACATACCTTGCAATGTGGTTTTGATGCTTTAGAGGCCTCATGTAGAGCTGCTGTTACAGGATCAGTCATACCTAGACATGCCTGGCTCAAAGAGCAAACCTTACCAGATCATGTCAAAGCTAAATTACTAGATGCCCCTCTGCAAAATGATGTATTGTTCGGTGTTAAAGCTGAGGAGGTATTAAAGAAAATGGAGGAAAAGGCAAAATCAATGCAAACAGTGAAAGATTTCCTACAGGTGCAACCTCCACGTTTCAGTAGAAATTGGCCTTCCAGAAATTGGTCCTTTCCAGCCATGGACAGACCCCAAAGAGGTAGATACAGGCGCCTGAGGGGCAGAGGACAATCTCAAGGATCGTTTAGAGGCAGACAATGGCAAACACCTACACAAAGAGGTGGTGAGGATAGTTCACAGCTATTCAGAAAGCAGAACCAATGACTTTCCCCTTTGCATGCCAAGCAAGGATCAAATGGCAGCACCTTTAGGCGGAAAACTAGCATTATTTTCGAAAAATTGGCATATTGTCACAAAAGACAAATGGATCCTGGACATTATAGACAGAGGCTACAGATTCCACTTTCACACCCTTCCAAAAAAGAGAAGCATGCCAAACCTGCCACACAATCAAAGGGCAGAGGCACAAAAACAAATTTCAGATCTCATGGACATGAAAGCTATTCAAGAGGTACCTGCACAAGAACAGGGTCAAGGTTTTTATTCCAGACTATTCCTGGTACCAAGGAAGGGAAAAGACTGGAGACCTATTTTGGACCTATCCATCCTAAACACATTTTTACTTGTGCCAAAATTCAAGATGCTCACATTACAGCAGCTTCTTTCCATGCTGGGCAAGGAGTCTTGGCTGGTAACATTGGACCTCAAGGAGGCATACCTGCATGTCCCAATCAGACAAGATTGCAGAAGATACCTCAGATTTCTTGCAGGTTCAACCCATTATCAATTCTCTGCATTGCCCTTTGGCTTATCTACTGCACCCAGAGTGTTCACGAAATGCCTGGCATCAGTAATTGCCTACTGCAGACTTCAAGGGATACAAATATACCCATATCTGGACGACTGCCTGATCCAAGCGGACAGCAAGCACATACTTCTGAAACATCTGGCATTTGTAATTATGCTGTTGAATTCTCTGGGATACACAGTCAACAAAAAGAACTCAAGGCTAATACCCTCTCAAACAATAATTTTCCTGGGTGCCAGCTTGGATACAAACACCCAGATGGCCTACCTCACACCAGAGAAACAAGGGCAACTAACTCAATACTTCAGAAAACTGGCAACTTTCACCAGGCTGACTGCAAGGAAAATTCTGCAGGCTCTGGGATTCATGGCATCTTGCATCCTACTAATCCCATGTGCAAAGCTGCATATGAGAAAAAGTACAGTTTTGTACCTACCATAAATGTAGATGTCCGAGAGGTATGCATCTGCAGTCCTAACAAATGGGTTGTCCTGCCTCAGGCAGCCCTTCGGTCGGCCGGATTCCAAAGTCTGGGTCTGGCCTCGGATGATGTCGCACTTCACCCGATGTCATAGCTGCAGTTCAGCGGGTATAAAGGCATCAGCCGATGCCATTTTCCTCAGTGTTTCTTGCCCCAGATGCCAGGTGCCCTCTAGGAAGGCTAAATTTGGATAAATGTAAAAGTTTCCAAATAACAGAGAGCAAATAAAAATAAACATGTATATACATATATACAAACAAATACACCATAACAGATTCCCCCAGCTAGCTATAAGATGGGCAAATACCCTAGGAGTACCACAGAGGGGAAGGAGGGAGGGTAATCCTGACTGCAGATGCATACCTCGGACATCTACATTTATGGTAGGTACAAAACTGTACTATGTCCTTCAAGGATGCATCTGCAGTCCTAACAAATGGGTAGAATACCATAGCCAAACTGGGAAAGGAGGTACTAATAAGATTATGGTGTAGTTAAGATCCCTTGCAAAACAGCAGTGGCAAAACCTGCTCGGGATCTGGAGTACAAGGGTAGATTATAATGCTTGGCAAATGTATGCACGGAGCTCCAAGTAGCAGCCTCTAAAATGTCTTTGGTAGCCACTCCTCGTAAAAAAGCTGTAGTAGTGGCTGTAGCCCTTGTGGAGTGAGGTCTGATGTTTTCTGGAGTTGTCTTTCCATGGTAAGAGTAACAAAATCTAATGCAATTTCCTATCCACTTTGAGATTGTCTGTTTTGAAATTGCTTTTCCTTCCATTCCTGTTGCATATGCTACCAGTAACTGGTCAGTTTTTCTATTGCTCTTGGTTCTGTCCAGGTAGTAGCGCAATTGCCTATGTACATCCAAGGTATGTAAAAGTCTTTCTCCCCTGTTCTGTGGGTTGGGGAAGAATGTAGGCAGGTGGATGGCTTGGTTTAAAGATACCCTGGAGACCACCTTTGGCATAAAAGTAGGATTAGTTCTCATGGACACTATCTTGATGGAAGATAAGGAAGGGCTGTACTGCCATTAATGCCTGTAATTCAGAAACCCTTCTTGCTGAAGTGATTGCAAGCAGGAAAGCAGTTTTCCATGATAAGTACTGTAATTCTGCTGTTGCTGCTGGCTCAAAAGGAGGGAGTGTCAACTTTTCTAGCACAAAGTTCAAGTCCCATGCGGGCAATGGTGGCTTCCTTGGTGGTTTTACATTTTTAATTCCTCTCAGAAACTGCCTGAGTAGAGGATGTGAGAAGACTGGAGGGTCCATGTTGTATTCTGCTGAAATAGCTGATGCATGAATCTTAATGGAAGAGTAGGACAGGCCATTGTGGAAAAGTCCTGCCAAGTATTCCAGGATGTTAGCTATGTTTACCAGTGACACATTTTCTCCTTTAGCTGCACTCCAAATGAGATGTATTTTCCATTTTGCTGAATAAGTTTTCCTTGTTGAGGGTCTGCGAGCCTCCAAGATAATGTCTTTAACCCTTTGAGATAAATCTGGGTTATTTTGTCTTATGCAATGTTCCAGGCAGCTAGCTGCAGCGTTTTAAGGTTTGGATGCAGGGTTTTGAAGTTGTTCTGTGTTAGCAGTAAGGGAACTAGGGGCAGAGGCCATATTTGTTCCCGAGACATACTCCTCAGTAATGGGTACCAATGCTGCCTCGGCCAGTCTGGAGCTATCAGGATGATCCTTGGGCGGTCTTCTTTGATCTTCAATAGCACCTTGTGCATCAAAGGAAGAGGTGGGAATGCATATGCTGTCAGGTTTTCCCATCTGAAAGATAGGGAGTCCACCTTCCAAGCAAGTGGGTGGTATGCCCTTGTGCAGAATTTTTTCAATTGGTGGTTGTGTGGGGATGCGAATAAGTCTATTTCTGGTAGTCCCCATTTCCTTGTAATGGATTTGAAGATGTCTGGATGCAGCATCCATTCGTGGGCATCCGTGGTAGTTCTGCTTAGGATGTCTGCTAGTATATTTTCTTTTCCTGGTACAAATATTGCCTGTAGCTGAATGTTGAAGCTCAGGGTCACATTCCAGAGGTCCATTGCCATCCGGCATAGAGGGTATGAATGTGTGCCTCCCTGTTTGTTGATGTACCACATAACTGTGGTGTTGTCCGTCCTTATCAGCAATTGACCCTGTTGAAGAAACGGTCTGAATGTCTGAATTGCCAGTTTTACTGCCAGCATCTCCTTTTGATTTATGTGTAGGTTCAGCTGGTCTTGAGTCCATAAGCCTTGTATGCACTTGTCCAGCATGTGTGCCCCCCAACCGAGGTCTGAGGCGTCCGTGGTGATAGTCTGGCTTGGTTGAGGGCTGTGGAAGGGCAGTCCTTTGTTCAATTGACAGTCCTGAGCCCACCATTGGAATTCTTGCTTCAGGCATGGAATTATTGGAATTTGGGTTTCTAGGCTGTGCTTGTGCTGAGACCATAAATTCCTTAGGTACCATTGCAACTTCCTCATATGTAGTCTGGCATGTGGAATCAATATTATGCAGGATGCCATGTAACCCAGGGCTTGCAGGACTTTCCTTGCTGTTAGCTGGTTCTGCGTTGTTAATGCCATGAAATAGAGAGGAAGGTGCTTCTGCTTTTCTGCTGTGAGGGATGCCATTTGATTTGATGTGTCCAGTTCTGCACCCAAGAAAGTTATCCTTTGGGATGGTATCAGCCTTGACTTTTTTATATTGACTGTGTATCCCAGGGCTTGCAGTAGATGAATGACCTTTTCAAATCTTTTGTTAATTTGTTTTGTTGTCCGCTTGTAACAGGCAGTCGTCCAGGTAAGGGTAAATTTGAATTCCCTGAAGCCTGCAATGAGCAATTACTGATGCCAGGCATTTCGTGAATACTCTGGGCGCAGTAGATAAGCCAAAGGGCAATGCTGAGAATTGATAATGCTCTGATCCTGCAAGAAATCTGAGGTATCTTCTGCAATTTGGTCGTATGGGGACGTGCAGGTATGCCTCCTTGAGATCTAGAGTTACCAGCCAAGACTCCTTGCCCAGCACGGGAAGAAGCTGCTGTAGGGTCAGCATTTTGAATTTTGGAACAATGAGATATGTGTTCAGAGCAGACAGGTCGAGAATAGGTCTCCATTGGTTTTCTTTTCTTGGCACCAGGAAAAGTCTGGAGTAAAATCCATGCCCTTGTTCCATAGACGGTACCTTTTCTATAGCTCTTATCCTTATTAAGTGATCTATTTGTTCTAGAGCTTTTGTCTTTTGATTTGGAGGTAGGTTTGGCATTCCTCTCTTCCTTGGTAGAGTATGGAAGTGAAACCTGTAACCTTGGTCTATTGTCTGTAAAATCCATTTGTCTCCTGTGATGTAATGCCAGTTTACTGAAAATAAGGCTAGCTTTCCGCCTAAGGGTGCTTCTAGTTGTTCCCTGGTAGGCGGTGTCAGAGCCAAGTCACTGTGATTGCCCTGTGGAAGTGGTAGTGGCTGGATCTGTGGCAGTATTTCGCTGGTTGTTAGGCTGCCACTGACGTCCCCTGTAGGCACCTCTGGATTGACCCCTGTCTCTTGGGTGCCTATTCCTGCCTCTCTGTGCTCTGGTGGTGTCTGGAAAGGACCAATTCTTGGAAGGCCAGTTCCTACTAAACCTTGGAGGCTGGACCTGTAAGAAATCCTTGACTGTCTGGACAGATTTTGCTTTCTCTTCCACCTTCTTCAGCACCTGCTGTGCAGGGGAGCCAAACAAATTGAGCTTATCCATGGGAGCATCTAGGAGCTTTGATTTTACATGTTCTGGTAAGGACTGTTCTTTTAACCATGCATGCCTTCTGATCACTGTACCAGTCATAGCTGATCTAAAGGAAGCCTCCAGTGCATCATAGCCACATTTTAAGGAATGATTACTGACCTGCTGAATGTTATGTACCATTTCCTGAAGAGATTTTTTTGTCTAATGGTTCAGGCGAGGACAGTTTTTTAGTTAACTGATCTAACATAAATTCCTGATACTGAATCATGTGGAATTGACAGTTTAAGGCCCTAGCCGAAAGAGTAGCATAAGTATAAACTTTTTTACCCCATCTCTCTAAGGCCCTAGATTCCCTTTCTGAGGGGAGGGGATTTTAGGCAGAGGTAGCTGCTACTGCCTTGGGTCCCTGAGAAATAGTTTCAGGATCTGCAAAAGGAGCCTTATACAAATGATAATGTGTGTCCGGAAACCTGTAGTACCTGTCGGGCTTAGCAGGGGCCGGAGGAAGTGAATCAGGAGCAGTACAAGCATCATTAAATGCATCATCCACAACAGTAAGTACTGGAGGAATGGCTAAAGGCCTATGCTGTGGCAAATGCAAAAAGGTCCTAAGCCTTTTCCTAGAGTCTGAAAAATCCTGGCCCTGTCATTGAAATTGTTCCCTCATAGCATGCAAGGTTTACCCAAAAGAAAATTCCTCAGGCGGAGAGGCAGAAGGAATGGAGTCTTCTGCATCAGAGTCCTCATAAGGAGAATAAGGGCCCTCTGGAGGGTTTGTATTTTCTGAATCATCAGAGGAGTAATCTGAAGAAACTGGCTCAGGGGGCTCTGCTCTAGGCCTCTTCTCTGGAGGTGGGTGAGAGGCCCTGTCAGGGTGAGGTTGGGATCCCCTGATCAAAGAAATGAGATCCTCTGCTAGACTAAGCATTTGAGTACTAGAGCTAGGCCTGTGAGGGGGTCTTAGCAGGCACAGTCTTGGTTGATTTTGCTGCTTTAGCCCTGGCAAAAGCCTTAATCGACATGGATGCAAGGGGCCTAGCAGCTCCACGTGCAAGAGTAGATATATCTAAAGGGATAGTATCAGATAAATCCTGTGAACCTGTAAGAGCAGGTGGAATTTCAGTAGCAGATTCAGCCATGCTGGATGAGGCCTCGGTAGGAGGCAAGCTTTCGGCCGAAGGAAGAACCGAGGACTCGGTTTCAGCCGAAACCGAGACACTCGCGGTTGCCTTAACCACGGTTTCGGCCGAAACCGCGGACCGCGAGTGTCGGTCCTTTTCCTTGCACTTTTTAGCTAATTGTGAAGTCGGAGTTTCCGACGGCATGTTGTAAGCAAAAGCGGAGCCAAAAAACTCCTCAGCAAATTCCGACCGACGCCTAAGTGTCCGTCGGTTGAAAGAAGCACAGGCTAGACAAGCTGCTACGTCGTGGTCTGGGCCTAAACAAGGTAGGCAGTAAGAGTGGAAATCTTTATGAGGTATTTGTTTCCCACAAGTTAAACAGTTATTCACTTTTTCTGACATCGGCTGAGGCAAGAAAGAGTCCCCAACGGGGTACTTAGCTTTTTAGAAGTCTTCGGTAGTAGCAATCTCTGGTTCTGACCGACCGGCACTTGCAAACAGCTTCTGCTTCGGGCGCCACGCGGCAAGAAAGACTGAGGAAAATGGCGTCGGCTGATGCCTTTATACCCGCTGAACTGCAGCTATGACGTCGGGTGAAGTGCGATATCAGCCGAGGCCAGACCCAGACTTTGGAATCCGGCCGACCGAAGGGCTGCCTGAGGCAGGACAACCCATTTGTTAGGACTGCAGATGCATCCTTGAAGGACATCTTCAATGGTACCTAAAAAACCTATAGTCTCAACACAGCCACAGTTTGGAAACAATAATACCACTGATTCCATGTCTTCAAAAGGAATTTCTGTGGTGGGCTCAAGCATGCCAAAGAAACACAGGTCTCCCATTCTGCAAGCCTCAAGCAAATCAAGTCATCACAACAGACACCTCGGACTACGCCTGGGGGGCGCACATGACAGATCGGTGCATTCAGAGCAAATGGTCCCAAAAAGAAAAGCACCTACACATCAATCAAAAGGAAATGCCAGCAGTAATAAATGCTATTATAGCTTTCAAAGACCTACTGCATCCAGGCCAGCTATTGATAAGGACAGACAACACCACAGTAATGTGGTACATAAACAAACAGGGAGGAACACATTCATATCCCCTATGCAGGCTAGCCATGTCCCTTTGGAACAGGGCTCTGGAATTACAAATCGAACTTCAAGCACAGTACCTACCAGGCAAGGAAAACATGCTGGCAGACAACCTAAGCAGAAATATGACAGATCCACACGAATGGAAGTTGCATCCTCAAGTGTTTACAAAGATAATTCAAGCATGGGGAAGGCCAGACATAGATCTCTTTGCCTCCCACAAAAATCACCAGTTGGCAAAATTCTGCTCAAGGACCTTTCACCCACAGGCCTGGAAAGTGGACGCACTCTCTTTCAGTTGGACAACAACGACAGTTTATGCCTTTCCACCTCTTCCTCTGCTGCCCAAAGTTCTATTAAAAACCAGAGCAGACAGACCAAAGATGATTCTCATTGCTCCAGACTGGCCAAGACAACACTGGTACCCACTCCTGAGAAGCCTGACGCATTCCCCACCATAGATCCTGCCTCTAATGCCTCTTCTACTGACTCAGCACAACTTCAAAACCCTTCACAGTCAGCTGAAAACAATCTAGCCGCATGGAAAATTCCTTAAATTCACAACAGACCCTACTCTCCAAGGAGGTGCAGGATGTCATTTTGGAGGCCAGAAGGCCTACTAGAAAAGCCTACTCTGCAAAATGGAAACGGTTTTGTGCCTGGAATGAGAAAAAGGGTCAGAATCCTGGAATACTGAATTTACCTCAAATATTACAGTACCTAGCTGAGATGCTAAGCAGTGGACTTTCATTCTCCTCCATCAAAATCCATGCCTCAGCCATTTCTGCAGAATACAACACTGATCCTCCTTTATTCTCTCACCCCCTCTTAAGACAGTTCCTCAGAGGGGCTAAGAATATAAAACCCCCAAGGAAACAACCAATACCTGCTTGGGACCTCAATTTCATTTTAGAAAAACTAACCTTGCCTCCTTTTGAGCCAGCTGCTTCAACAGAACTGCAATATTTGTCCTGGAAAACAGCATTCCTTCTGGCTATCACCTCAGCTCGCAAGGTTTCGGAACTACAAGCCCTCATGGCTGTGCAGCCTTTCATCATTTTCCATCAGGACAGAGTTTCCTTACGAACCAATCCGTCCTTTATGCCAAAGGTAGTATCCAGGGTAGCCTTGAATCAGGCTATCCACTTACCTACCTTTTACCCTAATCCTCAAAACAAAGGGGAGAGACTACTACATTCCTTGGACATTCACAGACAGCTGCATTATTATTTGGACAGAACAAAGCCTTTCAGAAAATCAGAGCAACTCTTTGTATCCTATGCTACAGGAGCTCAAGGGAAGCCTATTTCCAAACAGACAATTTCAAAATGGATAGCCCACTGCACACGTTTTTGTTACTCTTCTCATGGTAAAACTGTACCTCCAGGCATCAGATCTCACTCCACAAGGGCCACAGCTACCTCTGCTGCTTTCCTCAGGGGGGTTCCTACCAAAGATATTTTGGAAGCAGCCACTTGGAGTTCTGTACATACCTTCTCCAAGCACTATCACCTACCATTATACTCCAAATCTAGAGCAGGCTTTGCCACTGCAGTCTTGCAGGGCATCCTGGCTCCTCCTAGTTCCACCTAGTGCCTACCACCCCTTTTTTAGCTTTGGGATTCTACCCATCTGTTATGACTACAGCTGTATGCACGATGAACATAGTACAGTTTTGTACCTACCATAAATGTAGATGTTCGAGTGCTAATACATCTGCAGTCCAGGTTTCCCTCCCTCCTTCCCCTCTTGGGACAGGCCTAATGGCTAACACCTACTCATACAACCTGATTGGGGTATTCTTTTATGGTGTATTTGCTTACAACTACTGTTTTTTGATTATATTGCATTGCATTATTACATAAATTTATGTATTGCCTTCCTTCTGGGGGCACCTGACATCTGGGGCAAGAAAAACCGAAGAAAATGGCGTTGGCTGGTTCTTTTATACCCCTGTCGCACTGACGTCAGGGAAGAAGCGACGACATCCGACGCCAGACCTAGACTTTGGAATTCGGCCGACCGAGGACCCGCCTGACGGCAGGAAAACCCATCTGTTATGACTGCAGCTGTATTAGCACTCAAACATCTACATCTATGGTAGGTACAAAACTACTTTTGGTTTGCGGACTTGGAGCACAGCAATATATCCTGTTTACTTCCATAATATCACATGGATCTCTATGGACAGTTCTAATTACTGCATTCATTTGTTTTATCAGACTACTGACTTTTTGGGTTTTATTGACCTTCTGCAGTCTACTTCTCTCATTGATCTTAATGTCTATTAAATCCAGTAACTCTTCCCTTAGCTCATTTTCTTCCATACTGAGGGCACATCCCTTGTTTTCCATTTCTTGTGGGCATTCTATAGAAAATTCTATAGCATCTTCCTGTGGCACCTTCTATTCAATTTCATCCTGTGCCTTCTGTTGCTCTGTCATATGTGAACTCATTGGCCTATCACTCCTCAACACTGACTGCATCAGAGTTTCCATAGTTTCCTGTTTCTTTCCTTGCTGTATAGCTTCAAGTGAATGTTTATACTGATTTCCTCTGAAAGGCTCCAAAATATCTTGATATGGCACCTGAGCAACTGCTTCCTGTTCCACTTGTTTCCCCTTAATTTGGATATCCATTGCTTTATCCTGTTGTGGAGCTTTCAGCATTCGATTTTCTACAGTGAATCCTTCACTTTGCAGGTTCTCCATAACCTCAGCTTCTATTTCTTTAACTTCTCCATTACTAATTTCCTTTTCTACTTTTTCCCTTTGTTTTCTTATTTTCTGTATTGTAAAGTTTTCCACGACCAGATTCCTTTGCCTGTATTTCTCTTCAAATATCTTTAGTGCTGCTCTTTTTGTATTGGTTAGCTTTGCAAACTCCTTTGCATAAATACTACATCATATTAAATCTTTTCTTTTCTGTGTCCATATTCCTCTTTAGATGTTTCCTTATCTTTCTGTTTCTCCTTACTTTGGGGACTCATTCCATCAAGCTGTGACATAACCTGTATTAGGGCCTTCACACCAAATCCTTCACTTCGCAGGCACTCCATAACTTTAACTTCTACTTTACTAATTTTCTTTTCTACATTCCATCTTTATGACATTACTTTTTTATTGTAAACCTTTCTATATCTGGATTCCTTTGCCTGTATTTCTCTTTGAATATCTTTGGGGCTGCCTTCTTTATATTGATTAATTTGGCTTTCTCCTTTGCATAAATTAATAAACTCCCAGTGCTTTCTGACCCAGTCCCAGCCTACATTTACTCTCTGGTAGACCTCTAAATAATTTAATCAAACAGAATCTTCTGCCTGAAGGAGTTATCCTGAAAACATTACCCACAAACAACCTACCTGGAAGTCCATCTAGCAATTGGCTAAGGTAGACCCCTAAATAATTTAATCAAACAGAATCTTCTGCCTGAAGGTGTTACCCTGAAAACATTACCCACAAACAACCTACCTGGAAGTCCATCTAGCAATTGGGAAAGGATAATACCTTAATATTGTACTGTAACCTATTTATTGTACACTGCTGACCTGGGTCACAAGATAACCTTAGTCTGCCCCCATAAAATGTGTTCCCCTGTTTATAATTATACTAGCCGCCCCTAGCACTCCATTATTTATCTTGGAATAATTATAACTAAACCCTGCATATTGTAGTTCTACCCTACCCTCTCACATATAACCTTGAAAAATACAACCTGACCAACAACCTGTAGATAACATTTACCCTGCAAGAGTGTAAAGCATATTAGTGTAAAAAAGGGGTAAAAATCCAGCAAAAAAACTGTCTAAACAACATCCTTTCAGTAACACTAAACTCTTTCCCATAGCTACCAAAACCTAAGCATATCCCTAAGTATATACCTGTAGACGGTGTTAGCCCCTTAACTCCTCCCTATTTCATTACATATGAGAGTTTTCAAATACTTCTACAGAAACCATAATTTTTAAACTACCGATGCTTTCTGACCCAGTCGGCAGCCTGCATTTACTCTCTGGTATGTTATCTTTTTGTAATATGCATTTAAATAGTTATTGCCTCTGTATTAGGTTAAGGAAAGCATATTTTTGCAGCTAGCGTGAACGTACATCATTGAATACATGAAAGGAGCTTATGTATGCAGCATTTGTAGCCATTTGTTCTTAGCAACTGAAGCAGTAACTCAGCTTCCCATGTGCTTTCCACATATAGTAACTACTTAAAATGTATGGTATCCTGTAAATGAGACTGCATTCAGGGACTGTTTTCTGTTCTGAGTGATTATTTTAGCATTATTTGTTGTATTAGAAGCTTGTCATACTTTATTGCTCATTGCAAGCAGAAAACGAGCATCTATGGAATACAGACTAAAAATGATTGCATGTGTTGATTGTGCTGCCGCATGAGGAACGGCAACTAGATTAAACACATAATTGTTAGCAGTAATGCAAATCAGCTTACTTATTAGAGTAAAAGTCAAGGTCTCATGTTTGCATACATTGTTTTAGACTTGTATTGTGAAAACGGAACTTAAATTCAGTCTGTAGATAAACAGAGTTACTGTGCGGCCATGGTGGTGCAGTGGTTAGCACTGTCACCTCACAATAAGAGGTTCTCCGGTTCGATCTTCGGCTGGGGTGCCTTCTGTGCGGAGTCTGCATGTCCTCCCTGTGGTCGTGTGGGTTTCCTCCGGGTGCTCCAGTCTCCTCCCACATCTCAAAGACATGCAGTAGGTGGATTGGACACTCTAAATTGGCCCTAGGTGTGAGTGCGTGTGTGCCTTCTGTGGAAGGTTGGGCGCCGAGCTGGCAACTTGACACTGTAAAACTCCACTGCCAATCATGAGCGGACAGGTGATCCACTGTGGCGACCCATACCTGGGAAAAGCCGAAAGAAAAAGAAGATAAACGGAGTTACTGTTTACAGTAAATGTTGTGGCTGAAGTGCATGCTAAATTGCCTGCTTGTTTGGTGGCTGGATTAATAGCCAGAAAGGTTCTCACTTCTGATCTGCTTTAATTTTAGGTAGACCCCTAAATAATTTAATCAAACAGAATTTTCTGTCCAAAAGAGTTATCCTGAAAACATTACCCACAAACAACCTACCTGGAAGTCCATCTAGCAAATGGCTAAGGTTAATACCTTAATACTGTACTGTAACCTATTTATTGTACACTGCTGACCTGGGTCAAAAGAGCACCTTAGTCTGCCCCCATAATAATGTGTTCCCCTGTTTATAATTATACTAGCTGCCTCTAGCACTCCATTATTTCTCTTAGAATAATTATAAATAAACCCTGTATATTGTAGTTCTACCCTACCCTCTCTCATATAACCTTGCAAAATACAATCTGACCAACAACCTGTAGATAACATTTACCCTGCAAGAGTGTAAAGCATATTAGTGTAAAAAAGGAGTAAAAATACAGCAAAAGAACTCTGTCTAAACAACGTCCTTTCAGTAACAGTAAACTCTTTCCCATAGCTACCAAAACCTAAGCATATCCCTAAGTATATACCTGTAGACAGTGTTAGCCCCGCTGTGCTCGGGCTAGCTCCGCTCCCCTCCCTGCCCCCAAATCCCACCCACCCGTAGTACCTCTACATTTATAGGTACACAACCACTCCCCTATTACAATATCCTAACCGCAGCACCAATTTTCTCCACCCACTCTGCTCCAATCCTCCCATCAGCTCCTCTCCTAATTATACTTTCTCCACCTTACTCTACTACCTCTATACTTGCCTTCTGATCTCTGATATTCTGTCTTGTAAATCTTAGATCGTAAAAACCATACACCTTCTCTCACAATGTTATACTATTTCTTACTACCTATTCTGCTGGTCACTTATGCACTTACCTTCTATGAAAACCAATTACTTACTGGTTATCAGTGCCCAAAAGGCCACACTATAACTCCAACTATACAACATTCCTCCTACAGTCATGCTAACAACATAGGATCAAACTCAACAACTTGTTCTCTTTTCCAGCGTACTAATCCTTGGCACATTAGCTCTAGATCTAAGCAATACTACAAACTCTTAAACTCCTGAAGCTCATCATTAAGTATAGACCCAGCCTTATTCTCAGTGGGGACATCCACCCCAACCCAGGCCCTTCCACATCTAATAGTAATACCCTTATTACCTGCAACCTAAAACCATACAACTTTAAACAGTAGACTTAGCTAACTCTCTCCTGGCCTGTCATCTCAACATTAGGAGTATAAATAACAAAATGCATGAACTGCCTGCACTATTAGCTGTCCACTCCCCTGAGATTCTCTGTTTATCTGAGACCTGGTTAAAAGCCAACACTACTGATAATGAAGTGTTACCACCTGGATATAACATACATAGGTTGGATCGTGCTTCTAGGAAGGGGGGGGGGGGTAGCAATACTCTATAAATCTGAATTGAACGTAATCATAAATGTTAATCAATCACCTCAGATTAATAATTCAGAAATTCTTGCCATCAGACTGCAACTTAACAAAAGTAAATGCATAAACATAATCTCTGTGTATATCCCCCCGGGTAATAATATAACCACACTTGAAGACACCCTACACTGGCTTTCATGTTACTACTCTCAAGAAACCCTGCTGTTTGGAGACTTTAACATAGACTGGGGCACCTGCTCCTTAGTGTCACCTACTACCCACATTAACATGCATGTATTCTCACAAATCATAACATGGCTTTCTAAAATGTCTCTACTAAAAATCAACAACAGAAATAAACTCTGGGCCAGATGGCGGTCCATTAAACTCCTCCATGATCATGTTAAATACCGACAAGCTAGGAATGAAACTAAAAGATCCATCTTAAATGACAAAATACAGTACTACTGTAATCTGCAAACAGCCAACCAGAACAACCCTCAGAAATTCTGGGCTAGTCTGAATAATCTGCTTCACCCCGGTAAAACATCTACCCCTATCCCAGCTGCTACTAGTAACAAATCCCCTGAGGATGTCTCAAACAGTTTTAACCATTTCTTTACTGAGACAATTCAAGCTCTAGCCAGCCAATTACCTCCTAGCTCTTCCAACCCTGATAGTGCCACCCATTTAAACTTACTCTCTTTCAGTTTCCAACCAGTGTTCACTTCATGTATTTGTAACTTAATTGAAAAACTAAAACCCACCACACTCTCCGCTGACCAACTCCCTGCCGAATACCTTCAAAAATCATCTGATGCTATTGCCTACCCAGTTTCTATACTAATCATACCATAGTTGAGGCTAAAATTCCCACCATTTGGAAAACATCCTACGTAATCCCACTACATAAAGGAGGTTCCTCCACTAAATCCTCCAATTATAGACCAATAGCCATACTCTCTCCACTTGCAAAAATCATGGAAAAATGTATATACAAAAACAACTCATGCACCACCTAATCCAGAATCACCTCCTAGCCGATACCCAACATGGCTTCCATCCACAACACAGCATGACCTCCACCCTACTAGCCTTTACCAATACTATTAATAACAACCGTAACAATAATCAAATATCCTCGGCCCTCTTCTTGGATCTTTCCAAGGCATTTGACATGGTGGATCATCAACTGTTGATACACACCCTGCAAACTTATAGCCTTAACTCTAAAGCCCTTCAATGGCTTAAATCCTACCTCAGTGGGAGGCAGCAGACTGTTCTCTGGCAGAACAAGCTTTCTATCCTATTACGTACCACCCTTGCAGTCCCACAAGGCTCCATATTTGGGCCCTTTCTCTTTTCCATCTTTATTAACAACCTACATACTGTCATCCCTAATGTTAACTGTATCCAATATGCTGATGACTCCACCCTGATTTGCTCAGCTACATCTCCTGCAGACTTGAGTGTTTGCTACGCAGTCCGCCTTTAATATTATAGAAAACTGGCTCTCTGAACGTCGATTGTTACTAAATCCCAAAAAAACTAAAATGCTGCTATTTTCACCCACACAAAGGTCTACAACTTTTACCTTCACCATAAAAGCAAAAGATGGGACAATTATCTCCCCTGAACCTTCTACAAATCTACTAGGTGTCATTATTGAAAACCTAAAATTTGACCTACACGTTAATCAAGTGATCAAGACCATCAATAAAATCTTGGGTCACTATACAGAATAAAAGCCTTCTTAACCCCTCCTGCTAAGATTGCCATTGCCCACTCACACCTACTCTCAACCCTACTATATGCTTCCCCCCTTCGCTTTAATCTACATAAGTTTGTACTTAACAGACTATCAACATGTTACAATCACATTGCCAGGTTTGCCACTGGCCTGCCTTTTAGAACACACCACTGCACTAACCTTAAACAACTTGAGTGGCTAGAACTTCCCAGTCTTATCCAATTTAACCTTCTGGTTGTGGCCAAGAAAATCCTCCTAAATCCAGATAATATACCTGGTCTTAAAAATATTATTACCCCCTATAGCAATTCAAGACTACTTCGATCCTAAAACAAACTACTAATTCAAACTATCAAAACTAGCAATGTAGCTGGGGACTTCCTCTTTGCAAACACTGTTGGCAGAGTCTGGAAGCTACTGCCAGCTGAAATTACATTGCTCTCCTCCCTAACTCAATTTAAAACCAGACTCAAACAACATCTGGCTCTAAACTGG
Organism: Protopterus annectens; assembly: GCF_019279795.1. Classification (NCBI taxonomy): domain Eukaryota; kingdom Metazoa; phylum Chordata; order Ceratodontiformes; family Protopteridae; genus Protopterus; species Protopterus annectens. Next base: position 814,391,919 of record NC_056743.1, read on the forward strand.
CTTTGCCACTGTAACAAGCCTGGCTAACTCATACCTCATATGTAAATAAATTATTAGTCAAGTTACTGTTAATCTTCGTTCTCTCCTGACTTTATCCATGGGTTAAACCTTACTGGTGAAATTGTTATTCTGTCTTTGTAAATATCAAATCTGTAAAGTGTCTTCATTTTTATTTTAATTGTTGCTGTTTGTCTTGGAGCTTTTCTCCATGGGCCTCCACTGAAAATGGACATGATTCCAGTCGGACTATCCCGGTCAACAAATGTAAAATAAATAAAATAAAAATAAATAAATATTGCACCATAGCAAATCTCTCTTTCTTTCCCATGTCCATATTTCTTTTTTATATTGTTCAAATATCTCTAGGTTTTGGTTTATATTTTCATACTTCCTCAGATGCTTCTTTTTCCAAACAGATCAAAGTTTCTTGATCTATATACTGTTTTTCACAAATTTGTTGTACTAATGAATGCAAATTTTCATTTGAAGCTTCTGACAGTTTTTTTTTTTTTTTTTTTGCAGAAGTATTTTTCTTTCTTCTAATTTCTCTCAATCATTTTGTATATCTTGTGTCTGGAAATTCTGGGCTTTTTGCATAACATTAACAAGAGATCATTTCTTTCTTATCCTCAATAGCCCACTCTAAAGTCTTTATGGCTCTTCCTTGTGCTATCAGTTTTTGTGATTTATGTGGGAACTGCTACTTCCTTCTACAACAGGGGGGGCCATCCTCCCTCTGCACCTGGCCTGGCCCCGTTGTAGGAATGTTTCCATATTTTGAGGATTCTACACTGTCATTTTTTCCAGTCCTGGCACCTGTGTGCCTACCAGGGTTGGGCACCTTTGTACCCTGGGTCTTGTGCACCCAGCTATCTCTTTTAGTTTTTCACCTACTTCTGTCCATGATATATGTTGTGTCTTTCGTCTTTTCCCGGTTAGGAGTCGCCACAGCGGAACTCCGGTCCACTAATGATTGGTAGTTGATTTTTACATGCCGAGTTACCAGCACAACCTTCAACGAAGGTATGCCCATTCACGCATGTCTCCACGCAGAAGACGCTCTAGCTGAGAATTGAACTGGACAGCATCTTATTGTGAAGCTCCATCATATATATGCTATATAAATACAGTCTATATATCAGTGTTGCCTTGGTGAGATTTTGTGAAAACAGGGCCCACCCTGCGAAGGTACTCACCAAGACTTGAGGGTGAATTCAATTTCAGGACTACTCCTCTCCTTTGCTTGTTGACTTTCATCTCTCCATTCAGAAGAGAACTCCTCCTCTACCTAAGACTGATCTGGAGAGTTTGGAAAGGAAGGAAAATAATTTCTGGGCCATAAAATGAGGGAGTTGATTTTAATTATTTATAGATGAATGTGGGAGTTAAGTGAGGGATCAAGTCAGAAGATTCATGCTTTCTTTAGAATCCTCACTTTCTTCTTCTATCTCTCTCTTTCTATAGGACTGTAAGGTTATGACTAGTGACAATGGTACTGATGCATTACTAGTTTTGCCTGAAGGGTTTCATGCACTTTCTCAACAGTGAGTTTCAATATGGGCTCCAAATGTAATATTTTGGGTAGACAAATATCTTAAGATTTGCTCTTGGACAGAGTCAGATATTCATTCTGGGCCTGTTCTTTTAGCTAGCTAGATTTTCTTGGAGTTTCCAAGTCTACTACAAAAGGAACTGCACCTATATTCCAGCTCCTCACAACTGGCTATTAAGTCAACTCCAGTTCTGAGATTTGCTACCTTGTTTTCAATAATAAGGTACTTAAGTTTGCTGAAAGGAAGGTTTAAACTTTAAGCCTGAAATTCCTTGTTTAGCCAGACTACAGCCTAAATGAAAATCACTGCATCTCTATTAAAGGGCTTTGAAACATCTGGCAGGTTGAGATGATGTTCCAAGTGGTTTTCATTTCCCCATGGATAAATGACACGCAATCACTAAAAATAATAAAAATCACAGATTACAAATGAAGAAGAATAACAACCACCTAATCAATTGTTTTTATTATTTTATGTGGACATTTTGAGAATATTAGAAGTTTATTTCATTTTAGAAAGAACAGAATTTGCTGTAATTCAACAGACCAAGTTAGACTTTTGAAATGTAATTTCTGTAGAGTACAGTGCTATTATCCATACTATTATCAGAACTGAAATCTAGTAATGGACATGTTGAAACACCAAAGGGAAAATCCAGACCCTGTGGATAAGTAACATTTTTCTGCTATGTTTTCATCTACTCTCAGTATTGACAAGACCCCATTAAACAATAAATATCTGACAGGAAATTTGACTTCAGATGTTTTAGGCTGTCACAGTGAAGCTCCAAAGTTTGGGTGAAGCAGATTCCTCTCTTGCTGGGAAATCAACTTATCGCTTAAGGAACACACCTATAATGTACAAGTTAGAGAACTGAACCAGAGTTATTGTGAAAAGAAAGGGACCCTCAGAATTACGTTTTTCCTTTTTTTTCCCCTTTAGAAGCACTTTTGGAATCAAATGACATGATGGGAAATGCAAAAAGATGACCTGGGAGGCAATCTACAACAAAACAATAGGAGATAGCTGTTCAGGTGTGATGCAAATAGATTTATAGCCATATTTATCATGCACAGAACAAAATATATGCACCATTTCACAAGAAAATGACAATCATATAGTCCAGCTTAATTTTTCTGCCAATGCAATTTGTTGGTTTGGGATATAAACTGTTTGCAAGACTGGGTTTGTCTTGATTGTTTGCTTCTAATTATTGCTAACCTGCACATATAACAAAAGTGTGTGCCCGTGCTTACATGCCTTATTACTGTGACTGTGGCACTCTTTGCTACCATCTGAAAGGTCCCTAGTTAAAAAGCCTGTTTGGAAAGATTATACAGACAAAAAGTCTACTTTTCTCTTACATTTGTATGCTCTGTCATCTGAGATGGATGTCAAGGTTCTTGTAGTATAAATCCTTAAACATGGACTCACCAAGCATAATCTAAGACATATGTTGTTTGCGTTTTATTTGTAGAGGAAGAAATGAAATCCCCAAACTGAAAAAGACATACTGGATCTATCAGCGTAATCCTTTTTGTAAGAAAGAGTGTACAAAGGAGCATACTAAAATCTGGCTGGTCCATCTTGTTCCATAAATTTGTTACATATTACTATATTTTCTTAATGTAAAGCCTTGCATAAAAGGAACCATTAGGACAAAAGAGATTATGTAATTAAAAATCTTCAGGAATGTTCTGGCAATTAAAACAACTTATTTCATACTCTTGAGAAATTCCATCATACTGTCAGTGTTACTGTGTAAGTTATTAGTCTGTATTTTTTAAACATCTTTACTGAATTATCACTTGTGACAGGCAAATTTACATTTATACAAAAGTAATCAAACTGTATTAACAAACATTATACTTCACATATATTGTTATATATAATATAACCTAAGCAACAGTATGTAACTTGTTCAATTCCTGCCCCCCCTTTTTTAAACAAGAAACAACTTTATTAAACCGTGAAAACAAACCATACTGAAACAGTTGCAAGCATTTTACATCACAAACCATACTGATACACTCCCAGCTGCAAACATTATACATCACTTATAGTCTACCCAATCATTTTCAAACATTACATAGCTCATTTAAGTCTTGCCTTCTTTTAAACCTCATTCCTCCCCTATATGTATTGTTCCCACAATTCCCATTTTTTCCCTATGTAGTTTGCTCCTTCTTCCACGTTGTAGCAATTGTTTTTTGGCAGCCACCATTAGACACAGCAAAGCCTTACCATGTCTAGGCAATTCCGATTCTGTATCATTATCATACTTAATAAAAATCATCTCCCTCGTCACACCAATCTGCCCACCAAGCATCTCCGACAGTTCATCCCACAGGGAATCCTTAAAGTCCGCCAACCCACTGCACTCCCAGAAAATATGTTCCCAAGTACCTCTTTCCTCCATCACTTGCTATCTACCTGAGGAAAAATTCTCTGGAGTCTACCTGGGGTACAAAAATATCTATGTAAACACTTCCAAGCAAAGATCCTAAATCTTCTAGACTTTTTTGCATATTTGGGAGACAAACATAAATCCTTCCATTGGTTTTTGTGAATTGCTTACCCAATCTCTCTTCCCAATCCTTTCGAATCTCCTCTGACTGATTCTTATAGTTATCATATCAATATTTTATATGCTCTACTAATTATTCCTTTTTTTAATGGCAGCTTCTCTTCCAGATTCTACTAAAAACTCTACCAGTGCTGGTCTTTCATTTAGGACCCCCTTTTTCTTTCGCTCTGCCTATACTCAGATAACAATCCTTGATAAGGAAGGCAATCTCTAAACTGCAGTCCAAATAAATTCTTGGCCTCTTCCCATACTGTTACCTTTTCCTCTCTAGTTATTTCCTCCCAATATCTTGATTCCTTTGCCAGTTTTCTCCAATAAATTCCAGCTCCTCTTGCCTACTACTGTCTATATCTCTAATTGCAGTCATCCCTATTGGTAGAAACTTCTTTCTCCATTCCCATGTTGGCTTAGTTCTTAGAATACTTTCTGCTACTTTATGGATATAATATTCTGCATGACTATTTTTATTATTCTCCTTAAAGGCCTGCATCCGAAATCCCAGCCTCCCCTTGTTTTGTGAACTCCCGACCCCATTTCAACATCATCTCTTTTCACTTTGAATTATAGTTTTCTGCTTGTGCTATGTGTAGTAGCCTTAACTGTGTAGCTCTGAAATACCCTTTTAAATTGAGTAATCCCAATCTGCCCTGTTCTACTGGAAGAATCAGTTTATCCCACTTGACTCTTGCCATCTTCCCCTCCCAGATAAAGTATTTCAGCTCTTTATTAATTGCCATCCACAACTTCTCCTCTGGTTGATAAAAATATGCCTGACCTGCATATAAGACTAAAGGGACTAAATACATTTAGACTGCTTGTATCGTACTATCCATATCCATATAACAAATTTTCTATTTTCTCAGTTTTTTTCTTATTTTTTGTTTAATCTCTTCTCACATATCCTTAGCTGTCACACTAGAATCATTTTAATCCTTGATCCTAAACACATCATGTCCCCATAAATATGGATATTGTTGAACCAATTTGTGTGTGGGTACATAATTTACCACTATTGCCTTTGTTTTAGCTTCATTAATTTTGTATCACGAAAAGATATGAAACTGTCTTAAAATGTTCCACAACACTGTAATGTCTCTGTCTGGTTTTGTCAGGTATAAAATAATATCATCTGAAAACAGAGCCAGCTTTTCTTGACAACCATACCAATTACATCCTTGAATTTCTGAGTCCCTTATTTTCTTTGCCAGTGGTTCTACATATAATGCAAATAACAAAGGGGAAATAGGACACTCCTGCCTGGTTCCTCCGCTCAAGCAGAAATTATCAGAGAGGACCCTAACCACTTTAATTTTTGCCTCCAATCCCTCACATATCCTCCTAATCAACCTTATTTTTTTTTCAGGAAATGCAAATGCTTCCATTGTCCTTCTCAAAGTACCAGCTTACTCTGTCAAATACTTTCTCTACATCAAGACCCACCAACAAAAATGGTATCTTCTTACATTCTGCTTCCCTCTGGATCATAAGTGTTCAGTTAATGTTGTCAAATGTTTGCCCCCCCTTCACAAAACCACAGTTATCCATATCTATCAATTTTGGCATTACTTTTGTTATTCTTTTAGCCATTATAGACATGAACACTTTATAATCATGATTTAACACTGAAAGGGGCATGTATTAAGCTGGGTCTGATGGATCGTTATCCTCTTTAGGTATTACAGCTACCACTGCTTTCTTCTAGGATGGTGGTACTTCTCCTCTTAAAATACTGTTAAACAAAACCTTCCAAATCTTCATCAGTTTTTTCCCTCCTAGCTTCCAAACTTCCACAGGAGTACCATCTATTCCTGGGGACTTTCCTGTAGATTAGTTACACATCACAATTTTATCTCATCTCCTCCTATCCTGTTAGCAATTGAGCCTCATTTACCTCTAACCTTGGCATATTTAACTGTTCCATAAACATTTCCATTTGTATCTTTTCTTGATTTCAATATTTCTCTGTTTTCTATAGGCTTTCATATAATTTCTGAAATATTTGTAATATCACTAGAGGATCTTGTTATAGTCTCCCTAAACTTAGTGACAACCCCTTCTACTTTCTGGTGCCTAAGTCGTTGTGCTAAAAGTTTTTGTGTTCTACTGTTATTATCAAAAAATAGATGCTTAACAGCAATCTTTCTAAACTGATGCATATTATCGAGGTAATCCCTTAATTTCTGCTTAGCATTCTGCAGTTGATCCTCTTTGTTCTATGAGATTCCCCCTATTCTGCAATACTTTAATATTTGTCAGTCCCTCTAAATAATTCTTGTTACTTCATAACCATAGCTCCCTTTCTTTTATTTCTACCGTATTTTTAAACTCTAACTTAATTTTATCCCACTCCCTAGCTATATTTTTAAAATAAATTCCTATCCTCTCCAACAGGTCCTGAATAATCTCATCTACCCTTTCCTTAAATTCCTCTCTTTTCAACAGATAGGTGGGGAAGTACCAGTGTCTCATTTTTATGTCATTACCCTGTGTTTTTATTTTAGTTATTACTGGTGCATGATCTCAAACAATTACTGGATGTGTATCAAGACCTTCAATTAAATGCACATACCCCTGTAAAATATAAATTCTGTCTAGCCTAGTCCAGTTTTTATATCTTGGGATAATAATACATAAATTCACTCTGAACTCCTACTACTAAATTCACATATTCCATGCAAAATATTTTCATAAATGTCTTAAAAAAACTACCATCCTTTGTTATACTTTCCCTCCTGGGCCCCCCTGACACATCATCTCTGTTGCAAATCATATTCCAGTCCCCACCTATAAGTAATATTCCTTGTTGAAAACGGATTATTTTGCCCAGAATTTTCTTATGCTCCACTATAGCGGTTTTAGGTGGAATATAAATACATGCCAGTGTAATCCTCCTCCCTTGCCAGCAGTCCCTTAGCACTACAAATCTACAATCATCTTTCTCATCTTCTTCTATCACTATTGGAGCTCCTCTTGCAATTAACATAAGTACTCTTTTTTCCTTTGTCCCAGGTATTCTGCTGAATAACCATCCTGAAAACCTTTCTTTATCAAATTCACATGTTCCATTATTTCTTAGTGTGCCTCCTGTAACATAGCTATTTGCACTCTACATTTTTAATATAGTTCACTACTCCTTTTTTGTATTTATCTGTGTGACCATTGACATTTAAGGACCTTACAGAAAGGATCATTGCATTAAAAAATTTATATTCCCACCTTTTGTGTATAACACCTTTTTGTGAAGTGTCTAGTTCTAGCTTTTGTCTTACATGCATACATTGTCATATACATTTGAGCTTATGTCACAGCTTACAAAACTTTTTTTTGTTGAAAGCCCTCAAAACACACACACACACACACACACACACACACACACACACACACCCCAAAAAAAACTATTAACAATATTAACAGACAAAACTATGTACATCTTCAAATACTGAAGTTTTACTCTCCGAATGGGAACGAAAGTCCCAAACTGACAGCCACATTCACAGACTTGACTTAACCAAAAAGAAAGTTTAAACATGCTAAGACTAGCAGGGTGCAGTCTGTGCTTCTACTAAGTGCTAATTGGTTTTGCCTTTTCTTTATAGCTTTCCCAGCTGGGAAAACCCCTGAACGCTTTCAGAAAACATTATGTCCTAGCCGATTTCTCTTCTCATCATTTTCCCTTCAACCAATCACACTCCACCAGCCTGTAGCCAGTTTCTCTTTATCAGATTGTCTTCATGGAGACATAAGAACTAGGCAGCTAGTTTCTCTTTATCAAACTGTTTCCATGGAAACATGAAGAACAGCCACAGAATTGCTAATGAGCATACATGTATTTGCTGCAAAAAAGCCTCATAATATTCAATATTCTTTTTCATTTACTTGCTTACTCTTAAAACTTGTTACTAAATCAATCTATGGTCCTTAATCCAGTCATCTCCCCATGCAAGAATGAGAAAAAGTACATTAATTTTTCTTTTGCCATGTTCTTTTAACCAAGCTTCTTTTTCGTTGTATTGCTTACTTACATTTCTTAAAAGTGAACAAGAAGAAAGAGAAGGGATTTAAAAAAAACAACAGCATCTGTTTACAATCCCCATTACACTTAAAAATAACTGAGAAAACTTTACTTTACAGCATGCAAAGAAAAAACATACACCACAAAAATGGTGCTAGTAAGAAAAAAAATTTCTTTACTTACAGTTAATTTTCTCCCTCCTCTTCCCCTCCCTAAAGCACTTTGTTTATCAATGACCTGTAGTACGGCACATACTTTACAGTCCTCCACAAGTCCAATAAATTCTGAAAAAGTCCAATATTTCTAGATTTTCTTGTTCTGTCATATTTCGCACATATAATTATTGAATTGCAATCCCACATTTAGTTACTGGTTTTATTACTGTTTATCTCAATCTCCCAAATCCTGTTTCTGCTTCATTTCCAACGTACTCTCAATTCTTCTGATCAACTCTCATGCTCCCTTCCTTCACCCCAACACATTCCGGTGAAACACTGGAAAAAGTTTCACAGGTATAGTCTCTCTGTGGTCTTTATTACCAGAAGAACAATAAGCAGAATATCCTTCTGTTTCACAGCTCACCTTTTGTTGGACACACTTTTGCATTTCTTCCTCAGCATTCACTTCATCAAAAATTTATTTTGTCCCTCCAGGGAAGAATACTTTAAAGACAGCTGAGTACAGCAGTTTAAATCTCAAACCTGCTTCTCAACATTCCCTGAATTGTGGAATAAATTTGCTTCCTCGTCTGCCTGGTGTACAATGCATAATCATTCTCCACAAACATGCTGCTGCCTCCTACTTTTAGTACTCTGTACTTGTACCTTTACTATTAAAGGTATAGGTTACATTCTCATAGCCAAGTCTGATACATACACACGATGTGCCCTTTCAACTAACAACTCCTGCTGTGGAATAACAATCCAGTTGCATATTTGTGCTTTCATAAAATTAATGCAGTCTGTTCCTTCCAGTTTCTCTGGTACAGCTGAAAATGTCAGGATGTTCATCGTGTTACCCTGCTGCAGTCATCACACTTGGGTTATCCTATCGTCAGGCGGTCCCGCAGTCGGCTGGATTTCCAAAGTCTTGGTCCAGTTCGCAAGTGCCGGTCGGCCGACTCCTGAGATTTTCGAATTCCAATTTCAGACCAAAGTCTTCTATAAAGCTAAGTACCCCGTTGGGGAAACTTTTCTTGCCTCAGACCGATGTCAGAAAAAGTTAACAATTGTATTTCTTGTGGGAAGCAAACACCTCATAAGGATTTTCATTCTTATTGCATACCTTGCCTAGGCCCTGATCATGACGTCACTTCTTGTCGTTTTTGTGCTAGATTTAATAAACGTACTATTAAAAGACGATTTGATTTCGCACAACACTTTCTTGGTAGAAAATTTAATTATAACATGCCGTCAGAGCTACCGACTACCGGCGTGCACAAAAAGCGCAGGGACAAGGACCGACAGCCCTGGCCTAAGCCCGATTCTGAGGCCTCGGTTGATCCGGTCTCCGGTTCTCCGGTTATCAGTGAGGCTCCGACGCAGCCTCTGACTACCGCAGTTCTGGAACCCGAGATCGCTACAGATATTTTGACGGAATGTACTAGGCCGACGCAGCCTTTTACTTCAGGACCTTCCGACGATTCACCTTCTAAGGACGTCAGTGCTTCCGAAACACCATTGGTTTCTGAAGGCGTTTTCAGATCGACTCTTACAGTCAAAACGTTTTCCAAGTCGAAGACTCCTTCTAAATCGAAAAAGGCTTCACTTCAGTCTCCTGTTCAAGGTCCTATGCCTAAGAAACAGATGCTCAAAATGGCTGAAGATTTGATTTCTCTTAGGGGTTCTCAGCCTCCTCCTGATAAAAGGCCTAGACAAGAGGAAGACTCGGCTTCCTCTGAACAACTGTCTATTTCTTCGGATTCCTCTGAGGACCAAGACTATTCTTTCTCTCCTTATGAAGATTCTGATGCTGAGGACTCTATTCCCTCAGCTTCCCCTCCAGAAGATTATTCTTTTGGGGAAACTTTACACACTATGAGGGAACATTTTCACTGGGAAGGCCAGGATTACTCAGATTCCAAGAAAAGGCTCAGAGAGTTTCTTTTACTCCCCCAACACAGACCTCTAGCCATCCCTCCTGTTTTGGACATTGTGGATGATGTCTATTTAGAATCCAGTTTCAACCCTGACTCTCTTCCTCCTGCCCCGGCCAAGCCAGACAGATACTACAGAGTACCTGATTCCCACAAATTCCTTTAAAAAGCCCAGTAGCTGACCCAAAGACTATCTCCCACGGTCCCAAGGGGGCTAAGGCTTCCATGGCTAAAAATCGAGTACCTTCTGAAAGGGATTCAAGAGCACTAGACAGATGGGGGAAAAAGGTTTACACCTCAGCCACTTTAGCCATGAGAGTACTAAACTGTCAATTTCATATGCTTAAGTATCAGCAATTTCTGATCTCTCACTCTCAGTTAAAACAAAAGATAACCACCCTCCTTCAACAATCTGAATTGAAAGAAGTACAGGATTTGTTGCACGCCACCGAGTAGGTGGGCAAACATACCTTACAATGTGGGTTTGATTCTTTAGAGGCCTCCTGCAGAGCAGCTGTCACTGGAACAGTTATACGTAGGCATGCCTGGTTAAAGGAACAAAGTCTGCCTGATCATGTTAAAGCAAAACTACTAGAAGCTCCCTTACAGCAGGATGTTCTTTTTGGTGTTAAAGCAGAAGAAGTTTTAAAGAAAATGGAAGATAAGGCAAAATCAATGCAGACAGTCAAAGATTTCCTACAAGTACAACCACCTCGCTTCAGCAGAAACTGGCCAACAAAAAATTGGTCCTTTCCAGCCACTGACAGGCCTCAGAGGGGTAAATACAGGCGCCCAAGGGGCACAGGACAACCACAAGCTCAGTATAAGTCTCGCCAATGGGGCACTCCAACCAAAAAGGGAGGAGAAGACAGGTCTCAACCCACCAGAAGGCAAACTCAATGACTTGCACCTCAGCTGGCCAAACAAAGCTCTTTTGTCAGCCCCCTTGGGGGGAAAACTAGCACTATTTGCAGACAACTGGCACATGGTCACAAAGGACAAATGGGTCCTAGACATAATTTTACGAGGATACAGATTCCACTTTCACAACTTGCCAATAAAAAGAGGAATGCCAAACCTGCCACAAAATCAAAGGGCAGAGGCTCAAAAACAAATTACAGCTCTCATGGCCATGAGAGCCATTCAAAGGGTACCAACTCAAGAGCAAGGCCAAGGATTTTACTCAAGACTCTTCCTAGCACCCAGAAAAGAAAATGCTTGGAGACCAATTCTGGACCTTTCAATTCTAAACACTTACAAGTTCCCAAATTCAAGATGCTAACACTACAGCAGCTACTTCCCATGTTGGGCAAGGAAGCATGGCTGGTAACGTTGGACCTCAAGGAGGCATACCTGCATGTCCCTATCAGACAAAGTTGCAGAAGATACCTCCGTTTCATTACAGGTTCAACCCATTATCAATTCTCTGCACTGCCCTTTGGCTTATCTACTGCGCCCAGGGTATTCACAAAATGCCTGGCACCAGTAATTGCATACTGCAGACAAAGAGGAATTCAAATATATCCATACCTGGACGACTGCCTCATCCAAGCAGAAAGAAAAGACATTCTCTTACAACATCTGGATTTTGTGAAGCATCTACTAAATTGTCTGGGGTACACAGTAAACGAAAAGAAGTCAAAACTAGTACCCTCACAAAAAATGACATTCCTGGGTGCCAGCTTGGACACAACGGCCCAGAAGGCTTATCTTACACCAGACAAGCAATTACAACTGACTCAATATTTCAAGACAATGGCAACAAAGACCCAATTAACTGCAAGAAAAATTCTGCAGGCTTTGGGCTTCATGGCATCTTGCATTCTGATTATACCATTTGCAAAACTGCATATGAGGAAATTACAGTGGTACCTAAAAAGCGTATGGTCTCAACACAGCCACAGCTTGGACACAGTGATCTCTCTCATTCCTTGCCTTCAACAGGAATTTCTATGGTGGGCACAGGCATGTCACCTCAACAAGGGTCAGCCTTTCACCTTGCCCCCACCCAGGCAAACTATCACAACAGATGCTTCAGACTATGCCTGGGGGCACACATGGCAGGGCAATGCATTCAAGGCCTATGGACTGCAGAACAAAGAAAACTGCACATAAACCAAAAAGAGATGCTAGCTGTACAGAAAGCTCTGACAGCCTTCAAGGATCTACTACAGCCAGGACAACTTGCAATAAAGACGGACAACACCACAGTAATGTGGTACATAAACAAACAAGGAGGCACACATTCCTACCCTCTTTGCAGGCAAGCAATAATCTTATGGAACACAGCTCTGGCCTACCAAGTCCAGTTACAAGCTCAATTCCTGCCAGGACAGAAAAACACATTGGCAGACGACCTAAGCAGAAACATCAAAGATCCCCACGAGTGGAAGCTAGACCCACAAATATTTACAATGATAACTCAAAGATGGGGCCAACCAAATACAGACCTGTTTGCCAGTCCTCAAAACTTCCAGCTGACAAAATTTTGTACAAGGACATTCCACCATCAAGCTTGGAAAGTGGACGCTCTCTCCTTCAGTTGGAAAAACCTGACAGCATATGCCTTTCCTCCATTACTTCTCACGAAGGTTCTTTTGAAGGTCAAAAAGGAGAAACCTCATAGCCCCAGACTGGCCACGCCAGCACTGGTACCCGCTATTGAAGAATATGGCTCACAGCCCACCATGGACATTACCTCAAATACCTCATTTGCTCACGCAGCAAGACAAGCAGATTCTACATAGCCAGATCAAAACCTTAAACCTGGCTGCATGGCAAATCAATTAAGCATCCAACCAGCCCCTCTTTCACAAGCAGTACTGGATGTTATCCAAGAAGCCAGGAGGCCAAGCACCAGGAAGGCTTACTCAAACAAATGGAAAAGGTTTTCTGCTTGGAACCAAGCTAAAGACCAAGACACAACTCAGCCACATATGCCTCACATTCTGCAGTATTTAGCTGAGATGTTGCATAAAGGACTTTCTTTCTCCTCAATTAAAATCCATGCTTCAGCTATTTCAGCTCACTACGACACGGATCCACCTTTATTTTCAAATCCTCTTCTAAGACAGTTCCTCAGAGGGGCAAAAAACATTAGACCACCTAGAAGAGCTCCTACACCAACATGGGACCTCAACTTTGTTCTGGAAAAACTAACGCTACCTCCCTTTGAACCAGCTTTTTCTGCAGACCTTCAGTTCCTATCTTGGAAGACTGCCCTGCTCCTGGCAATAACTTCTGCTAGGAGAGTCTCAGAATTACAGGCACTTATGGCAGTGGAACCTTTCCTCATTTTTCATCAAGACGGAGTTTCTCTACAAACTAATCCTTCCTTCATGCCTAAGGTGGTTTCCAGTGTAGCTTTAAATCAAACCATCCACCTACCCCCTTTCTTCCCCAATCCACAGAACAAAGGTGAGAGACTCCTGCATTCCTTGGACATTCACAGGCAGCTTTGTTACTACTTGGATAAAACTAAGGCTTTCAGAAAAACTGACCAGCTCTTCGTTTCCTATGCTACAGCTTCTCAAGGGAGGGCCATGTCCAAGCAAACCATTTCTAAATGGATAGGCCATTGCATACGATTCTGCTATACCCATCATGGGAAACCAGTTCCTCCTACCATTAGATCCCACTCTACCAGGGCAACAGCTACCTCTACAGCCTTTTTCTGGGGGGTTCCTACCAAGGAAATTTTAGAAGCTGCAACTTGGAGTTCTGTACACACCTTCACCAAACACTATCACTTACCTCTTTATTCTAAGTCCAGGGCAGGATTCGCCACTGCAGTTCTGCAGGGCCTCATTGCCTCCACTAACCCTCTATGATGCCTCCACCCTACCTTAGCTTTGTGACTCAACCCAAGTGTGATGACTGCAGCAGGGTAGCACAATGAACATAGTACAGTTTTGTACCTACCATAAATGTAGATGTTCGAGTGTTCACCCTGCTGCAGTCCAGGTTACCCTCCCTCCAACCCCTCTGATCTATTGGCTAAACCTTTGCTATGCCTTACTGATGTATTTGCTTATAGCTGAAGGGTTTTTTGTGTTTGTACAGTGTTCACACCTTTTGGTACTAATTTGGATCATCCTTGTGGGGGCACCTGACATCTGGGGCAAGAAAAACTGAAGAAAATGGCGTTGGTTGCAGTATATGTACCCCTGGTGCTCTGATGTCAGGGAAGAGGCGACAGCAACCGACGTCGGACCAAGACTTTGGAAATCCGGCCGACTGCGGGACCGCCTGATGACAGGATAACCCAAGTGTGATGACTGCAGCAGGGTGAACACTCAAACATCTACATTTATGGTAGGTACAAAACTGTACTTTTCCTTACGTGCTCTGTCCTCTAATTCTATTATTTTTTGAAACATCTGTTCCTGAGCAGTCTCATATTCATCCAGCCTTTTCTTCATTTTGACCACTGATTTTTGCAGCTTTATCACCTCATCTGAAAAGCTTCTTCCATTTTTTCCAGCCTTTTGTTGTCTGTGTTGATATACTCCAGTAGTGTTTTATTTTAACCAGGTCTGTGTGCAGTTGTCTTATATCTTCCTACAGGTTACTGGAATTCATCTCTGAAGATTGCATTGCTTTTTGCTGAAAAGCTGCAGAACTTTCCCCAGTCAGTATTTCTTCCTCACATTTTGTAGCTGATTTTGTTCCAGGTCCTCTGTTATTTCCTTTTTCCTGGCATCCAAGCAGTAAACTTACTAGCCAGTTACTGAAATTTACCCATAAATACAAGTCTACTGGCCTTTTCTGCTGAGTTTCTGTTTTCCCACTGGGAGAGCTAGAATTAAGCAATTACTCAATGTTCAGCGATCCTGGAAGTCCAGTTTGTATTTTTTGGTACTTAATTGATTTATTCCTGTAATTTTGACCCTGCTAAAAGGGATTCTACATAGTTTCCTTTGTTTTAAGTATCTGTATAAATCTGGCATGTTTGAGAGGCTCTTGGCTGATTCCGACAGAGCTCAGCAACACTTGGTGTCCTCTCCTGTGCCTCTGAAGTGATTTTCTTGCATCACGTGCCATCCAGGCACAAGCTAGATCCTTGAGTTTAAAAATCATACTTCTAGAAACTACTTCATTGATCGACTACTGTTTTCCTGTTTTATTTGTACATTTATCTGTATTTAAGGATGAAATGACTGCATTTGCTCAGATGGACTTGCTATTTTCTCTGACTTTAAATCACCTTGATTATCTAGTCTGTTAAAAGTTGTTTTGTAGCAGCATACACATTAAAGCAATTTTTTTGTGCTTTTATATTAAGAGGACTGGGATGTTCCATCTAGTAGCAGTAGGTGAGGGCCTAGTCTGAGTTGTAAAACACAGAAGTTAATCTGTAAAACCTGTACTGGGGCTGTAACCTGCAGTTTAGTGATGTATTGCTCAAAGTAAAGCTCAGAGCAGCTAGTTTGTAGGTCAGACAGCACTAGACAATACCATAACCTAGCACTATTACCATATCCTAGTACTATCTAATACCATGCCCAAGCACTATACAATACCATATCCTAAGCACTATCTAATACCATACACCTTAGGACTATTCATCTCTAGTCCATAACCCTACAGACTACCCTATGATACCAAATTCCCAAACCCTAATAGCCTACCTTAATACAGACCCTGACAACATGGATATGCAATTTCTAAATGTCTCTGTAGCTAGCTTGGTAGATATTGGCATCCTGAGACAATGCAGTAATTGTCTCATGTTCAGACAACCTTTAAATCCTTAAAAAATCAACAAAGTATGTGAGAGATGTACATAAACAATTTCATTAGAGGCAAAACTCTTGCAGACAAACAAGGTTTTCAAGAAAACACACACTGCATCCAACACACATAGTGTTCACACAGACAATCTACAATGAGGCACCAAAACGCAATTTCCCCATACCTCAAAGACCGCCTAAGTCTGCAAACAACAATGCCTATCCTCAGCAATCTCTAAAGCATACACCAAAAGAAACAGCAAACACCACACATAAGCTTAGAAACAATGGACCCCTGAAAACAAAGCCCATAAGGCAAGTGACACACAGATGCCTCACTTACTAGACTGGACAAGGAGAAGATTACAGTCAGTTGCTTACCTGAAGCCAGGATCCAACAAGTTACACACACACTCAAGTTACTCTACCACAGGTACCAGTATGATCCTATCATAGCCCATGTGGACATAAATGACCTGAGACATACATCTCTGGATTATATAGATGAATAGAGACATTACGGACCTCTCTGAATATGTCTCTTAACAACGGTCCTAGCTTCTAGCGTCAGTCCAGGGAGATTCACTGTCTGTCAGCCTGGGAAAACATAGTCAACAAACCATGTTGCTTTGTCAAAGATTGTTTGTACCTATCCCCCCTGGGCTTCTGGATTTTGACTACAATTTTATCGCCAAAGTGATAAACTTACAAGCATAACAACTAAAACCCAAAGGAACCTAAAGGTGTTAATACTCAATGCCAAGAGGCTTAACAAAAAAACTCAACATATTACAAGCTTTCCTCACTCTGGAGAATATGGACATCTGTGCCATTACCGAGGCATGGTTTAAAGCTAAATTACGTACTCCAGCAGTGCAAGGCTAAAGTGCCTTCCACACATTAAGACCATCAACCACACAGATAGGAACTAGAGATGGAGGTGTTGTGATCTACATTAGCAACATGTATACCTCAAAGTTGATTAAACAGGGTGATCCCCTGGAGTTCATGCACATGCAAATCACCTCAGATAGAGTCCCTTACCATATCTTAGCAAGCTACAGATCACCATCTATGTCTCAAGAATCTCACAACTTTTATCTAAATTTACTGGAGACATTCTTCATCCAAGTGAACACTCTATTTATGCAAGACTTCAACTACCCCTCTACAGACTGGAAAACACATACTGCCACGAACATGCAGGTACATTTCCTGGACTTTAATAACAGAAATGCCCTTGATTAGTTAGGGTGCATTTCAACCAGAAGTTCAAACATACTGGGCCTTGCTAATACCAATATGGGAGAGCAATGCAGCAGCCCTGTGTCATGTCCTCACTGATGAGGTCAAATCACAAAGCTGTCTCATTCGAAATAAAAATCAATTTGGAAAATCCAGAAAAAACTGTTACAGTTGGAAACTATTCTGATGTAAACTGCATCCTAAGTGACAGTTTGTCAAAATTCAATGCCCCGCCCAATTAAGAGTTTATAAAAGCGTATGCAAAATTATTCAAAGAAACACTGTATAAACATGTAAATGGCTTCCAAGAGGCTGCTGGACCTACAAGAAGTAATCCTGAAACAACTCTCCCAAAACAAAACACACTGGAAGAATCCTAATCTTAACAGGGTATATAACAAAAGGAAAAAAAAGTCATGGCCAAAGTCAGAAAAGTACAATTGTGTACACTTATCATAAATGGAGATGGTCGAGTGTATTCACTGTTGCAGTCCTAACATATGGGTTATCCGGCTCCCAGTAGCCCTCAGTTGGCCCGAATACCAGAGTCCTCGATATATAACGTCGGCTGCCGTCGGTTGTAAACTGATGTCAGAATGTCAGGTATAAAGGGAGGTGGCTGACGCCATTTCCTCAGTTTTTCTTGCCTTAACTGTCAGGAGCCCGCAAAAGAAGGCCAAACCAGGAAGGAAACACCCTGGAAAAAAGCCATCCAAAAATAACATAAGTAGTCTGTGCCTTAGGAAAAAAGGGGAATGAAGGGTGGGAAACCAGGACTGCAACAGTGAATACACTCGAACATCTACATTTATGGTAAGTGTACACAACTGTACTATGTTCTTCATGTTTCACTGTTGCAGTCCTAACATAAGGGTTGATTCCCAAAGCCCAGGAAGAAAACAAAAGGGAGGAGGAAGAATAACAGATTAAGGGATGGTAAGGAGGCCTTGCAAAACTGCAGAGGCAAAACCAGCCCTAGATTTAGAAAACAAAGATAGGTTGTAATGCTTTATGAAAGTATGGACAGAAGACCAAGTAGCTGCTTCTAGAATGTCCTTAGTAGGCACACCTCTCAAAACAGCTGCAGAAGTAGAGGCTGCTCTAGTAGAATGGGTCCTAATACTCGGGGGGGGGGGGGGGACCTTTCCATGCTGCAGGTAACAAAAGTGAAAACAATAAGCAATCCATCTGGAGACAGTTTGTTTGGAAACAGCTTTACCCTGATCCCCAGGAGCAAAACTAACTAACAACTGCTGAGACTTCCGAAAGGGTTTAGATCTATTTAAGTAAAATCTCAACTGTCTGTGCACATCAAGAGATTGCAGAATCCTTTCCCCTTTATTCTGGGGGTTACTGAAGAATGTAGGCAGATGAATAGACTGATTAAGTGTCAGACTGGAAACCACCTTAGGTATAAAGGAGGGATTAGTTCTCAAAGAAACCCAGTCTGTATGAAAAATAATGAAAGGTTCTACTGCCATTAAGGCCTGCAGCTCAGAAACCCTTCTGGTAAAAGTAATAGCCAAAAGATAGGCAGTCTTCCATGAAAGGAACTTTAAATCTGCAGAGGCAGCAGGTTCAAAGGGAGGAAGAGTAAGCTTCTCCAGGACAAAATTAAGATCCCAAGCAGGAGTAGGAGCTCTTCTGGGAGGTCTAAGATTGCTAGCTCCCTTCAGGAACTGTTTCATCAAGGGGTGAGAAAAAATTGGTTGCTCAAAAGAACAATGAGCAGAAATTGCTGAAGCATGAATCTTAATTAAAGAAAAGGAAAGTCCACCATTAAGCAAACCTGCTAGATAATCAAGAATGAGGGAAAGAGAAGGTTGGGAAGACTCTTCTCCTTTAGCCTACATCCAAGAGCAAAATCTCTTCCATTTAACTGCATAGGATTTCCTGGTGCTAGGCCTCCTGGCCTCAAGAAGAACATTAACCACCTGCTGGGAAAGATTTAAAGTATTAGCCAGGCAGTTAAATGCAGAATTTAAAGATGAGGATGAAAAAACTTTCCCCCTTCCTGAACCAACAGATCTGGTACCAGGGGAAGATGCCAAGGCTGAGCTTGGGAAAGGCTGCGAAGAAGGGGATACCAATGCTGCCTGGGCCAATCTGGTGCTATAAGAACAGCCTTTGGTTTTTCGTCCCTTATCTTTAGCAGCACTCTGGGAAGAAGAGGCAGAGCGGGGAAGGCATAAATTGAGAGTTGTGTCCATGGGAAGGACAAAGCATCCACTCTCCATGCTTTGTTGTGAAACTCCCTGGTGCAGAAGGTTGGAAGGAGATGATTGGTGTGAGAGGAGAAAAAATCCACCTGAGGAGTGCCCCAATGCTGAGTGATGCGATGGAAAATGATCTTGTTCAGTTGCTACTCGGGAGGATCCAGAACATGTCTGCTCAATTGATACGTCAAGGAGTTTAGCCTCCTTGGAAGATACTAGGCTATGAGATATATGCCCATGGAAGCTGCTAAGGACCATAGTTTCATGCTGTGTCTGCACAAAGGATAAGAGTGAGTCCTCCCATGCCTGTTGATGTACCACATGACTGTGGTGTTGTCAGTCCTGATCCGAAGACTCCCAGGGTAGAGTAGGTCCTTGAAAGCCAGCAAGGCCTGCTGCACTGCCATCAATTCTTTTAAGTTTATGTGCAGATGAATCTGTTGAGTGCTCCAAGTCCCTTGCAAGCTCCTGCCTTCCAGATGTGCCCCCCATGCATAATCTGAGGCGTCTGTGGTGAGAGTCCAGCTGGCAGGTGGCGGGCAGAAAGGCAGACCCTTGATCTGAGAACAGGCTGTTGCCCACCAGAGAAACTCCAGCTGTAGATAGGGAATAAGGGGAAGAAGCAAGTCGAAGTCCTGTGTGTAACACCAAAGGTTCTTGAGGTACCATTGAAGTTTTCTCATATGCAGCCTTGCATATGGGATCATCAGGATATATGAAGCCATGAACCCCAGGAATTGCCTTGCAGAAAGCTGGGTTATGCTTGCCAAGTTCTAGAAATATGCCGACAGATCTTGTTGTTTGTCTTGAGGGAGGAATACCACCTGGGTGGCTGTATTCAGACTCACTCCCAGGAAAACAATCTCCCTTGTAGGAACCAACATTGACTTCTTCTCGTTGAGAGTGTAACCCAAAGAAGTAAGAATGTTCTTCATTAAGTCCAAATCCTTTTTAACTGTTCTGGGGAGTTTGCTTGAATGAGACAGTTGTCCAGGTAAGGATAAATTTGAATGTTCCTCTGCCTGCAAAAAGCAATGGCTCCAGGCACTTATTGAAAACTTTGGGGAGCAGTAGACAAGCCAAAGGCAGTGCAGAGAATTGGAAGTGTTGCTCTATACCCCTGAAACGAAGACACTGCCTGCAACTTTCCCTTATTGGGATGTGCAGATAAGCCTCCTTGAGATCCAAAGTTACCAGCCATGAATCCTTGTCCAACACTGGCAGTAAGTGTTGAAGAGTGAGCATCTTGAATTTGGGAATCACCAGAAAAGTGTTTAGAATAGACAGATCCAGAATAAGGCACCAGGTGCCTCCTTTTTTTGGGTACCAGAAAAAGTCATGAATAAAAACCTAGGTCTGCCTGATTTGCAGGAAATGGCTCTATAGCCCCATAGTCAGTAGAGAAGAAATTTGATTCTCTACCTCTGTCCTGAGAGTTCTGGGAATGTCTGGGGAACCTTGTAGAACAGGGAAGGTTTGAAAATAAAACTTGTAACCTTGGTTTACATTGTTGAGTACTCATTTGTCATCTGTGATGGCTGACCATACCCCTGCAAACCTGGCTAACCTTCCCTCCAAAGGAAACACTGGGCCCGCAGAGGTAGGCACAAGAAGGGTGGAGTCATTGAGAATGCTTGCTTTGGGAAGCTGGCTTTAACTCCCCGATTTAGCAGAAGGATGCCATTGTTTAGTCCTCTGAGGGGCAGAAGCCTGCCCTCTGGAAGATCTGAAACCCCTAGGCCTAGAGTGACCCTGCTTGCCAGGATCAGGGGAAAGACCAGTTTTTGAAAGGATAATACCTACTAAAGAGAGAAGGCTGAACCTGAAGGAAATCTTTTACAGCTTGCATAGATTTTGCCTTATCCTCCAACTTTTTCAGTACCTTCTCAGCCTTACAAAAAAGGTTGTCTTTGTGCAAAGGAACATCCAGCAATTTAGATTTTACAGGTTCAGAAAGAGGCTGCTCCCTAAGTCAAGCATGCCTTCTAATAATGGAACCAGTGGCTGCTGCTCTGTAGGAAGCCTCCAAGGTGTCAAAACCACAACGAAGAGAATGCTTATTAACCAGAGTGGCAGAATTTAGTAAATCTTGTATATCTCTGTTCTCTGACATGGAAGGAATATCACCAAGCTTAGCCTTAATAGCCTCCAAAGTATGTTGCTGATACTTAAGCACATGAAAAAGACAATTTACAGATCTAATGGCAAGAGTTGCAGAGGTATAGACCTTTTTACCCCACCTGTCCAAGGCCCTAGACTCCTTATGAGAAGGTACAGGGTTTTTAGAAATAGTAGCCTTAACACCCTTGGGACCTTGAAAAATAATCTCAGGATCAGCAGTAGGGTTTCGAAAAAGAAACTGATGAGAATCAGGAACCCTATAATACCTATCAGGTTTTCTGGGAGCAGGAGGAACAGAACTAGGAGTTAAAGAATTTTCAATGAAAACATCATCCACAACTTCCAAAACAGGAGGTATTGCCAGAGGTTTATGCTGTGGCAAATCTAAAAATTTCCGGATCCTCCTCTTAGACTGAGGGAAATCCTGACTTTCCCATTTAAAGTGCTCCCTAAGAGTATTCAAAGTATCCCCAAAGGAAAAATCTTCTGGAGGGGAGGCAGAGGGGATAGAATCCTCAGTATCAGAATCCTCAAAGCCAGAAAAACGTTGAGAATTTCCTTCCTCACCAGCAGAAATACTGGAAACCTCAGGATCTGATTCAGACAAAACATCAGGAGACAATTCCCTAGCCCTCTTGGAAGGGGGGGGGGCGCGAGAGCCCTTAATAAGGGTAAGAAGATCACTAGCCATCTTTACCAACTGGGAATGAGGCACAGGAGAGGAGGCAGATGCCCACTTGTGGGTAGATTTGCAGCTGAAAGTTTTGCTAGTAATCCGGAGGGACTTGGGAGGCCTAGCAACTGCAGAAGTGTGAGCTAAGGTAGTCAGTCTGGCTCTGGTCTCATGTCGAAGAGAAGATGTGTGGGATGCCAGTGCCGGCTCCAGACCCATCTGAGGCGGCGAACAGGCGGAAGGTCTGAAGAGAAGATAGCAGCCTGCGGCATGGAGGACTCCGCAAACATCTTGGCAGAGGCCTGCGGCTGAAAATCTGCAGACTGTAGGGGCTGCAAAAGCACCTCAGTAGCTACTGCTGGGCCGACGACCAATTTCACCGGCGTGTCACTAGCAGCTTTAACCCTAGGCCTGTTGCGATCCTTGTCCTTGCATTTCCTAGATATATCCGAAGTTGGGAGACCAGAAGACGCCATACTGACGAACTTAGGCCAGATTCCAAAATACTTATATAAAATCTTAGCTCTGTGGCATATGGTACGTGGGTTGAAGGAAGCACAGAGATCACAGTTAGGGATGTCGTGCTCAAGGCCCAAACAAGTTATACAATAGGAATGAAAATCACGGTGCGGAATCTGTTTTCCACAGGCAAGACAGTTATTAACTTTATCCGACATTCGTTAAAGCAAGAAAAGAGGATCTCCAATGGGGTACTTACTTGAAGGCATCTTCAACTTGGTAGTCAGAATGCAGAAAGAAGGTAAATGGCCGACCGGCACTAGTGTGAATTGCATCTGCTTCAGGCTCCACAGCAAGAAAGACTGAGGAAATGGCGTCGGTCGCCTCCCTTTATACTTGATGTTATGACATCAGTTTACAACCGATGGGAGCCAACATCATATACCGAGGACTCTGGTATTCGGGCTGACTGAGGTCTACCGGGAGCCGGATAACTCATATGGTAGGACTGCAACAGTGAAACACTAAGAACATCAGCAATTCTAATAATGACTACAGCTCACTGAACAGGAAACTAAGAGGGCAAATTAAATCCATCAAGTTCAATTACAAGGTCAAGATAGCTACTCAGGCTAAAGACAACCACCATGTCTTCTACATCTATGTGTAAAACCTCAAAAGTAACATACAACAGTGTGCAGAACCGGTAGTAAATAGTACCATCTTCATTGAGCAAAGTGACACAACAAATCTGATGACCGATAAATTCAGCACAAACTTTCAGCAGGAAGTAACTCATAGTGGCACTCACTAAGGCTAAATGCACAGCCTCAATGTGGCTTGACAACATCCTACGCTGCTTCTTAAATAGCCTAAAACATGACCTACCAGGACCACATCAGCCACTTTTCAACTACAGCCTCAAGACTACATACCAAGCAAATGGAGGATGGCAACGGTTATCACCCTTTACAAGGGTGGACCATGAACTGACCCTGGAAACTACAGACCCATTAATCTGTCTAGTCTAATATGCCAAGCCATGAAAAGAACTATAATGGAAATGTTCAACATGGTCAATGTCACATGGACAACAGGTCTCTCACACACCACTTTATCCCTATTTCACCTTTCCTTATCTCAATCTTGTCATCCCCTTACTTACTGCCTCTCATTCATTCTACTTCCCTCTTTGCATCACTTTCACACTTCTTTTCCTTTCTACTCCTCTACCCTCTGCATGCCTCTCTGACCTTTTCTCAGTTTTCTTCCCATGATATCTTTTCTTGCAACTATTCTCACTTGCCTCTTCTAATGTCTGCATACCTCTTCTATATAATGACATCTTGCAATTACTGTAGCATAAGGCATCTCAGTAATTATGGCTACAGCTTTTCCATAAAGCTCTGCTAAGCATAATTCTATTTTGCCATCCATGTTTTCACACTGTTAACTGCTTCTTGAACTATATGTTGTAGTGTATTCTTGCATCCATAAACGTGTATACGTATATATATATATGTATATATATATATATATATATATATATATATATATATATATATATATTTGTTTTTAGCATATCCTTATGTATGTAAATAAGTTTTACTCATTTCTTATGTGATCCTATTCACCCAGGCTGTACCTGCAAATGGTCCACTGAGGTCCGTGCATTACCCCATTAATCAAATATAAGTACATAAATAAATAAACAAAGACACTGGCAACGTACAAACACTGGACCTATCCCAGTTTGGTTTTGTCAAAGGAAGGTCATGTCTACTTAAGCTGGTAGACGTCTTTGAGAAGGTAACTAAGGCAATGGATGGAGGGAAAACAGTGCATACCGCCTACCTAGATGTGGCTCAGGCATTTGAAAACCCCACTCAAGTATTGTGGACAAACTCACTGAACTAGGCATAAATCCCTGCACAACTTACTGGATTTCCAGCTGGCTCACAGACAGGACCCAAGAAATCAGGATTGGTGAGACAACCTCCATCAAGAGGCAGGTTACCACTGAAGTACCACAGAGCTCCGAGCTGGGCCCACTCCTGCTTGACATCTACCTCTTGGAGGTCAAGGCGCATATAAAAGGCCTCTGCCTCATCAAACTCACAGATGACTGCAGACAGGGTGTTATCATAAATTCCCCTATGACACTAACATCCTGCAAGAGAGTCTAACACAAACAAATGATTAGTGCCACAGCCATGGATTAAAACTCAGTTCAGTGATGTGCATTATAGTGTCTTTTGGGAAAATGTCTACCCAGACAAAATGCTACAATGATAAGACGCCCCTAAAAGTTAACCCATTAGAGATCTGAGAACATATGTAGAAAGTAAGCTGAACTTTGACCAATACGCGGACAAGGCACTAACGAAATCATTCTCTTTCAACCAACTTATAAGTAAGGGTATGGCATCCAGGTCCAAGGAAGTTATAGTACCATTCTACGCATCCCTTATCAGACTCATCATTGGATACAGTTGCCCTCTTCAGTATGTACCAGACTAGGCATATACAACAGTTAGGATGCCACCAGTTGTTTCTTGCCAAGAGAATCCAGGGTATTAATACACAGTCCTATATAGATCACCTTAGATCCCTGTCTCTATACTTTGCCTCTCAACAACTTATATTGGAGACCATCTGTGTTTGGCATATAAGGCATCCTTAGATCCAGCCCTGATAGAGCTTTTGCACATCAGCAAAATGAGCAACACCAGAAACACTAGATCCATGAATCTGAACTTTGCTTGTGACATAAATAGAACATGACTCAGAGGACATGCTCTGGAACAGACTGCCATCCATGTGAAGCAGAGCCCATCCCTAATCCTATTTGAATGTAACCTTGACCACTGGATGGAAAATTGCAAATTCATCCCTGGACTAGCCCCCATGTATCTTATAGACAGAGACCAACAGTAAACATTGATTAACTAACAAACCCCACATAATGTTTTAGCACCTTCATAACATACCCCTCATAATAAGCATGCTGCCACACATGATTAAGCTGCAACTGGATTGGGTTGTGTGGCTAGGCTTATAAAGGCCCTGGTGGTCATTAGCCTTGTATATACCTATGCAAACTCTGCTCTAAAGAAAAAGATTATTCAAGTCTTTGATTTTGCTTCAATAAAACTTCAACTACAGAAAACCCAGATTATGAAGAGACTTTACTATGTATTTTAGCCTTCTTAAACTAGTACGTTGGCTTACTCAAAATGGGCTACTTTTCAGCCTCAAACAAGCCAAACTCCTCATGTTAGGTGCAATCTTAGCAGACAAACGGGCTGTTCAAAGATAATGCTATAAGGCAGAGAGAAGGATGCACCAAATGAAAAGAGACAAAGAACTGTACTTAGTTCAAGCAAAAACACACCAGTGTGCCTCATTTCTCCTCAACTGAGCATGAAGGCAAAAGGGTTTGATAGTCCTTTATCCTAACTCTTGCTCCCATCAGGAAGATGATGAGGATGAATATGAGGATCAGCAATGCATCTTACAGAAACCGGGGAACCTGCATTGCCAAGATGAAGACCAGACCTTGGGTCAGTAAACTCCCTGGATGAAAGAAGGTGGTGGCTCTAGGACAATGAAGAGTGTGATTTTTTTTTTATTCACTTCTTCCTCTCTAGCGTTTCTTGCAGGGGCCTTCACTCTCTAGCCCAAGTCACCTTCTTTATAGAAATGCAAACATGGCAACCAAAGGCATCACAGTTGAAACCAAGTCCATTCATGCTTGTCCTGACATGATAACCTACACTCATAATGGCAAGAACAAAACAGCAACCTGAAGCTTCATTTGAGACCAATGAAGAACACTAACATGAACTTACTAAAGAAAAGACAGTTTCACACACAAAAGAGAAATGACCTGTGTTCAACTATTGATCATGGAAGCTGTAGGGAGCAGGATAGGGGAACAACTCATTCATCCTTGGGGGAGGAGTTTTTTCCTTAGACATCTGGGCAATACCCACGGGAATCTCAGGGCAGTGTTGCCCAAAAGGTTTCAGTCCTCATAAGTCAGGGAGTAGTCAGGAAAGGAAGCTTGCATGCTCCTCCCACAAAGACAGGTATTGCTAGCATCCTTAAAAGCTGCAGAAGGGTGGTGAAGAGCTCTATGAGCCAGAGGAGGACCCTGATGTCTGCCTAGATAATGCCTTTGTGATTGGCTTTCACCTCACAGGGAAAATAATGGTTGGCAGGCAGTGGGGTAGCAAATAAATAAAATTTCTATAAATGCAATCCATTCAAGCCCACACAAATGGCAAGCTAATTATGGGTATTCCACAACTGACTATGCAAAACATATACCGTCAATCTCCTCCCAAGAACAGAAGAAATAATGTACATACTCCCTCTATAGGAAGGGATGAGTTCACTCATTCAGGAAAAGATGACTGAGCCAGCCCATACAACATCACAATGTACTTACACTTCCCAGCAACAGTCTGCAATCATACTGCCTTTTGTTTTGTCTCACGTGCGTAACAGTTATTACTTAACATTTGCAACAGATCATGATGATAATGTAATCCTTTATTACTGAAATGAAATGCATCTCATACAAAAAGTATAAAGTGCAACAGTTTTCATGGTTACCTCTCATAGCTGCACTTTCATGTAACCATGTGATTCTGGGCAAGAAGCAAACTTAAATCTAACAGCAATGTACAAACACACTGAGTTCATGTTTAACTACCTGTTTCATTGTAAAGAACTGCATGTCCTGTGAATCTGCTTCTTTACTATTTCTGAGTATTACGCTGCATTATTTTCTCTTCTACAGATCATGGCTGAATATAATCAAAATTGACTAATCCACTTAACCTGATACTACTTGAAATAAACAATGTTACATCACTGATGTGTCCTAATACTAAAATAAACGTATGTCATATTATAAGAACACCACCCAAATCCCAGCTTCTGCAGGTACTGTTACATGATATCTTGCAAATGCAAGCTTTGCAAATTATCTGGAAAATAAATTAAATCCTGTGATAAAACACAGTGAAAAGGTAAATGGAAGAAATGGGTTTGAATCCCATTGATCTTCCCACATACTATGTGACCCTGTGCAAGTCATTTAGCCTCTTGCTACCTGACTGCCCTTGAATACAAGAATATGGCTGTTTTAACAGACCCAAGTGTTTTCCAAAATTAATAAAAAGAGTCACCTTTTTTACAGAGTCTAAATTCTAGAACTTTACTGAGTTTTAAGTAAAAGTTGACAACATACATTAACAGATAAGGGCCTGAAGTGTAATTTAGAATCTAACTATTTCAAGCCTACATGTTACTTTTTGTAAACCTTCAGACAATTTCATTTTCAGATGTTTTCGATATTGTCAAAGGGCGGTACATTTAATGCAGAATATTACATCTACAAAACGGTAAGCCAGTACAACCAACTTGAGAAGTACTACTATTCAAACAGCATGTCTCTGAAACATATTTCAGTGAGAACAGTTAGGTGGGTAAGAGAATGTTCCCAATGCTTAAAACTTCTTGCTTATTTATTTATGAAATGATCTAAAAACTCTCTTCAGTCATAACTCTGGCCAAATGCAAGAAGACAAATGTAAATAAATAATACAGATGAAAAGGCAAAAAAAAAATGTTATTACATGGCTACAATTACAGATCTATGGTTTGACTATACATGGCTACAGTTTAAAATGCAAATCAACAGCTAGTTATTCTGACAACAGTGCTTTCAACTACTCCCCAACCCAGGGACAATCAGGAAATAAGAGTGACCTAGTGCAAAACAGCTACTAAAGGTACACAAATCAATGATGCAAAAACATACTGGTACACAAGAGTCTAGAAATTTAACAAACATTAACACACATAAAAATCATATTACTGCTATAACACTTTTTATAAAATGCAAAAAAAAAAAAAAAAAAAGATACACACAGATTATTAAGGTTGGTTAATGCATCACAGTTCACACTGTCAACTGTGACCCCACCACTATTACCTGTAAACAGATGGCCATGTTGACTCTCGATCCAAAGGACGTGCTCACAGCTCGTGGAGACAAACCAAGATCCTTGAAAAGTTTGGAGAATGACTGGGTTAATGCAATACGGGGTCGTTCTTCTGCCACCACAACACAAGTTCGGACACAAGACAAATTTATTCCCCTTGCCTGTAAAACAGTTCAGTGTGAGTTACAGGGTGAACAAATTGCCTAGATCAGAAGTATTAACAGGAAACCACTGTGATCCAAGATATTCAAGCAGCTGACCACTGTGACAACACGAAAGTGTGAACAGGCTTCTGTTTAAAAAAATACATTACGAAATATATTTAAAAAACACACATTTTTATAACACCATTCTGAACTGACAATATACTATAAGAACTGCATTTAAATGATCATGCATTTTTTACAGTTAAAACTTTGGCCTGGATTACTATTTTTGGCCTAAGTATGACTAACACAGTAAATGAAGCAAGCACGGCTCAGGTATATGAGAGCTCTCTGAGATCAAAACAAGGGCAGGCAAAAAAAAAGAATTACTCTCATAAAATATAAGGTAATTGTGAAAACAGATGTTCTGTATACTGACTTAAACTGTTCTTTACATTTTGTTTTCAACAGAACACTTTACTGTCTGTTTAGTCGAATACATGTCTGTTTCCACTATGACAAAAAAAAAAAAAAAGACTACATCTTTCAATATGGCTTACAGAGCTGAGCTCCACATTATCCTCAACAAATCATGTCCCTTAAAAGGACAGCTTTCTGCATTGGTGCTTGTTCCTATACATAGACTGCATCACTAGCAGTATACTTCAAAGTAAAGGGAATGCACCACATCTTTATTTACATTTTTACTTTAAATTACTTCAGTTACAAAACCGGTAATACACACCCATGTACACAGACGTTATGAGACAGTTAAACAAACAGCCTTCAGATATATCAATGATTTCACATAACACTTTAACATTTCTTTGGGTAGTCTTTAATATTAAAATACAGAACAAATGGACAGGGACCAAGTCAGGCAACCTACTGGACATGCCATTATCTTCATGTTAAGGTTTATTCAAGTGAACATAAAATGAACCCCAGAAAACAACAGATGAACATGAACTTGGTTTATCCACAACATACAATGTGCGTTTGTGCATAGAGGGAATATATTTAGATCCTGCGATGGGCTGCTGTTCCTTTCAGAAATGTTTCTTCTGGCTTCCTCAAAACCCTGATCTGGATTAAGCGTATAACAGGGAAGTGAATTAGTGAATGGATTAACACAAGAAAGAAGCAGCCTGACAACCATAAATGTAGGTAGAAAGTAGTAGTAACCCATTATGTTCTGGAAACGCAAGACCACACACAGATGCAGATGAAGGAACAGCTATGGTCTTGTGAGCTTACAAGAGTACAGTAGCTAGCTTTTAAGCAGAGGCATCTGCAGAAATAGGGCATAACACAAGGCAATTAATGTAACAAGAAATGTAATGTAAACCACAGGCCACTTAGCACTGAGGGATATAAACACAGACCATTGTTTGTCTTTTCGGCTTTTCCCGGTTATGGGTCGCCACACCGGAACTCCAGTCCACTAATGATTGGCAGTAGATTTTTATGGTGCCGAGTTGCCAGCCCGACACCCAACCTTCAGTGAAGGCACGCCCATTCATGCATGTCTTTCGGAGGCCACTCGACCGCGGGAAGGACATGCAGACTCCACACAGAAGCCACTCCAGCCGAGAATCGAACAGAAGAATCTCTTGCTGTGAGGCAACAACGCTACCGCTGTACCACCACGGCTATTAAAATTAAATGTATCCTACTTGCACTTTATTATTTTCTGATACTAATTACAGTTAGGACAGCAGGAATAGAGCTGAAATCTAAACACTTATTTTGAACATCAAAAGTATAATGGTGGCTGGAAGAAAAGGCTTTTGATTTATCAGGCTAACATAAGCTTTTGACATGGTTGACCACAACCTACTACAAAATCCATTACTTTCAGTAGGAATCAGCCTCAGAGCAGCACAACAGTTTGAGACATTCCTTACAACAAAGCATTTTACACTCTAGCTAGTGTCATCCTCTTCCCCTGCAGCACATCTTTCTCAATGTACCACAAAGATATGTGCTGTCCCCCATAATTTTTTCTGTATTACTAATTTAAACATCCAACCAACATCACCCACATCACCCTATATGTAGAGGACATTGTTGTTTACAGATTTAGTCCTTCCCCTTCAGCTATTTAAAACCAACTAGAAGTTAAGAAAACACTATCCAACTGGCTCAAGTTCATGCTCAACACTAACAAAACCAAAAATATGTTGTTTGGAGTGTCATACCGAGTAGCCAAAGTATGTGAAAACGGGACTTAAATCAACAAACAGTAAAACACTACAAATAACTATTAATATGTTTGGACTCCAACCTAAACTTTCTAAAATGTGTGCAATATACTAGTTAATATAAACATTCTTTTACTTGGTCTAAGAAAATATCTCACTGCCATTCCCTAAAAATCAGACCAACCAGTGGAAAGAGTTGGGTATGAGCTACCAAAAGCTGCTACGCCAAGAAAAATAAAAAAATATGAAAACACTACCAACTACAAGCAATAACATTTAGAGATTCTTCATCCTTACCCCCCCAAAAAGACCACTACTGCCCCATGCTTTCTAAGGTCAGACAACTTCCACTGCACTTCAGAACCACCAATCTAATAGCAGACATAGTCTTTAAACTAGTTAATCATACGTCACTTCCTTTTCAAGTCAGCCAATTCTATGAAAAAAAAAAAAACTCCTACAACTCAAGAACCATCCAAACTCCATGCTGTATTCTACAGAACATCTCTTCTCTGTACTTGCTCAAAATGTATGGACATCCATCTCAATACATATTAAATCCACTGCCACCTTTAAGTTTCACTCAGAACTCTTTCCCATTCCAAACAGATCAGTGTAAATGATTCCATAACAGATGCATCACAAACTCCTTCCCTCTTTCCAAATACTCAGCCTCCTTGACCAATGTATTTCTCCTCTACTCACAATCACTTCCATCCTCAATTGAATCCACTCCACTCCTTACCTCCTTTTCACTCTCCACCTTTAATCGTTTTGTATCTTTATTATTCCTCTCTTTCCTCTTTATCACTCTCAACTCCTTCTACTTATTCATCCTACCTTCAGTTCTACTCATCCCACTATCGACCTCTTCAATTTCAATTACCTTTTCTATATGTACTATAAGTTGTTGTGGGATCAAGGCACCTGTTTAGCACACATTCTGCAATAATGTATGTCATAGAAATATACAGAACCAATCCAACTTTCTATTTTTTTACTGTGTGTGCAATCTCTGTAATCCCAGCTGAACCTAAAAACTGTCCTGGAAAATCAGTGTTCTCTCACAGTCAAGAGATAAAATGAAATACAAAACATACATCAAAGTTCCAATAAAAACAGCAACTGGTAAGTGTCAGAACTGGTACAGGTGCAGATGAAGGAAAACAAATACTCTCAGAACTCTGACAGTCAACAGCTGCAAGAGTCCATCTAGTAGGTTCTCTAAGTAACACTGTTTTGCAGCAAGAACTGACCCAAAAAAGACAAAATGTCAAGAATGAATAATTCTGTCAAATATTCTAGATATGAAAGACCAATGTAGTTAAAAGATAAATAAAATAACAGTATGTGAGCAAATCATGCCAATAACGTGTCTACTGATTTGTACAAAAAAAAACATTTTTATGCCAAAAGCCTGCATCATACTTAGCAAACAGTTATGGTTAATATAAAATGAACAAAAAGTAATAGAATGCATGCTGCCCCAAAGATGCACTTAACACAAATATATTTTATAATTAAGAAAGGAGATGTAATATATGGGATACATAGCATTAAATGCTAATGGATAACTACAGGAAGCTGCTACATCTTCAAGTGGTCTCAGACTGACTATCTCTTAAAGGCTAAAATCTCAAATTAAGAGTCTATGTCACTTACTGCCCAACCCAACAAACTACTACATGCCACAACCTGATGACTCATGGGACTGTCTCATGCAATCTACCATGGCCTCCAGCCAATCATCTTGGGGAAAGTCAGCACAAGAACAACATGATGCACCACTGAAAGATGGATGCCACAAAGTATACTACCCCATCTTCTCATGCTCCACTTAAATTAAGGATGGGTGTGGTGAACAGCACCAACCAACATCAGAGTGAATGGATTAACACTGGATATACTTCTATAAGGTCAGAACTCAACCTATTCCTTAAGTACCTGACCATGTAGCAATGTTCCAAATTATGCCTGGGCTGGTGGACTCTCCCACCAAGAAGCATGCTGGATGCCCATTTGCAACAGTGTCGGCTGAGGTAAGCAGCTGGTGAATCTTTTTCATGTAGCTTTCACTTTCTGATTTGATGATGTAATTTTGTTGTTTTGATCCCAGCAGCAGAATGCTGAAGGTGGGGACGGGAATAATGTTTCTGTTCCCATGGTATTTGCAGATTTTGATGTTCACTTATCAATGCTGCAGGATCTAATGCTTCAGTATACAATATTTACTATGGATGCTACCACTGGTACACTTTGTTGTTCACGCTTCTTGACATGGAGTCCAAAAGCTTCTCCATTCTTTATCTTTAAGTGGCTAAAGGAACCTCTAGCTCACAAAAAAGCTGTCAGTGTTTGCTACTCCCCAAGGCAATAAAGACGGTAGCATACATCTTGGTTAGTAACACCTCTTGGACACTTTGTATGCAAGTGTTCATGCATGTGTAGATTGGAATTTAAAAATCAAAATAGGGGTCAAGATCCAAACTATAACAGTAGAAAAAAAATTGCATGAGCTTGGTGGCAAACTTGCTTACCAAGCTGTCATGTTATATAACAGAGTGGGGTATGGATAAACTTCAGAGAAAAAATGTCTTAACACTGACTACTGGAGAACATACAGCCAACCAAATAACTATCACAGTGGATGCTCAATGTAAGATGCATTGTTTCACCACAGGAAACGTCTTCAGGGAGTTTAACAGTGACTGAATACATCCTGCCCAAATACAAACTCAACTTGTTTTACATAATAACCTTCTGAGAAAAAAGTTCCTTAATATGAAGGCCTATCAAAGAGCACTGTCCATGAGACTGTACGCCACAGTCAATAGGACTGCTATCAGTTGCAGCATGTCCTGCAACTGTTCCATCTTAGCTACTTACAGTACTCTTTGCACAACCATTAACATTTAACTCTAAGAATTCCTGGACCACCAAAGCATTGCTTGGGGGAAGGAAAGGGGAAATTCAATCACAATTCTGTATCCTGTTTAACTTTAATGGAAAATCATGCTTCCTGTTCTAGCAAGGGTTGGAATGCAAAAAATATGAACTTCAGGAGAAGCAGTAACCATTTCAGAAGTTAAAATTTCTTGAGATTCAAAACATCTATTGACAGCCTTTGTGGTGATGAGTCACACACATTTTATCCTTTGAAGCCACATCATCACCCTTTATAGAAGGCTGCTCTTCAATGTGAAGGGAGTCACCAAAAGTATTTCACCAACTGAGGGGGAGGAAGAAAAAAATTCTTTTAATCTTACATTTCTTCTTTTCACCTGTTTCTTTAAAAAGTGTCTTTGGATCAACAGGTAGCACACACACTCACCTTTGGTGTCAAAAGATCAAAAGGCTGTGGGGATCTACTCCCACACCAGGTACACAGATTCATTACCCAATACTAACACTACACTAGACTTACAAGTTGGCTGCACACTGACCAACAGGTTGATTAGAGCTCTCCAAGTGTGAAAAATGCAATTGTGAAAAAAGCTCCTAAAGCAATCAAACTGGATAAACTTTAGTTACTGGCTTGTGATTACATTGCCTAGATGCCAGAAGAAAAGTAATTTAGATAAAGTAACAGCAAATAAACTATAAAAGGCAAAGAGAAAAATCAGACTGGGAAGAATCTTACAGCTGTTCTGATAAAAAGCAGTTAAAGTTTCGGCTTTAGTACACAACATGGCTTGCGGTAAATTAGAGGGAAAACCATATGCACTTAGAGGTACTAAAATTAGTGAAACACTGAAGGAGTATACATAGTCAAGTACAAAAAGGATGAAAAAAATAGTAGAAGCTTTATCTAGCTATTCAAATGACCTGATGAAAATGCTGACTGAGCATGAGGCTTTTCAAAAAGAGGTCTTTCCAAAAAAAAAAGTACAGTTAGACAGAATGCCCAGAAAAAAAATGACATTTTATGTTAAACTAAAGAAAATGTAAAGTATAGAGAGTATTAATTTTATGAAAATACAAATAAGCAACTGGGCTGGTATTCCACAGTACGATTTATTAATTGAAACTGCTTTTACTGGCTGGTGTGAGTAAGCACAAAATTATCATTTTGTGAAATCACTCCCCTTCAACTACTTAAATTTATTGGCCATCCTACTGTATTCCATAGTACCAGAATACAAAAGTGACCACCCCCTTTCACTCTATCTTGCCATTTTAAAAATACTGATTCTCCACAAACTTAACTTTTAGACAGGTAAAAACTTAAGTTGCCTACTTTCACATCTAACTCCTCTAGTGCACACTGCAGTGTTTAGGATAAGCCATTTTTTTTCATCTTACCTTTACACATCTATTGCAAGACCACCAGTTATTGTAGAGTCCACATTCTGCCTGTCAGTAGTCATCTTGGGATTAATGTTTCTGTTTTCTCCTTGTGAGAGAAGGAGTGCAGTTACATTACTTCCTGGAGAGTGCTGATGACCAGAAAGCTTAATAACTGCTTTTTAGGCGACAGCTTAGAATCTGTGCTTATAGTCTGATCCTGGTGAGAGTAGGAGCAGAGTGCATTGTTTCCTGACTCTTTCTGGTTGGAGGGTGTGTGTCTGTGCTTAACATACCTGATTGGTCTGGTTGCTATTTGAGGCATCTATCAGAAAAAGGCTACAAAGCCTGCAGACCCTTGCATCATCTGGGACAAGACTGTGGATCACCAAACAGGCCGTGGCCTGCTTCTCTTCTTGGGATTGGTGCTAAAACTAGCTAGTTTTAACTAGAACTAGTCAGTTTTTTAGTTTCAGCACTCAAAACTATTTCCTTGTGCTCAGCACTTGCTCAGAACTCATTGTAAGCACTAAATAAACTACAAATTCCTACAGCACTCGACTTTCCTCACTTGTCAACAGGAAAACCGTTCTTAGTACTTAAATTAATAAGCACCTATCCCAGCATGTCCATGGGTCAGGCTCCAGGGGTTTTCTCCTGTCCACCTGATGAATCTGGGCTTCTTGGGGCAATGTAGCAATTGCTTCGTATACTGACAACCCTCTCCTTCTACCACCTAACCCTACAAACTGTGAGAGATGCACTTATATAGCCAAACTGGAAACCAAGCTCTCTCCAGCCAAGACTGGACTATACAGTTAAGAGGAGAAGGTTAACACCTACACCACACACAACACAAAGTCCTTCAAAACGTACACTACCAAAACCCACACAAAGAAACACAAAGCACACAACCACATTCACGGAGGCTCTCAATAAAAATCTGCCCAAGCAACAGAGACCTCCCAAGCTGAAACACATACAATCACCACCCCCCCAACACTACCCAAATGACACATAGCCCACAAAATCAGTGTGCCACTCAACCTCAGCCTATAAGGCAAAACAATGTACCCAACACACTAGTCATAGGTGACTCTATAGTCAGGCACACTGATGTCCCACTTACCAGGCTAAACAAGGAGAAAGTTACTGTCAGCCTCCTGTCGGGTGCCAGAATCCGACACATAATGCACCCACTCAGGTCACTCCACAACAAGTACAAATAAGACTCTGTCACTGTCCATGTTGATGACCAGAGACATACCTCCCTGGACTACATGAAAAGAGACATGGAGTAGCTCTCGGATCTTGTAGCCCAGGCAGTTATGACCCTAGCCCTGATGTCACTGCCCAGAATTATACCACAGTACAACGACAAAATGATTGACTTCAACAATTGGCTAAGCTTCTGGTGTCATTCTAAGGGGATCCAGTATCTGTCTGCTTGGGATGACATGGTCGACAGACCATGATGCTTTGCCATAGATAGCATGCACCTGTCAACCCGGGATTCCAGATACTGGCTAAGGCTCTTGCCACCCCATAGTGCCTTTTTTAGGTAAGGTTCAAGTGCTAAATTCACCTCCATAACAGGTACAAGCAAGCAAACTCAGAGTAATGCTACTCAATGCTAAAAGTCTAAACCTCAAAATGCACTAACTCAAGGTACTCCTTAAAGTGGAGAACAACGACATCTGTGCAGTGACAGAGACCAGGTTCAAGGCTCCAGACAGCACCCCCGCATTAGCAGGCTATAATTCATACCACATCTTTCGGCCATCTAACCTGGACCGAAACACTAAAGGTAGAGGCGTGTCCATATTCATTAAGGATATCCACACCTCCAAGCTAGTTGCTCAACATAATGCATCCAAAATTATCCAAGTGCAACTAACATTGGGGAAGACTACAAACCAGGTTACAGCTTGTTACAGATCTCACACCATGCCCCAAGATTCCCACTATTCATTTCTTAAGATACTGGAAAATATTAAGGTACAACCCAATACCTTAATTATGGGGGATTTCAACTATCCCACCATCAATTGGGAAAACTACTCATGTACCAATTCATTCGCTCAATGTTTTTTGGAATTAATAAATTCCAACGCCTTGGATCAGCTTGTCCACACCCCCACCAGGGGCTGCAATATCCTGGACCTGGTCATTACCAATATGAGTAGCCGGTGTTCCATGCCAGAGGTCAACTCTTTGCTGGTCGAATCCGACCACAAGCTAATCACCCTAGACATCCATATCCCACCCCCACCCCCCATTAAGGAAATCACTGTCAAAAACTACTCCAAAGCCAACTTCAAGCTTAAGACAGAAGTGGCAAACTTCACAACACCCATGCAGATGGAAAATAGAGGTACGACCACTGAATCTTACACAAATGCACTGGATAAGCACATACACAAGTGCATGGATCGTGCCATCCCCAACAGAATCAGGATGCTATCCTCCAAAAAAGGAAGCCAATCCGGTGGTGGTCTGCCATAAACAAACTTTACAACAGTAGGAAGAAGCTGTTGCAAAAAAGAGTAAAATCCCAATATTGGAGGAAACTCCCTGGTCAGCCTCAGCAAGAAGATGAGATCCCTCATAAAATCCTCCAAAGCCAGTTATAAAAATAAGATTACAAAGACAACCACAAAGCATTCTACAGATATGTCAAGAATCTCAATGGCAACACTCGGATCTACTCTGACCTACAGTACAATGACACTAAATATACAGAACCAACCGATATTGCCAACACCCTGGCAGATAGGTTCAGTGCTAACTTTACCCCCTCACCCTCCAAAGAGCCCATCTTAATACTAGAAGAATGCAAAGCCCCTGTAATCACAGATGAACAAGTAAAGACCACACTCTCCAAAGACAAGAACACAGCATCCATGGGACCAGACAACATCCCAGGCTGCATAATGCATGGACTACAGAATGAACTGGCACTCCACCTAAGTACCATGTTCAATCATAGCCTCACCTCAGGCTATGTGCCTACTGAATGGCGCACAGCGACGGTTATCCCACTCCACAAAGGGGGTGCAACCACAGACCCCAGAAACTACCGCCCCATTAGCCTAACAAGCCTGGTCTGCAAGACCATGGAACGTATCGTATTGGAGCTTATAAACAAAGACATAGGTAACCTACAAACCTTGGACCCCACTCAGTTTGGGTTAGGAAAAGGTACATCATATCTACTAAACCTGACTGACTTCTTTGAAGCAGTCACTAGAACCATAGACGAGGGCAAGGTAATGCACGCAACCTATCTTGACCTCGCCAAGGCTTTCAATACCATCCCCCACTCTGGAATTACAGACAAACTCACTAAACTGGGGATAAAACCCTAGGTCACAAGATGGGTGGCCAAATGGCTCAATGACAGAACCCACACAGTAAAAGTAGCCGACTCCAAGTCCGACTTCAGACCAGTGATGAGTGGAGTACCACAGGGTTCGGTCCTGGGTCCTCTCCTGTTCAGCATCTACTTCTCTGAAGTGCAGGCCAACACAGAAGGTCTTGGGCTAACAAAGTTCGCAGATGACTGCAAACTGGGAGCCATAATAAAATCACCTAATGATGTAGACATTCTACAAAAGGGCCTCACAGAAACAAATTTTTGGTGTCAAAGTGATGGCCTCAAGCCCAATGCCAAGAAGTGCACTGTCATCCCCCCCTTTGTGAAAAACTCAGTACCCATGAACTACCACATAGGCGGTAGCTCAGTAAACACTGAAAGTGTGATAAGAGACCTTGGGACACAGGTGGACAGTAGTCTCTCCTTCGATAACCACATTGCTGCAGTAGTCAGGAAATCCTAATATGTGGCAAACCTCATCACAAAAGGATTCTCCTCAAGAAAAAAGGAGGTCATTGTTCCTCTCTATTCATCCCTCATCAGACCCATTATAGAGTACAATGCCCCACTTGGCATGTATCTCACAAGACACCTACAACAATTGGAAAGGCCACAGAAATACCTCACTAAGAGGTTCACCAGCCTCAAACAGATGCCATATGCAGACCGTCTCAAAAAATTCCAGCTCTACTCCGTCGCATACTGGCTACTCAGAGGCGATCTCTGCCTAACATACAAAGCTATGTCAAACCCAGAGCTGCTGGACATGCTATACTTAAAGAAATCCCAATCTCTCTGAACCACACCCTCCAGGGACCTAAACCTTGTCACCACAATAAACAAAACATGCTGGAGGGATAGATTCCTGTCCCAGAGACTTCCCATACTCTGGAACAAGTTAACCATTCATGTCAAGCAAAGCTCCTCATTTGCTCTCTTTAAGAAAAACATTGACGACTGGATGGGAAACAGAAAATTCACCCTGGGGATCACTTCTGCAGCACTGGAAAATAATTTTCTTGAGTGGCGAAAGCCAGGGAACCTTTTTGGCTAGGCTTATATAGACCCCAGGGCTGATAGCCTAGTACCTACCTATGAACCTATGAAAGGGCACATTGTGTGTATGCTCCAACCCTTGCCACGAGAAAGCTGTGAGTCCTACATTAGTAAAGACGATATGCCTGCAAAAAGAGTTGCTCTTGATAAAACAGGCAGAAACAATGTATTACAAAACTGGAGGCAACAGATTGTTTGGGGAGAAATTATTATTGACTGTACACCAGGCAGAAGACAAACAAGTTTATCCTAGTAATCAGAGAATGTTGAAAGGTGAGTCTTAAGAATATTCTTCCTGATGGATCAATAACAGTTTTAGATGCAGAACAGGCTAAGGAGGAAATAAAAAAAAACTTTAGCCAACAAAGAGTGAACCAGGAAGCACAAGGGGACATTGCTTCTCATTCTTCTGACAATAGCAAGGCCCATACAGAGACTTTGCCAGTTAAACAACTTCTGTTGCTCCAAATGAAAATGCATCAGTGACAGAAAACAGCACGAGAGTTGACTAGAAGAATGAGAAGGAGGAGTACTTAGAATTTGAACAAGACACTGGTGTTGGAACATGGAGATGACCAACAACACAGTGAAACTGGAGAATAAATGGGAGACTAAGAAATTTAGTATTTTGTTGACTGGGTTAAACTGCATGGTAAACTGTAAAGCATACACCACTTTCTCAATGATGTCTATAAGGACACTAGACTGTAATTAAAACAGTTTGTGTTCTTATTAAAGTATAAAATGCCCATGATATAAATTACAAGTTACACTGCAAAGCATCTTTATATAGTTTACACAGGGTGCAGAGTCAGAGGGTATCTTAAATGTGATGAGTGGGGGAGTCTTACTAGTTTCTGCTGTATATGTGAAATATTTTAAAGCGAGAAAATCATTATTGTTAGTTATACAGCCGTGCTTTTCACTGTGAGAAAGGCTGGAAAGAAACAAGTTAAGGTGACTTGGGTTCCTGGGGTGGGAAATATACAAATGTTTTGATCACATTATATGTAGACATAAAATAATACCCTCCCTTTTTACAGGGGGGATATGTAGACTAATGTCCTTAGTTTAAGCTATAGACATTTTTTAAGCAAACGGGTTTGAAAAAATATGACAAAATGGCAAAAGGCATGGAAAACACCAGATTTTTTTTGTATTTGCAAAGCTATTAGCTATTTTTTTTGATTAGCAAATTCTCTCAGCAGGAGGTAAGAAGTCTACAAGAGGAAACTATTAACCATTAGATGTCTGCACAGATACTACCTGTTTTACTCTCATTACCAACTGCTTTTAATTAGAGATATGTCAGCTGCAAGTGCAAGCAAGTAATTACTAGACTTCTGAAAACTCTGTACTTGGTAACATTTCTCACAGCGCACTGTAATTAACATTTAAATGTACAGTAGAGTGAAGTTCCGGGAAAAACAAATGAAGTTTGAAATTGTGGGAAGTGAATAAGATATAAATATAGTTGCCTGTCCAGAAGCCCCAATATTTTAATGCATTTTATATAACAGCATATAGTTTATTTTACACATTTAAATGAAGCTAGCGCACCTAACACCATATTAACATTTTTCCTTTAACATACATTATACATCACATGTTATCTTTCTTTTTAACTATCATCTGTCCAGCATTACATAATTTGCACAATACCTGCCTTCCCTTAAACTTCACTCCTCTTCTTCCTAAACATTATTCTGCACGTATTGTTCACACAATTTCCATTTATTTGCATGCAATTTGCTTCTTTCCTTTTCTAAAGATCCCTCTTCCAGTTCTTTTACCTCCTTTATAATAATCAATACTTAAAATCTAGTTGGTTTAGACTTTGATTTCCATCTTCTAATAACTATTTTTTTGGCAGCCAATAGAAATAAAATTAAGAAAGCATTACTATGCGCAGGCAATTCAGATG
>NC_056743.1:814769447-815014447 GCF_019279795.1 Protopterus annectens
ACCTATATATATATATATATATATATATATATATATATATATATATATATATATATATATATATATATATATGTATATAAAATCATCACCTACTTACCCCCAGGCAACAACGATACAGTAGAATCCATATTAGACCGGGCATCCCAAAACTTCCTCCAAGAAACAATCATACTGGGTGACTTAAATACTGACTGCTCCTCCTGGGACTCAACCACCCCACCAACCACATCAACCTACATGGCTTCACTCAGTTAATAGAAACCACAACCCAAGTAGATAAAGCGTCCAAAAAAGAATCTATACTAGACTGGATCCTGACTAACCAGGCATCTCAATAGTACCTCTCTGGTTCCCTGCCAGACACCCTCAGTGATCACTTTCCCACCTTTGTAATAAGGCACCAAGTGAACCCAATAAATTTCCCCACCCTCCAACAAATTCGTTACACAAAGAATTTCAAAACCCAAGACTTCATATAAACACTAAACCAATGCAATTAGGGACCACTCTCATTTCTCTCCAGGGATAGTGCTGTGGACTACTTCAACAATACTTTCCTTAACATTCTAAACCACCTTGCCCCTATCAAAACTGTTGGAACTAAATCAAGTTATGCTCCATGGCTTACCAAAGATACCAAACTACTTCTAAAACAAAGAGATAAAGCATGGGACTCATAGCATCACAACAAAAATCAAGGTAATAGACAGGCATCCCTGCAACTAAGGAACAAAGCCAAAAAACAAACAGACAGACAAAAGGAACCACTACAGAAACATCCAAACCAACCTCAATACTAACCCACAAAAGTTCTCTGCAGCCATCAATAAAATCCTGCAACCAAGAAAGACCAGTACTCCACCCCCTAACATCAATACCACCACAAATACCATTGCCACCTAATTCAATGAATATTTCACAAAATCCATTCTAGTCCTCACTAATAATAATTTCCCCACCTCATATCCAAACCTATCATCCTCACTTCTAGACAAACACTGCTTCTCCTCGCAACCTGCCCCTACCAGCACAAAACAAACGTTTGATTAAAGTCAAACCCTCAACACCCTAGCTGCTGATAAACTACCAGCAGAATATCTCAAGATTGCAGCCAAAGCTATCTCATATCCTGTTTCCCTGTTTTTCAATAGCTCATTAGCAAAACAACACGTTCCTTTCTCTATGGAAAATCTCACATATAATACCACTTCACAAAGAGGGCAACTGAGTAGAACTATTTAACAACTGTCCAATTGCCATTCTATCTCTCTTGGCTAAAATCCTTGAAAAATATATAAACTCCCAAATAATGAACTATCTCCTCACTTTATAAACTGCTGACCAACAGCCAACATGGATTCTGTCCCAATCAAACAGTACTACAACAGCCCTTACTAGCTTTACCCAATACTGTAATTCAACACTGGAACAATGGCAAACCTGTCTCCACTGTTTTCTTAGATCTCTCCAAGGGCTTTGACATGGTCTCTCATGCCAAACTCCTAACAGCCCTTACCGATCTTAATCTAAGCCACTCCACTCTAGCCTGGTTTCAAAACTATCTATCTAAACATCAACAGGCAGTAAAATCGTAAAATTCCTATTCTTCCCTTCTACCTGTCACCCTAGGGATCCCCCCAAGGATCCATCCTCAGTCCCCCCCTCTTCAACATATTTATCAACCAACTACACAAACCTACCCTGCATGCAATATAGTCCAGTACTCTGATGACCCAACCTTAACCTGTGCTGTCCCGTCACTCCCTCAACTCCATAAACTGACAAGAATCCTTTCCCGCTGTTGAAACCTGGTTAGTCAACTCTTAACTAATACTGAACCTCAAAAAACACAGCTAATGATATTCTATCTCATAAGACTTCTAGACCCCATACCACCACTCACAATATACTCAGTTAACACCCCATCACACCTGTCCAGCAACCAAACTACTAGGAGTTATTATAGATCACAACATGAAATTTGATAGGTATATTGCAAATACAATAAAAACAGTCCATAAACTTGGAACCCAACGTCACCAACAACAGTAAAGCTACCACAGCAAGAACCCACCTAGTCTCCACACTTCTCTACTCCACCCCCATACTAACAAACCTAAATAAAGCGGAACTAAGGAAAGTAAACACTTGCTACAACAAAATAGCTAAGTTTGCAACTGACTCCAGTCCAGTACACATCACTACCTACCTATCAAGCAACTATCCTGGCTAGAATTACCCAACCTATTCATGTATACCCAACTTACAACAGCCTACCAAATCCTACATAATACTGATAAAGTTCCTGCATTACAAGGCCTACTGCCTATGTACTCTAACAAATGCCTAAGATCCACCAACAAAGCACTGGTTGACATAACCAAATGCAGAAATAGCTCTCGGGACTCCCTCTATTCCACCTCTGTTGCAAAAAGGAATTCCATCCCCGTAGATATTAGGACTACAGA
The DNA here is from genome assembly GCF_019279795.1 of Protopterus annectens. Lineage (NCBI taxonomy): Eukaryota > Metazoa > Chordata > Ceratodontiformes > Protopteridae > Protopterus > Protopterus annectens. The sequence continues at coordinate 814,771,916 of NC_056743.1, forward strand.
TAACAAAAATAACTTCAAAAAACTCCTATGGTCCCATTTAAGCAGGTCTTGGATATTCAATTGCTCAGACCCTGGGTAAATTGGAACATACTGTGCAAGCTACCAACACAGCTTCTTTCTATGGTCTGTACTAAAGAATATTTGCTTTTTGTAGTTCGAATGTAACTTTAGTCCTGTATGTAACGTCCTACTACTGTACTGTACATTCTTCACATAATATAATTTCATACTGTATATTTATTTTATGTTAGTTGCTGTAATAGTACAGAGCACCTCCTTTCTTTATTTCTACTGTAATTTAATAACTTGTTTATTGCATACTCTGTAGTAACCATTGCAGAGCTTTTCTCTCTGGGCCTCCACTAAAAATGGGGTTTATGCCCAGTCGGACTCTCCCGGTAAACAAATGTAAAATAAATAAATAAGTTATATACTCACCATAACATTTCATCTGTGTTGTCCACTTTCATTCTTCCTCAACTAATGTGTTTGGATACAATCCTCAGATCCGACTTGCCCATTGCTAAAACTCATGGCAACCAAAAACTCAAGAGCTTCTTCCTTACCCATAATGCACCAACCCTAAGTACCTCAGATCTTGTTTGCTAATTTTTATTAGAAAGAAATATTTAGCTAAATAAGGAGACAACTATATTTAGAGCTCAATATATAGGACAGTGACATCCTCGAGTCTTCAAAGGATGGGGGTTGGTGGGTGGGGGAGTTGAGGAAGAACGAAAATGGACAACACAGATGGAATGTTATGGCGAGTACATAATTCTTTATCTGATGTTGTCAATTTTCATTCTATCCTCAACTAATGGGACAGAGTCCTCAGCAACCCAAGATCTCGGGTGGACTCATGAAAGGATAATCCTGACCACCATTGAACCAAATGATACTCTACCTCTGGAGACCAGATCCAATCTGTAATGAGCAACAAAGGTATAGGGAGTAGCCCAAGTTGGTGTAGCACATATGTCATCCATGGATGCTCTAGACTGGTAAACTAGGGAAGTTGCCATGAATCTAGATGAATGGCCCTGTAATGGTTTTAGTAAAGTAACACCCAATTTGCTATAAACAAATGAAATACAGTCAGTTAGCTACCTGGCTAAAGTTACTTTGGCAACTGGCTTTCCCAATTTTCCTTCTGCAAATAAAACAAACAATTGGTCAGTTTTTCTCATGTCTTTTGACCTATGCGAGTAAAAACGTGTCTGTGAACATCCATTAAGTGTAACATGTATTCACCTTTGTTAGCAAAATCAGAAAAGAATACTGACAAATTAATGGACTGGCTGATATAAAATTTTGACACAACCTTAGCAAGAAAGGATGCATTGGTTGTCAGGTGAGACAGGAGGTCTGGAATTGGATCCAGAATCCAAGGTTGGTGAAATAAATGATGCCAAAGGAAGGGAAACCAAATCTGTCGAGTCCAGTAAAGTACAAAGAGGATGACTTTGCTCTTCAACATGGCAGCTTTCTGTAGGAATTTTGGAATTAGTCAGATTGGTACATAGGCATATAGTAGATGGGGGGGGGGCAGTTGTGAAGTATAGCATCCTCCAGTGATTCCCCCTGTGGGGGAATTAGGGCAAAGTAGCTGCTGCATTTGTTTAGGAGAGAAGCAAAAAGATTGCAGCAAGGCTGGCCCCACTGATGAAAAATCATTTCCATTAGATTCTTGTTGACAGACCACTCGTGAAGTACAAGAATATACCTGCTCAGTTTGTCTGCTATCACATTGGACTTCCCCCGAATGTACGTTGCTATGACAAATGGATGGATGAGATCACCTATTGTCACACTATGATTGCTTCTCGACACCAGGGGTATGAACTGGTCCCTTCCTTGCTTGGTGATGTACCAAACTTCTGACATATTGCCAGTTGGAACTGCAACATTCCCTAAAGGGAGAGCATCTTGGAAGGCCTGCAACACTACAATTACTGCCCTCATCTCTATAGGACATTGATATGCAAGTTGGCCTCTTTGGGGGGGACCCAAGTGCCTTGGACTGTTTTCCCCAGAAAAAGCTCCCTCACACCGCAAATGGGAAGTGTTCGTGGTCACTATGGCCTTGGTCTCAGAAGGAGTGAACAGACAGCCTTGGAGAAACTCATCTGGATGAATCCATCACCTGAGATCTCTTTTGCATATGTGAGTGATTCATATCAGAGTTGACATAGGTTGGTAAAGTGTCAAACACTATGTTGTTAGCATCCATTGGAGACTCCTTATATAAATATATGGCTAAAGGTACTAGTTACTGCTGTTAACACTGACCCTACAACTTGAGGAGCAAGCAGGCTGAAATTTTGGTACTGCAAAATATACTTCTGACTTGTGATCTTATAGTCTGAACCCTTGAGGGAGGCAGTGAAGCTATCATTGACTCTGTGTGGAACAGTGTTCCTATGAATTCCAAATTCTGAGTTAGTTCCACTTGATACCTGGTGTAGTTTATGGTTATCTCCAAAGTAGAACATGTCTGGAGAACCTGATTTCTTGCATTTATCAACTGATGCCTGGTTCAGGTGATAATGAGCTAGTCTTCTAAATATGGAAACACCCGGAATCCTTGCAGTCACAAGTGAGCTGCTATTATTACCATACATTTGGTGAATACCCTGGTGGCTGTGGTGAGACCAAAGGGATGAGCTCTGAACTGGAATGACCGTCTCCCAGGTAGAAGTGTAAGTACCTTCTCAACCATCTGTTAATTTTCAAGTGACAGTATGCATCCTGAAGGTCTACTGAGCATATCCAGTCATCCTTGGTACACCAAACTGACTTATTTAAGTTGTTGAGATTCAAAACTGGTCTCCAGTCCCCTATCTTCTTTGGCATTAAAAAGAATCATGAGTAAGTTCCAGATTCTACCTGGTCTGGTGGGACCTCTTGGATGACTCTTTTTTTTCTAGCAGCTTTTGAATCTGAAATTTCTGCTTGTTCCCTCTGATTGGGTGGAACATCTGGGATTTTTTTTTTGAAAATGGAGGAAGAAAGGAAAAGGGTATTAGACAACCTCTAGAAATAATCCTCTGCACCCAAGTATCTGTCGTTATTTCTAGTCAGGCTCTTTGATGCAGGGATAGTCGAACCCCGATTGCTTCCAGAGTAGGACAATTGTGCTTCCTTTCAGGAATGCTGGAACGGTCTGTCAAAGAAAGAATCTCTGGATCCCTGGTTTTCTGGGCCTCCGCTGCAGTGGGGGTGAAGTCTACCATTAGAGTTCTCTCCTCTACCCCTAGGGGAACTTCCTCAACGTGTGTCCTGGAAAGGTCTCTGGGATTTCATGAACCACAACTTTTGACCACCTCGTTGATTCCTAGAAAAGGATCTTTGAGGAGTCAAAATATGTACTTCCATGGCAGACAGGGTCTTTCCATCCTTCTCACACCTGGATAATGTGTTTTTTACTTTGGGGCCAAAGAAAGACATGCTGTCAAAAGGCACATTCATGAATGCAGACCTTAAGGGCTCCGCAAATTCACACAATCGCATCCAGGCATGTCTCCTAATACAAACGCCTGAACCTACTACCCTTGAGGTTCCGTTGACTATGTGCAAAATGAGCCTCATGGAAGAATTGGAAATAGACTGCAGAGATCTTTGAAGAAATTTATGAAAATAACTGGCATGGAAGATGTGAATTCAGTAAAAGGAGTTTGGAGTGAATTTACATATTATTCCCCAAGACATAAAAACTGAGCTAGGCTAAACAGAATTTACATTTCACAGGAACATATGCATTTAATTGAAGGTCTTGATACTCACCCAATAACAATTTCAGATCATGCTCCAATAATAGTTAATATAAAAACACAGGGTAATGAAATAAAAATGAGACATTGGCACTTTCTTGCCTATCTGCTGAAAAGAAAGGAATTTAAGGAATGGATAATACAGATTATTCAGGAGCTGTTAAAGAGGACAGAAATTTCTTCTGAAATACAGCTAAGGAGTCAGTTACAATTAAGGTGGAGTTTAAAAATAGGGGGAAATAAAAGAAAGGGAGCTATGGTTAAGAAGTAAAAAGAAGTTATGTACCTACCATTATGTTCTATGTTAGTTGTCCTTCATCTCGCCTTCCTTCTTGCTGTTTGGGTTCAGAGCCAATCCTCGGCTCCGATTCGGCCTACTTCTATAGCTCGAAAGCTATTTACTGGCTCGAGGCTAACCCTTATCCCAGAATGCCCAGCATCAGCCACCTAGATCTCATTTGTGATAGCGCACACTAGACATATAAGTATCCAGTAACCTAAAACTGATTTACCAAAATAACAGATTAGAGTAAACTGTCATAAAATTACCTGGCATGTGAACCAAGTAAAAGGAAATCAGCTAATGAAACCATAGTGAACTCCTCTCAATCCTCCAGGAAGGGGGAAGGAGGGGGGAATGCAAGAAGGAAGGCGAGATGAAGGGCAACTAAGATGGAACGTTATGGTAGGTACATAACTTGTTTATGTTAAGTTGTCCCATCTCGCCTTCATTCTTGCTGTTTGGGACAGCATCCCTAGCACCTAAAGACCCCGGGTGGCTCATTGAAACAGACTTTTCAGAACAGTGGAACCAAAGGAAGCCCTGCTTCGGGAGACCACATCCACTTTGTAATGAGAGATAAAGGTATGAGGGTTTGCCCAAGTGGCAGCTGCACAAATTGAGTCTATGGGCAATTTAGACTGAAAGGCTACAGATGTGGTTAATGCTCTAGTAGAATGAACCAAACACAGGAACACAAACTACCAAATTATAACCAGCAGCACAATAGCAATCCAGCAGACCACCACAACAAAGTTGTCAGTATAAAAAGTTTTAATGGTAAGCTCTTTCGACTGAGATGCCAGCCTTCATCAGACAAATTTACAAAGACAAAAAAATCATTATATAGCTGCGCTATTGCTCCAATAATCCAATTAAACAATTAACTAAAACAATTAATGAGACCTAAAATCTTAAAATTCACTCGTAGCTATACACATTTTTATATTTATGCATACATACAAATTATGTTTACTTAAAACCAAATAAAATAAACATATAAGCAAACTATTATGCCTATTATAAGCCTTAAGCTTTAAAATACTTGTGATAGATGTTGAGTCATTGAGACCAGGGAATTGTGTGGCATTTAACAAAACTTGCCACCAATATTCCTTAGATTCCAAAATTGTTTTCCAGGGTCCTTTCCTAGGAGATGGTGATACTTGTTCTAGTATAATGAAAAGGAAATTATGTGTGGGGTTGTCAGCTAAATGTCTATACAATGCATTATTGTGAGATTTTTTATTTATCTCATAAACGTGCTCATATATGCATTGTTTTAACTTACGTTCTGTTTTGCCTATATAATAGGCAGCACAGTATGAGCAAATCGCTGCACACACTTGTTGTGGTGGTCCGCTGGATTGCTATTGCTCTAGTAGAATGACCTTTCAGTTTTGCTGGTAGATGTTTATGCCTTAACTGATAAATAAAGGCAATGGTGTCAGATAACCATTTGGATAAGGTCACCTTAGAAACTGGAAGGCCTTGCTTATTGTGAGCATAGGAGAGAAATAATTGGTCTGACTTTCTTAGCTCTTTGGTCCTATGGAGGAAAAAACTTAATTGTCTGTGCACATCCAGTTGGTGAAGACTGTATTCTGCCTTGTTGCTACAATTGGGAAAGAAGACGTGGAGATCGATGGATTGATTTAAATTGTTTTCTGAACAGACTTTTGGTATGAAGGATGGGTTGGTTCTCAGAGAAACTCTATCTTTGTGAAACACCATATATGGAGGACGAACACATAGTGCTTGGAGTTCTGAAACACGTCTAGTTGAGGTAATAGCAACCAGAAAAAGTGTTTTCCAAGAAAGAAATGTTAAGGGACATGAAGCTGCTGGTTCAAATGGAGGCAGAATCAAAGAAGTCAAAACTAAACTGAGATCCCAAGGAGGAAGTGGATCCCTCACTGGGGGGTCTAAGAAGAGATGTTCCTCTCACGAAGGCTTTGCAGAGCTTATGAGACATTATGCTAGAATTAAGAATTCCAGTATGAAAATTAGATATGGCTGCCAGTTGTACCCTGATGGTAGCAGCAGCTGCACCCGACTGAAAAAGCTCTGCCACAAATTCTAGAATTTGATGGACTGGGGTTGAAAAGGGATCTAAGTTTGTAGATTCTGCCCAGTAAGAAAATCATTTTCATTTGCTAGCATAAGTCTTTCTTGTAGTTGACTTACGGGAGGCTACAATAATATCGCAAAATGCTAGGGAGATACTTGGAAGCCTGGCTAAGGTAGGAAGTGGAGAAACCAAGATGTGAGCTTGAGAGTCTGAAGGGATTGGTGCAACCCGCCTGACTGATGAATCAACCGATCTGGCACTGGGTCCAGAACCAAAGGCTGGTCTAGAAGGTGAATGTGCAGGAACGGAAACCATATCTGTCGAGGCCAATAGGGGGTAATTAGGATAATTTTGCAACCCAACGATTTTGCTTTCTGTATGAGTAATGGAATTAGGGGAAAAGGGGAAAATGCATAAAGGAATCCCTGAGGTCAATCATGGACTACAGTGTCCCTGGGAGTTTGACCTGGAGGAGGAAGCAGGGAGAATAAGCTGCTGCATTTGTTGTTGAGTGGGGTGGCAAATAGATTGCAGCAAGGCTGGCCCCATTTGTGGAAGATAAGGTCCACAACTTCCTGATTCAGAGACCACTCGTGAGGCATGAGGATAGCCCTGCTGAGCCTGTCCACTATTACGTTGGATTTCCCAGGGATGTGCGTTGCTGTCAGAAAACATTGAGAGGAAATCGTCCATTGCCATAGCCTGAGGGCTTTTCGACACAAGGGGTAGGACCTGGTCCCGCCCTGCTTGTTGATGTACCACACAACTGACATGTTGTCTGTTTGGATCGTAATAGTCCCAGAAGGAAGAGAGTCTTGAAGAGCTTGCAATGCTAGGAGCACCACTCTCATCTCTTGAACAGTGATATGCAGATGGTACTCGTGAGGTTGCCACATGCCTTGGACTGTCCTGCCTAGATAATGCCCCCCCACCCTATCAGGGAGGCGTCTGTGGTCACTGTGGCTACCGGAGGGGGTTGAATGAAAGGTCTGCCCTGAGTCACCAGTGGGGAGACCATCTACCAAGAGAAGTGTATTTTGCATGTTTCTGTAATCAGGATCATGTGAGACATGGGTAGTTCCTAGAAGGACCACTGCATGAAGAGAAGCCACTGAAGGACTCTCATGTGGTAACTCACTAATGGTACAAGAAGAATGGCAGCTGCCATGGAGCCTAGAACTTGCAGGACATGTCTGACTTAGTCCTTTCTGTTCTGCATTAGAAATGACACTTGTTGGCGAATAGAGAAAACTCTTTCCTGAGGTAGCCTTGCAAACATCTGTTTTGTGTTCAATTCTGCTCCTATATATATATATATATATATATATATATATATATATATATATATAGTGAGAGAGAGAGAGAGAGCAGCTTGACAGGGCAACAAGTCAGATTTTTTGAAATTTACTGTAATGCCTAGTTGGGTGCAGGTTGATATTGTATAATCCTGTGCCTCTAAGAGTTGATGCCTGGTGGTAGCAGTTAGGAGCCAGTTGTCTAGCTAGGGAAACAACTGGAATCCTTGACGTCTCAGGTGAGCCGTGACTACTGCCATACATTTGATGAACACCCTGAGGGCTGTGCTGAGACCAAAATGCAGAGCTCTGAACTGATATTGACTGGCCCCTACCCGGAAGCGAAGAAATCTCCTGGAGCGTCTGTCCATTTTGATATGATAGTATGCATCCTGGAGCATCTGTCCATCTTGATATGGTAGTACGCATCCTGAAGATCTATGGAGCACATCCAGTTGTCCTGATCCAGCAAGGGGAGAATGGACTGCAGTGTTACCATCCGGAACTTTTCTTTTTGTACAGACTTGTTCAATCTGCTGAGATCCAGTATTGGTCTCCAGTCCCCTGTCTTTTTTGGTACTAAAAAGAAACTTGAGTAAGTTACGGATCCTAGTTGGTCTGCGGGGACTTCCTGAATGGCTCTTTTTTCTAGCAGTTTTGAAACTTGAATAAATGCTTGACCCCTTAGAGTGGGTGGAACATCTGGGATGGACTTTTTTCACTTTAGAGGGGGTTGATGAAAGGGGATTTTGTAACCTCTGGATATGATAGATAGTATCCATTTGTCTCGTTATATTTTGCCAGGCTTATGGGTACAGGGAAAGTCTTCCCCCGACTGCCTCCAGAGGTGAGCAATCGGGTAACCCGTCAGGGATGCTGGAAGGGTTTGGCAGAGAAAGTTTCTCTGTCACCCTGATTTTGCAGTCCCCCTCTGCCACGAGGGCGGCGTCTGCCATTGTTGTTGTTTCCCACTCACCACGTGTGTCAGGCAAGGGTCCCTGGGACTTCCGAAACCACATCTTTCCACCCTTCTGACCTTTCGGATAAGGTCTGTTAGGAGTGGAAAAATGGACTCCCATGGCAGAGAGAAATGATTCCTGCTCGCACCTGGTAAGAGTGTCTTGCACCTGAGGCCCAAAAAGCGAGGAGCCATCAAAGGGAGTATTTGTGAAGGACGCCCGAAAGGGTTTTGCAAATTGACACAGCTGCAGCCAAGCAAGTCTCCTGAGAGCCACTTCTGTACCTGCGGCTCTGCTCGCTCCATCGGCTGCATAGGAAAACAGCCTCATGGAGGAGCTGACTATAGAATTAAGAGTCGCAAGCTGGGAAGCTATTTTGGCTGATGCTCCCTCAGCTGTAGGATCTTGTAGGGTATCTCCAAGCTCTTTTAGAAGATCCCTTTGAAGTCATGTAAAATCAGAGAGATAATTCAGGGACCTCATTGAGAAGGTCGCTGAGGAAAACATTCGCTTCCCATATCTGTCCATCGTCCTAGACTCTTTGTTTGGTGGATGGACAGATAAATAAGTTTCTGCTAACTTTTTCTTGTTGGCTGCTGCTACCACCATGGCATCAACTGGCACACCTTTAGAGAGAAATTGTTTGTCCTGGGAGGCTGTTATGAACTTATTTGGTCTTCTCGGAGTAGGCTCCACAGAATCTGGAACTGACCAAGCTTTTTGAGCCACTACAGACATGAGTGGATCGAAAGGTGGAGACACCCAGAAGGTGGAGGGTCGGGAACCGAATGCCTCCAGGTATATAAACTTGTCCTCGGTAGGGGCTAGGGAAGACCATCCACCCCTCTGCCAAAGCATTTCAAGGATATCTGAAAAGGAAACATCTTCAGAGGGGGACCTGGGGGACCCTTCCTATTCATCCAGGTCTGTATCTGAGGTGACAGACTCAGGGGAGTCTAGGTGCTTCCTCTTGCACTTCTTCCAAGGAGGCTCCTCTGAGTTACCAGGGAAGGCCTCGGAAGAAGAGGGGACACCCAATGGGGTGCCCTGGGGCATAGGTTCCCTACGTTTCTGGGACGGAGGAGGAGCAGAGGTTGGCACAGGCACCACAAGAGAAGGAGTCGATGGAGCTGACAGTAGGGCTGCTTCAGGGGACAGCACACCTCCACATGACCTCGAAGGCGTCACGATCCCGAGGCAAAGAAAGCTCCAGTTCAGAAGAGACAGAAGTCCTTCTCCACATAGAGGGCGACAGCTCCGAGGCCGACATAGGAGCCAAGCTCACCTGTGCTGAAGCTCTGAGAGGGAGAGCGGGGTCGGACAAGGGACCGATGCCACCTCCCCCCTCGGAGCCGACGAGAGAGCTTCAGCGCCAGATCCCTCGATGGACGGAATAATCGAGGCGATCAGAGCTGACGTTGGAACCAAAGAGTAGGTGATCGGCGTGGTCGGTTCTACTATCAGCATGTCCATGGTCTCTGGCTCCAACCTAAGTGTAGTCGATGGAGGAATGGAGATGGAGGCGGATGGAGCCACAACCTGCTGAGGTGGGCTGGAAGGCAATTTTGCAAGGGTCTGTGATTTAAGCAACCTGCTGACTACTCTCTCCACATCTTGATCAGATAACCTGGTGGATCGAGAGGAGTGGGATGAAGAGCAATGACTGCATTCACTTCCTAATAAGGGTGACTGTGGCACCGAGCGGATCGACTTCAATGAAGGAGACCTTGCTCGCTTGTGGCTCCGAGACGGCTCCGAGGTGGCAGTTGGAGCCGAGGGAGGAGATGACTTGTCAATGCTAGTCAGCATGGACAAACTTGGTTCTTCAAGCCCAGGAGTCGGTTCTGGGGATGGAGCCGATGGCTTGACAGACTTAGAGGACCTTTAGCTGGGGAATCTTGTGGTTTCAATAATCCTCGAAGGATTAATTTGTTTTTGCACTCCTACAAGACCCTTGGACTAAATGCATCTCAGATAGAACAGGAGTCCTGCAGGTGTACAGCCCCTAAACAATAAACACAGCTAGTGTGCCCATCTGTCGAAGACATTTTCTGACAGCATGAGTCACACGTTTTGAAGCCAGAAACTTTGGCCTCTTTAGACATGTTACACTACTATCCTAAAAAACATTTTTTTTTGTTTTTTGTTTTTTTACAGTTAAGGAACAGAAAGGAGAGCCTCTAATTTAAATGGCTGTCCTAAGGTGGGGGGGAGGGAGAACTCTCTAATTTAAATGAGTTCAGGGGAAACAGAAGGCCTGCGAGATATGGAGCAATGGCCAACAAAGCTACAACACACACAAGAAAGGTGATAAGGGATAAAGAAAGTACAGTTGTGTACACTTACCATAAATGTAGATGTTCGAGTCTATTCACTGTTGCAGTCATTACATTTGGGTAATCTGCTGGCAGGTTGCCCTCAGTCGGCCTGATTAACAAAGTCTTGGGTCCTGCGTTAGTTGCTGTCCCTTCTTCCATGACGTCAGGTCCTCAGGGGTATAAACATGCAGCCGACGCCATTACACCGGTTTTTCTTGTCCCAGATGTCTGGTGCCCCCCAAATGGGGAGTAAAATATATAAGTAATTAAAAACAAAGAAATATACCTCCAAACAAAAGCAAATACACCAAAAAGGCTTTTATGCATAGTAAAAGAAAGTAGCGGTATAGTAAGAGAAAAACAGGGGGCTGGAGGGAAGGTAACCTGGACTGCAACAGTGAATACACTTGAACATCTACATTTATGGTAAGTGTACACAACTGTACTATGTTCTTCGTGTTTCACTGTTGCAGTCATTACATCTGGGTAGATTCCCAAAGCTATGGTTGGAAGGATGGATTTATATAGCATTAGGACCAGCTATAAGGCCCTGCAAAACAGCAGTGGCAAAGCCAGCTCTGGATTTAGAGAAAATTGGTAAGTGATAATGCTTGGTGAAAGTATGAACTGAACTCCAGGTAGCAGCTTCTAGAATATCCCTGGTAGGAACACCTCTGAGAAAGGCTGTAGAAGTACATGCAGCTCTGGTGGAATGAGATCTGATCCCCTGCGGGACAGGTTTTCCATGGTGCTTATAGCAGAAATGAATACAATGGCTTATCCATTTAGAAATGCTTGGTTTTGAAATAGCCTTCCCCTCTGCCCCTGCAGCAAATGCTACCATTCGAGATTTAGTCCTGTCCAAGTATAATCTAAGTTGTCTGTGTACATCCAATGAATGCAGAATCCGCTCCCCCTTGTTCTGTGGATTGGGAAAGAAAGTTGGCAAATGAATGGACTGATTAAGAGCCACACTGGATACCACCTTGGGCATGAAGGATGGATTAGTCCTGAGTGACACCCTGTCCCCATGAAAGATGATGAAAGGCTCCACTGCCATAAGAGCCTGTAATTCAGATATCCTTCTAGCTGAAGTGATTGCTAAAAGGAAGGTTGTTTTCCAGGAAAGAAATTTTAAGTCTGCAGTAGCAGCTGGCTCGAAAGGAGGTAGAGTGAGTTTTTCCAGTACAAAGTTAAGGTCCCAGGCAGGGGTTGGAGCTCTCCTAGGTGGTCTCAAGTTTTTGGCCCCTCTGAGATACTGCTTTAGCAGACGATGAGAGAAGAGGGGTGGGTTCTGTATTGTAATGAGCTGAAATGGCTGAGGCATGGATTTTTATGCAGGAAAAAGACAGGCCCTTGTGAAGCATCTCAGTTAAGTATTGCAAAATCTGAGGTAAATTGGGCGCTGCTGTGCTCATCCCTTGAGATTGATTCCAGGCACAGAATCTTTTCCATTTGTCAGCATAAGATTTTCTAGTACTAGGAATTCTCGCCTCCAAAATGACATCCATCACAGGTTTGCTGAGGGATGCTAAGGGGGAATTTAAATGATTAGCCAAGCTGCAAGATTCAATGTTTGGAGCTGAGGGTGCAGAATTTGGTTCTCCTGCTGAGACAGTAAGGAAGGCGTCTGAGGCAGGTGCCAAAGAGAAATTTGTGACACACTGCGCAGGAGTGGGTACCAGTGTTGGCGAGGCCAGTCTGGAGCAATCAAAATCATTTTTGTTTTTTCTGTTTGACTTTTAGTAGAACTTTGGAAAGCAGAGGCAGAGGGGGAAGGCATAGACTGACAGGTTTTTCCAGCTGAAGGAGAGAGCATCCACTTTCCAGGCTTTTTTGTGAGGAGTTCTTGTGCAAAATTTGTCCAACTGATAGTTCTGGGGTGAGGCAAAAAGATCTATGTCTGGGTTCCCCATTTGCGTGTCAACATGTTGAAAATCCATGATTCCAGTTTCCATTTGTGTGGGTCTATGATATTTCTGGTTAGTTCGTCTGCCAGAATATTCAGCTTTCCTGGCATGAATTGAGCTTGTAGTTGTACTTGGTAGCTCAAGGCTGTGTTCCATAATGCCACGGCTAGTCTGCAGAGGGGGTAGGAATGTGTACCCCCCTGCTTGTTTATGTACCACATAACCATGGTGTCCATCTTTACCATTAGTTGTCCTGGATGAAGGTAGTCTTTGAAGGCTGTTAGTGCATTCTGTACAGCTAGCATTTCTTTTTGACTGATATGAAGGTGCATTTGATTTGGGCTCCATTTGCCCTGAATGCATTTCCCTACCAGATGAGCTCCCCATGCACAGTCTGATGCATCTGTAGTTAGGGTTTGGGGGGCAGGGGGTGGTGTAAATGGCAGTCCCTTGTTTTGGTGGCAGGCCTTTGCCCACCACAGGAACTCTAGGCACAAGCAAGGTATGGTAGAAATCATTGTTTCCAGGCTGTGACAATGTTGACTCCATAAACTTTTTAAGTACCACTGACGTTTCCTCATATGCAGTCTTGCATATGGAATTAGAAGAATGCAGGAGGCTACGAACCACAAGGCTTGCAGTATTTGTCTTGCAGACAGCAGGGTTTTTGTGGCCTCCTGTTTGAAATAAGTCACCAAATGAATTTTCTTTTGTGGCGTAAGGAAAGCCATCTGAGCAGTTGTATTCAAGCTTGTGTCCAGGAATGTAATTTTCTGAGAGGGTACCAGTTGTGATTTATTTTCGTGTATTGTGTACCCTAGACAAGTTAGTACTCTTTTTACAACCACCATATGTTTTAGAAGAATGGCCTGGTTTTCTGCCTGAATTAGACAATCGTCCAGGTGTGGATATATTTGAATATTTCTTTGCCTGCAAAATGCAATTACTGGAGCCAGGCACTTTGTGAATACCCTGGGCGCAGAAGACAAGCCAAAGGGCAGTGCAGAGAACTGATAATGCAAGTAACCTGCTTTGAAGCGTAGGTATCTTCTGCAAGATTCCCTGAATGGGATATGCAGGTAAGCCTTTTTTAAATCTAGAGTTGCCAAGCAGGCATCCTTGCCTAGCACAGGAAGTAACTGGTGAAGAGTAAGCATCCTGAATTTTGGAATGTCCAAAAAGGTGTTTAGAATAGACAGATGATTTGTCTTTTCTGGGTACCAGGAAAAGTCTGGAATAGAAACATTGTCCCTTTTCCTCTTCTGGTACTAGTTGAATAGCTCCCATGTTTAGGAGGGAAAGTACTTGTTTCTGAGCCTCTGCACACTGACTTTGGGGCAGGTTTGGCCACCTGTTTGGAGATGGCAAGGTGTGGAAATGAAATCTGTATCCCTGGGACACTATATTTAAAATCCATTTGTCCTGGGTTATAAGTTGCCAGTTTTATGCATGAAGAGCAAGTTTCCCCCCAAAGGGGTGGCTGAGAGGTAAGTGCTTGGTAATTGTAAAGGAAAGTCATTGAGACTGTATACCATAGGGTGGTGTCTTGTTATTTCCAGATTTGGAAGTGGAAGCACCCCATTGCTTAGTTCTGAAAGTCCCTTGGGACTGAAACCTGGTGCTTTTGGAGTGCCTGGGTTTGGCTTGAGTGGCTCTGGAAGGAGCTGGAAAGGACCAGTTCTTAGTAGGCCAGTGCCTACTAAATCTCAGAGGTTGTACTTGTAAGAAATCTTTCACAGTTTGCATAGATTTAGCTTTATCTTCCATCTTTTTTAGAACTTCTTCAGCCTTATTGCGAAACAGACGGTCCTGCTGCAAAGGAGCATCCAACAGTTTTGCTTTAACATGATCAGGCAGAGATTGCTCCTTAAGCCAAGCATGCCTTCTAAGCACAGACCCAGTAACAGCAGCCCTGCAAGAGGCCTCTAAAGAATCAAAACCACATTGCAAAGTATGTTTTCCAACTTGCTCAGCTGAATGCAATAAATCCTGTAAATCCTTACTTTCCACACAGTCAGAAATCAACATAATTTTCTGTTTAAGCAGTCCCATGATATGCTGTTGATATTTTTGCATATGGAATTGACAGTTTAACACCCTGATTGCCAAGGTTGCAGAAGTATAAACCTTTTTACCTTATCTGTCCAGCGCCCTAGAGTCTCTACCAGAAGGGGTAGGATTTTTAGCAGTAGAAGCCTTAATGTCCTTGGGCTCCTGAGAAATGGTTTTGGGGTCCGCAACAGGAGTTTTGAAAAGGAATTTGTGGGACTCAGCAACCCTGTAGTATCTGTCTGGTTTACTAGGGGCCAGAGGCAGGGAATCAGGGGCCATACTGGATTCCGAAAACACATCAACAATGTCTAGCACAAGAAGTATAGCCAAAGGCCTATGCTGAGGAAGAAGGAGGAAATCCCTAAGCCTCTTTTTGGATTCAGAAAAATCCTGACTTTCCCAGTGGAAATGCTCCCTTAAGGTATGTACAGTTTCCCCAAAAGAAAAATCCTGACAGGGAGAAGCAGAGGGAATGGAATCCTCTGCATCAGAGTCCTCATAAGTAGGCATGGACAAATCCAGGTCATTAAAAGAGTCAGAAGAAACAGAGTCCTGTTCAGGGGATTCATAGTCAAGTTCAGCCCTAGGCTTCTTAGAAAGGGTGGGGGGGTTTGACTACCCCTGATTAGTATAATTAAATCTCCAGCCATTTTGATCACTTGTTTTTTAGGCATAGGGGCCTGCACATGTGGCCTGGGCATCAGTTTTTTAGACATAGATCGAGATTTAGGCCTTAGTATTGAAGGTGGAGTCGGTTTAATATGCAAATCTGTAGGCCTGAATACACACTCAGAAGCCGGTGCCTGCACAGCAGCTCCGGACCCATCCAAGGTAGAGACATCCGCGGGTTCCACAGGTGAAGCATCTCGCGGCATACCGGACTCTGAATGGGTCTCAGTAGAGGCCTGGGAATCAGAAGTAGCGGGTATCAAGGGCTGCAAAAGCGCCTCACTGAGACCGGCGAACTGGCGACTGGCATAGGAAAAGCGTAGTCAGCAGTTTTGGACCGCAACACCCTGTCTCTGTCTTTTTCTTTACATTTTTTCGGTATTCCGGTAGTCAGATGGCTAACCGACATCATTTCTGAATAACTAAACCGAGAACCGAAACATTTAGAAGCAAAAATGTACCGACGACAGATAGTGTGCTGATTAAATAAAGCACAAAACTGACAGCAAGGTACGTCGTGGTCAGGGCCTAGGCAAGGAATACAGTACAAATGAAAATCCTTATGAGGTATTTGCTTCCCACAAGTAATACAATTACTAACTTTTACTGACATTGGTAAGGAGCAAAAAAAAGTTTCCACAATGGGGTACTTAGCTTTTAGTTGAAGACTTTGGTTCTGAAACTCAAAAATGAAAATTTCAGTAGTCTGCCGACCAGCACTTGCGAACTGCTTCTGCTTCAAGAACCGCACAGCAAGAAAGACTGATGTAACGGCGTCAGCTGCATGTTTTATACCCTTGACTACCTGATGTCATGGAAGAAGGGACAGCAACCGACGTAGGACCCAAGACTTTGTTAATCAGGCCGACTGACGGCAACCTGCCAGCAGATTACCCAAATGTAATGACTGCAACAGTGAAACATGAAGAACATCTATATCTAGACAAAAACTTGACAAATATTTAAGAATAAACAACAATTATAATTATAGAAAAAAATATACTAAGCCTGAGCCAGTAATGAAGCAACCTCACAGCTGAAGCGGCAAATGAGATCTGGGTAGCTGACGTTGGGCATTCTGGGATAAGGGTTAGCCTCGAGCCAGTAAACAGCTCTGGAGCTACAGAAGTAGGCCGACTAGGAGCCGAGGATCAGCTCCGAACCCAAACACCAAGAACAAAGGCGAGATGGGACAACTTAACATGAAGAATTAATTAGAGGGACTGACAAATGTTTAAGTACTGAAGAATAGAGGGAATCTCTTAGAAGAAGAAGATCAACTGCAGAATGCTAGGCAGAAAATAAGTGATTACCGTGACAATATGCACAAGCTTAGAAAGATTGCTGTTAAGCAACTGTTTTTTTTTTTTTTTGATAATAACACTAGAGCACAAACACTTTCAGCGCAACGACTTAGGCAACAGAAAGAATAAGGGCTGTCGCCAAACTCTGGGAGCCTATAACAAGGAAGGTAACAAGAAGTCCTATATAGGTATTAGAAATACTTCAGAAAATGTATGAGTCTCTCTATAAAGCAGTGGGATATGAAAATCAAGAAAAGATACAAATGAAAATGTTTATGGAAGCATTAAATATGCCAGGGTTAGAGGTAGATGAGACCCAATCACTAACAGGATAGGAGGAGATAAGATAAAAATTGTGATGTATACAGGAAAGTCCCCAGGAATAGATGGTATTCCTGTGGATGTTTGGAAGCTAGGAGGAGAAAACTGATAAAGATCTGGAAGATTTTGTTTAACAGTATCTTATGAGAAGTACCACCCTCTTGGAAGAAAGCAGTGGTAGCTGTAATACCTAAAGAGGGTAAAGATCCATCAGATCTAGTTTCATACAAGCCCATTTCAATACTAAACCATGATTATAAAGTGTTCATGTCTATAAAGACTAAAGGAATGGCAAACTGACAGACATGGATTGATGTGGTTTTGTAAAGGGGAGGCAAACATTTGACAACATTAACAGAACACTAATGATCCAGAGGGAAGCAGAATGTAAGAAAATATCATTGTTGTTGGTGGGTCTTGGTGCAAAGAAAACATTTGACAGAGTATGCTGGGACTTTATGAGCAGGGCAATGGAAGTATTTGCATTTCCTGAAAAAATTTTAAGGCCGATTAGGAGGATATATGAGGGATCTGAAGCAAAAATTAAAGTGGGTGGGGTCCTGTCTGATAAGTTCTGCTTGAGCAGAGGAACCAAGCAGAGGTGTCCTCTTTCCCCGTTATTTGCATTATATTTAGAACCACTGGCAAAGAAAATAAAGGACTCAGAAATTCAAGGATATAATTGGTACTGTAGTCAAGAAAAGCTGGCTTTATTTGCAGATGATATTTTATACCTGACAAAACTAGAAAAAGACATTACAGTGCTGTGGAACATTATGAGACAGTTTCAGATCTTTTTGGGTTACAAAATTAATGAAGCTAAAACAAAGGCAATAGTGGTAAATTATATATCTACACATGACCTGGTTCAGGAATATCCATATTTACGGGTGCATGATAAAATGAAGTATCTAGGAGTATTGATTAAAAATTATTCTAGTGTGGCAGCTAAGGATATGTGGGAAGAGAGTGAACAAAAAATAATACAAAAACTGAGAAAATGGCAGCTTTGTTATGTGGATAAGGATAGTAAGATGCAGGCAGACAAAATGTTTTAGTCTCTTTAGTCTTATACACAGGTCAGGCATATTTTTATCAACCAGAGGAGAAGTTATGGACAGCAATTAATAAAGAGCTAAAGGACTTTAACTGGGAGGGGAAGATGGCAAGAGTCAACCATGATAAACAGATTCTTCCAGTAGAAGAGGGTGGATTGTGATTACCCAGTTTGAAGGGGTATTTCAGAGCTACACAGTTAAGACTCCTGTATACAGCACAGGCAGAAAACTATAAGTCAAAGTGGAAAAGAATGATAATGAAATGGGGAAGCTCAAGAAACAAGGAGAGATCGGGATTTCGGATGTAGGCCTTTAAGAACAACAATAACCATACAGAATATTATATCCATAAGGTGGCAGAAACTATTCTAAGAACTAAAACAACAAGGGAATGGAGAAAGGAGATTCTGCCAATAGGGATGACTGTAATTAGGATACAGACTATAGGCAAGAAGAGGCTGGAAGTTACTGGAGAAAACTGGCAAAGGAACCAAGGTATTGGGAGCAAATAATAAGAGAAGGAAAGATGACAGAATGGGAAGATGCCAATAATTTATTAGGACTGCAGGTTAGAGATTGCCTTCCCTGTCAGGGATTGATATGGAATAGGCAAAGAGAAAGAAGAGGGGGGGGGGTTCTAAATGAACGACCAGCACTGGTAGAGTTTTTAATAGAATCTAGAACAGAAGCTGCCATTAAAAAGGAATAATTAGTAGAGCATATAAAATATTGCATAACTGTAAGAATCAATCAGAGGAGGTTAGAACGGACTGGGAAGAGAGATTGGAAAAGCAATCCACAAAGAAACTATGGGAGGATATATGTAAGTCTCTCAAATACGCAACAAAACCTACAAAATTTAGGAAATGTTTACACAGTATTTTTTATACCCAAAGTAGACTCCAGGGAATTTTTCCTCAGGCAGACACGAAATGGATGTGTGAAGGGGAAGAAAGAGGCTGCCAAAAAAGGAAATACTAGAAAATGGAAAACAAAATTTAAATAAACTATACTGGAAGTAGTGAATATAGTAACACAGATAAAACAACTGGAAATGAGGTCTTTAGAAAAGGGTAGGAGCAAACTACATAGGAAAAAAAATGGGAATTGTGGTACAATATATACAAGGGAGGAATGAGGTTTAAAAGGTGGCAGGACTTAAATGAGCTATGTAATGTTTGAGTGAGAAAGATTGGGTAGATTATAAGTGATGTATAATGTTAGAAATTGGGAGTGTGTGAGTATGTTTTGTGATGTAAAATGCCTGCAACTATTATTGTGTTGGTGTGGTTTGTTTTCATTTATGTAAATGTATGATTGCCTTTGTAGTCAGTGATGGTTTAATAAAGATGTTTCTTTTTAAAAAAATAAGGCAGGAGGCAAGAATTGAATAATTTAAGTAATGTTGCTTAGGTTATACGATATATATATATATATATATATATATATATATATATATATATATAGTTTCCATACACTAGATCGAATTTTCACTAATTCGAAATAGTGCATGGAATGCTCACTGCAGCGAAAGTGCACTTACGCGAAGTTCAGTACAATGAACGGGTGTTGTACTGAACTTCTGTGCAGTACTCACGGACCTTAGGGTTAGGGCACCGGTCATAGTAAGGGGGATAGCCTGTAGCTATCCTCTTATTATGACCAGTGCCCTAACCCTAAGGTCCGTGACGCCTGCAACACAGTGAAGGACATTGGAATGTCCTCCACTATGGTGCACTAGTCACGAGCCTTAGGGTTAGGGTATGGGTTAGGGTAAGGGGATAGCTTTACTAACTATCCCCTTACCCTAACCCGTGCCCTAACCATAAGGTCCGTGACTATCGCACCATAGTGGAGGACATAGCTTGTTTTTATGTCCTCCACTGTGCTGCGGTGTTTTCGGTGAAGTGCACTTACGCAAAAGTTCACTTTCGTTAAAGTGAACTTTCGCAGAAGTGAGGCTTCCTATTAGAAATTCGAAGTAGTGAACTTTCGTTCTTGTAATAGGAATCCATATATATATATAACACACACACACACACATATATATATATATATATATATATATATATATATATATATATATATATATATATATATATATGTGTGTGTGTGTGTGTGTGTGAAATATAATGTTTGTTATGTTAATATACTTTGATTACTTTTATATAGATGTATATTTGCCTATGTCACAAGTGATAAATTCAATAAAGGTGTTTGAAAAAAAACAGGGAAATAGATTGCAGGGTAGCCAAGTGTGAAGTCACAGAAGATTGTACTTCTTCAAAAATGGACCCTGAGAAGGTATTGGAGAACTCTCTAATCAAATTCCTCTGCAATTTGGTGAAATGCACCAAATAATTCAGTGACCTTAAGGTAAAGGTTAATGAAGCACAGACACACTTCCTAAACCTATCCATCGCCCGAGATTCCCTGTTCCTCAGCAAGTTCCTTTTTAGTGGATGCTGCCATAAGCATGGCATCAACGTGTACCCCTTTCCCCCCAAACTGTTTACCCACAGGTTATGCCATAATTCTGTCTGGTCTCCGAGGTGTAGTTTCAATGGTATTGGACTCCTTCCATGCCCACCGAGAGATCAATCAGCTCGATGGGCGGAGTTACCCAGGAGGGAGACAGGCAAGTACCAAAATCCTCCAGGAATACAGACTCCTCGGACGAAAGGTTGCTGGGTGTCAAGCCTCCTTTCTGCTTTAGGACTTCAAGGACGTCTCTAAATGAGACATCTTTAGGAGGTGATCATGGGGACCCTTCACCTTCATCAACGTCTGTATCTTTTGTGATAGCCTCCATTGGGAAGTCCAAGTGCTTCCTCTTACATACCTTCTTCTTAGGGATCTCCTCCATGAGATTTTCTGGGGAGTATCAGAAGAAGTCAGGATACCATGCTGGGAAGCCTGAAGATTTCATACTTGCTGCCCTGTGGAAAAGAGCGATGAGACTCCGAGCACAGAGACATCAGAGTTGTAGAATGTAGTTCTGAGGGAGTAGGATCTGTCTGTGTTGCTGAGGTAGACTATGTTCTCTTCATAGCCTCAAAGGTTGACTGCCCCAGAGAGGGAGAAGACCTTGGATCTGAAAATGCAAGCTTTTGGACAGCTGTCCCTCCCTGCTCCGAAGGCAATCGCCCCAAGGTAGAAGCCAGAGCTGAGCTAACCAGTGTGGAGGCTCCGAGGCGTAGAGACTGTTCCAACAACTTCAGAGTTGAATGGAACACCTTGGATCTGACAGGGAAGCTTCAGCTCTGATAGCTCTCTCAATCTGACTGAACCAAATAGCTCAGAGCGAATTTTGGATCTGAGGATAATGCTATCCTCAGATCCAAGTCAGACAGAGCTGGATAGCTTGGATCCAAGGGCTTTAAGACAGTAACAGGAGTCAGAGGAGGAACTGGTAAAGGGGGTGTGGAAGAAAAGTGGATCTCCTGACCCGAAGGGGTAAAAGGTAGTAAGGCACCCATCTGACTCTGCACCAAGAGAATCTTTCTCACCATTCCTTCCACATCTTAGACTCCTAGAGGAGTAAGTGGAAATTACAGTGGGAAATCTGGGTCTCTCCAGAAACAGGAAGGGGACCCTGGAAGGTATGGGGTCCACCGAAGGAGAATCTCTGTTCCTTGGCAGGCAAATAATGCTGAGAGAAGTGGTTGGCTCTGGTAACTTTTTCACTGGATCTGAAGAGTTCGGATCCGATGATTTATTTTTTTGCTTAGGATACGATGTTGAGGTTGGATCTGATAATTTTTTCTTTTTCTTATTAGGATCCGATAATGAGGTCGTATCTGATCGAAGTCTCTAGGTTTTGCAGAAAGAAGTAGATGGACCCAGGGAAGATTTTGAGTCTTTAGATTTCGCCAACTTAGCTCCTGATAAAGCCTCTCCGAATGCGGAAGGAAGCAAACCCTTTAGTATTAATTTGTTTTTTCTTTCAACAAGTGCCCTAGGGTTAAACCCATGACATATCACACAGTGTTTCTGTAAATGAAGAAGACCAAGGCAATATACACAAAGTGTGGGCATCAGATACAGGAATTTTATGCCCACACTTGTAACATTTTATGAATCCAGATGGGCCTTTCACTGCCATAGATAAAACAGGCAAAAGACAATACATGCACTATCAAGCAAAAACAGTACTTAAGTTTTGTTTTTTTTTTTTTGTAGAGGAAAAAAAACAAAAGAATAGAGAATTACCAACAATAGTATTAAAGAATCTACACTACATGTAGCAGCAAGGGAAAGGAATACTAGTGATACTATTCAAGGTATGAAATGTACAGAATTAAGAAAAAATAATAACTATTGATAATATTTATAAAGGCGAAAAAGGTAATGGATAGAAAGAACCTGAGAAAGGTAAACTTACAAGATCGACAAAATCGCCAAATTAAACACATCTGCTCAAGAGTAACGGTCACCATGTCTTTCGCGTAAAGTGGAAAACAAGATCTAAGGTATTTGGGGTTGGTGCATTATGGGTAAGGGAGAAGTTTGCGAGTTTTTGGTTGCCACGAGCTTTAGCAACGGCTGAGTTGGATCCAAGGGATCGGATCTGAACCCATTAGTTGAGGACAGAATGAAAACCGATAACCATCAGATCAATTGTTTATTTTCAGCAATGTATTATTTGTGTATTATGACACATTGAGTCAAGTATAGTTGCTTCATTATTTATGGTTTCTATTAAGTGACAGGAATCTACTTACAAGTGGTACATGCTTTTGCATTCCTCATCTGTCTACATGGAAAAGCTGCAACTGCACCAGGGAAGAGAGGTGGTCTTTGCAAAAGCGAGAGTGAGCAAGACATCGTACATTGGACAGGAAGTGAAGTGCAATGCTTTTCTGTTACTGTGTGAGAACTACAGAGATACAACATTTAAATAAACAGAATAAAATGACGAATAAAAACTGGAAATTCTTGGTACAGCTGTGTGTTTTATAGCACTCTTGGGTAAGCATCCAGAGGAATTTAGAACATTAGTTTTATTTAAAAAATCCAGTCCAGTACTGATTACCTATTTGTTGTTGTTGATTCTTGTGGTGCTATGGATTAGTTGGGAAACATCAAATATATTTAGTGAATTTCAGGGCATTTTTGAGTTACAGTTTTGACAATAAATATTCCAGAGATGTATTACTGCACATACAGCAATGTTTTGCTGCATGTCTCTGGCTCATACTGCTGCAAGCCACTGGAGACCTCTAGGCAGCAGAAGTGGGCCTTCATTAACACACACACATGCTCAATGATGTTTCAGGTCTGTGACAAGGAAGTGGTATATGTCTTCTCTTGCCATCATCTGTGATTTTCCTATTGGTGTTATTAGCTACTGCACTAGGACAAAAATGTCATCACCAGAAAGATATCCCTAGGAGAAATACCACATACAAAATTCTAAAATAAGAACGTGAGTGAGATGTGGGAATTATGTCCATTGCCTGGGTAGTACACTGACACATTGTACAAATGTATGCCCTTTTATACCACCTGGCAGCTGAAGGAGTGTGATCCCTTACTGCTGATACACTGTTCTCCTTCTACCTTATATGGGCCTTGATGGAAATATGGGTGCTCCCAGTAATTCAGAGAAAATAGTTATATATTAGAAAATACCCACATAGTGTTTCTCTTCTCTGTGGTACATGAGAGCCACATATGTTCCTCCACACGCTGTAACATGGTATTCAGAAGCTGGTACATTATCATTGAAGCAGATGTCAGTCATATACCCACTGTCTCTCTTGTTGGTCACTGGAAAGTCCTCTGTAGCCAGTATTCTCAAAGGTACACAAACCTTGATAAACACAAGAAGAGGTATTCCATCTAAACCCATGAGCCTGCAAGTGAGGACAACACATTTGTACCAGCTCCTGCATGATGCCACTGTCCACATGGTAAAAGTGCGCTATTTCAGTGTCATGGAAGGGATGAGATAATGGGCATAACTGAATCACTCTGCAACCCATCACCTTAAAGAACTTTAACATCAGACTGCTTTCGGCAAGGATGGCCTCATACATATAAATTTAAGAAAAACCTGCTGCTATCCCTAATACGATTTTTGTGGTCTCTGTACACCAGAATTTTTTGGGGAACAGCTCCTCTGTCGCACTTAGTCACGCAATTTTTATACATTTATGAATCACTCCACCATACTGTTTGCCTTCATTTGCATTTGTGATCACCCTCATTATAATAATGCTGCACACTTCAATTTGATAATATGTTCATTTGCACAGTATGCTGGACACTGTGTGTTGTGACCTAGCATGGCTGCACCAGGTCTGTCTATGAATCACCCCAGCCCTGGGGCTTACCAATGCTCATTGCACAACTTCACCTTTGGCATTGCTCTATCTGCTTCTGAATGGCCCCTCACTTTTAGTTTTCTATCAGAGTAATATGCCATGTAGAAAACATAATTTTAAAAGTTGTCAATACTACTAGTTCTCAATCAGCTGAGAAAAAAATGCTTGAGACAATATGCAAGTCACATCTGGAAAATGTACACTGCAAAGGAAGAGCAAGAAATACGATGTTTGGCCAAGAATGTCAACTTAAAAAGAAAAAGTACAGAGTTGTGACATTTTGTTATACATCACAACAGCAGTCCTAAAGAAGAAAGGTAGCACATCCAGTTCCAGATCATCTGTAGAACACAGTCAGCACATATTTGCTAAAGTTCAGTAAAGCTGAAGTTGTTGGTAAACTAGCTTAAACAAGATCTTTTCACTTCCTGGTGAAGATGGAAAGCTGTATAGAAGAAAGACCAGACGTGTAATGCCAAGGGTAATTCCAGGCTAAGGTAACTCAGATAAAAATGTAATGATTATTTTCCTTCTCTTCTCTCTTGTTCATCTGCAATCAATGTGTTGTTCTCTTGACCTTGACTTTTGTGTTTTTGAATATAAAAACAGAGAAGGTCTCTGAAGTGCACTGGATCCCTATATATTTGCATTCTTTGTCAATATGGTTTGGTATTCTCTTGTGAATGCAAGAAAAATTATGAAAATGCCAGGAACTGTCTTTTTTTTTTAAGATGCAATTGTTTTAATCCCTAATGCACATAATGGCTTGCATATCACTAAGACACTAGAGAAGAACCAAAGGAAGGAAGCAGCCTTGGATATGTATTGTCAATTAAGCTTTTCTCCTTTAAGAAATGTTGCCATAACAAGTAAAATAACTAGTTTGTTTTAACCACATGTTCTTCTCTAGTGTCAGGAAAAAAAAAAGTTATGTACGCACCATAACTTTCCATGCTTGTTGTCCATCTCGCCGTTCATTCTTACATGGATGGGTTCAGAGTCAGTCCTCGGCTCTGACTTGGCTGAATACAAAGCTGAAAGTTTCAAACTTGGCTCGTGGCAGGTAGATATCTCATGATACAGTGGTGCAACTCTCCACATCTTGTTTGCTGCTAACATACTAATAAGTACTATCTATCTATGTGTCTATATATATATATATATATATATATATATATATATATCTATGTGTCTATATATATATATATATATATATATATATATATATATAGATATATCTCACTCCATGTCAAGGAGAAACAAACTGAGGCAAGGAGCTCATACAAAGAGGAAAGATCACCACCAGGTCCTCTAGGAGTCCTTGGATGGGGGAAGGAGGAAGGGGTCACAACAATGAATGGCGAGATGGACAACAAACACGGAACGCTATGGTGAGTACATAACTTCTTTATGTTATGTTGCCCTATCTCGCCTTTATTCTTACATGGATGGGACAGCGTCCCTAGCACCTTTTTCCCGGGTGGCTCACGAGAGTACACCTTTGAGCACAGTGGCACCAAAGGAGGCCCTGTCCCTGGAGGCCAAATCCACTTTGTAATGAGTGATAAACGTATGAGGATTGGCCCACGTAGCTGCAGCACAAATACTGTCCATAGACATTCCAGTCTGAAAAGCAGATGATGTAGCTAATGCTCTGATTGAGTGACCTGTAATTCTGAATGGCAGTTCCCTATTATTAGAGGTATAGATAAAGGGGATACAATTTGAGAGCCAATTTGAAAGGGTGACTTTAGAAACTGGCTTACTTTTTTTGCCTCAGAGAAGGAGATGAATAATTGATCAGATTTCCTGAAATCTTTAGTTCAATGCAAACCGAATCTGAGCTGTCTATGCACTTCTAACTGATGGAGTTTATACTCTGCCTTGCTGCTATGGTTGGGGAAAAACACTGGGAGCTCACTGGATTGAGTGATACTGGTTTGAGAGCAAACCTTAGGTATAAAGGATGGATTAGTTCGTAACGATACCCTAGCCTTATGAAAGATTAGATATGGAGGTCTGATTGATAGTGCTTGCAACTCTGACACTCTTCTGGCAGATGTTACGGCTACTGGAAAAATGGTCTTCAGCAACTTTTGGATTTCCATAGTTGCTTGCTTCCTTGATTGGGTGGAACATCTGGGATTGTTCTGATTTGTGGACAACAAACCACGAAACACTAACTGGTAACCAAAAAATTCCAGTAACCTTGAATCATTGGATATTTACGTAAAAGTCTTTATTTCAACACAGGACCAATACAAGAACAACGAAATCTTCACCATGGAACTAAGCGCTTTCACCCTCTCATCCTAGGGCATCATCAGAGTACAAATTTTTAGAAAATTCATCATCCCTTAAATACAGATACTACATGATTAGTTAATTATATAATTACATAATCAATAATTATACAATATTCTAATTAAAATGATAAAAACCCTTGACTTTTAAAGTAAAAGGTCTGATTAAAATAGACACGAACTAGAGCATAATATATAAAACTAACAGTATTGCACATAATATGTATATCTAAATTGTACATGTGAAACAGAGCGTATATGTTAAAAAACAGAACCATACTGAAATGTAGAATGAATGACAATAAATATGAAGTTATTATAATTTATAAAAATGTGGAAATTTCAAATTGAATAAAAATTATTTAAATTATTTAAATGTTAAGTATTGTTTGATTAAAATTAAAATTATGTTATTTGAATAATATAAACGTGTTTTTTATATAAAACTACTGTGTTATTAATAAATAAATAATTATAGTATGTATATATAAAATTAAATAAATATATATGTATATAAGAAATTTTTTAAATTTTATAAAAATTATGTAAAAATACTCAATTGAAATAAATATTAACAATCAATTGATTAATAATAATAATAATAATAATAACTTCATTAATAAATGTTAAATAACTTAAATAGTTTGCCGTACAAAAAAGAGGTGTATAATGCTAAAACTAAATAAATAATGACATATAATAGTATAACAACTTGTTCAGTATAGTTTATAAAACATATACTTGCACTACGAATAATAATCAATTCTTTAAAAACTTATAATGATTGAAAAATGTATTAAAAATGTATTAAAAATATATATATATATAGTTATATTTAATTTGAATAAACTGTGAATAATTAAATATAAATAAATTTGAATAAATTTGGTGGCTAAGAAATTCCTAAATGAACTGTGATTTAAGCTTTAGTATACTAGCAATAGAAATTTGATCGTTAATTCCTGGATCTTTACTTGCATTTAATCTAAGTTGCCAAAGGCATTCTTTAGCTTCTAATAGGCTTTTAGTGTCACCACCTTGTTGTGCTTTATTGTAAACAATTCTATCGATGACAAAAAACAGGAATTTTTTAAAATTAGCGCAACCAATGCTGTGATTGTATAGAGCACTGGTCTGCTTGTGGTTTCTAATATCGCTCACATGCTCGATAATTCTTGTTTTTAATTTTCTGTTCGTTTTCCCTACATAGAACGCTTGACATACTGTGCAAGTAGCTACGTATACTACCATAACTGAATTACAGTCACATACTCCTGGACATCTGATGGTCTTCTCATAATTGGTAATTGAGAGGTATGGTCCATTATTAATGAATCTACATATGCGGCATGCACCACATTTATTCATCTTAGATTTCATAAACAGTTCATAGTTCATACAATTTTCAAATATACTTTTTAGACTTTGTCCTTTACTAAACGTAACCTTAGGTTTATTTCCTAAAATATTAACTAATTCTTTATTGGATTCTATGATAATATTCCATGAATCATATACCCCTTTGACAATTTGATCTGATTTTTCATTAAATGGAATGACAAAGGTGTCATGTCCTATACCCTTAGATTTAGAAACTTCTTTTGATGTTAATCCATGTCTTAAAATAGGTTTATATAACACCAATCTATTCATCAAAATATCCTGACCAATATTACAAACCAATTCTACCGGGTAGGCTCTACTTGTAAACATGTTTTGTAATTTTTCAAGTTCCTGTCTAAACATGTCCTCATTACTCACAATCCTAGACAACCTCACCATCTGTCCTTTTACCAGATTACTCTTCTGATGGACAGGGTGACAACTGTCAAAATGTAAAAATGAATTGGAGTATGTCTTCTTCCTGTAGATATTGGATTCAAATTTATTGTCTTTCAAGGTGATTGTAATATCCAAAAAGTTAATTGTATTGTTAGAAATATGACTTGTGAATTTTAAAAAATCTGTTGTTTGTCCTAAATATATAATAAATTCATTAAACTGTGCCTCAGTACCTCTCCAAAAAATCAAAATATCGTCCAAATAATGTAGATATAATAAGATCTTACTCCAATAACTACTGGTAAACACATATTCTGATTCCCATGCAGCCAGAACTAAGTTAGCATAAATAGGGGCACATTTTGCACCCATAGCCACACCTTTTTGTTGTCTGTAATAACAACCATTGAAATAAATAAAGTTATTTTCCAAGACAAATTCTAACATCTCAGATATCAGTCGGTTCTCAGTACTGTTGTTATGTTTATGTGTGTTAAGGCATGCTTCAAACAACTCAATGCCTTCCTGATGTGGAATCACAGTGAAAAGATTGATTACATCTACAGTAGCCATCACGAAGTCAAAGTTGGCGTCAACATTGTTAGTAAATTGTCTTATAGAATCAAGACAATGCCATGAATCTCTTACAATGTGTGGTAGTCTCGTTAACATATCTTTACATTTAAAATCAATGTAAGCCGCTAAGGCTTCAGTCTTCGAACCTATTGCTGAGACTATTGGTCTAAAAGGTGGATTATCAGAGTGTTTATGAATTTTGGGAATTCCAAAAATGGATGGTACTTTAGGGAATTCCACAAAAATATACTGATAAACCATGGAATCAATCCTTCCGTCCATTAAGTATTCGTAAATGAACCAATCAATTTTACTGTAGGCTTTATTTACTTCAAGCCTACTAACCTTTTCATAGGTTGCCTCATCATCTAAAAGTGTGAGCATCCTATTTTCGTAGTCAACATTCAACATAATAACCACCCCACCACCTTTATCTGGTTTCATGATTCTGAATTTATCAGAACTTGTTAATTCCTTGAGTCAAAATTTTTCAGCTGATGTTAAATTATACTTAAAAGTGTTCTTCTCACTTAACGTTCTTCTAATATGTACCTCAAAAAGTTTTTCAAAAACTTGTATCAAGTAATTCTGGGGTGGGATGAAGGTACTATGATGCTTAAGTGTAAAATTGTGGGAATCATGAGACAAAACATTTGAGTCTTGAAAAATTATTTTCAAATTGTTCTGATTTGTGTGACAGGGTGGCAAAAGGGAATGGAATATCCTCTGGATATTGTGCTTTGTACCCACTTGTCTTCTATGTTACTTTAAAAGAGGCAAACAGTTGCAGAACAAAGTTGCAGAACAAAGCTTAGTTCATAAAACCAATGCTGACTAAAGTAGGAAATAAACCAAGCAACGCTAATACTAAACAAGTGTTTAATAAAACAGAGCTTTCAGGTCAAACAAACTCTTCATCGGTGAAGGCTTTTGTTTGACCTGAAAGCTCTGTTTTATTAAACACTTGTTTAACATTAACGTTGCTTGGTTTATTTTGTGATACTTTGCCAGGCTTCTGGGTACAAAGACAAACATCCCCGGACTGCATTCAGAGTACAGCAGGTGGGCCTCCTTTCAGGAGCGCTGATAGGGACGTCTGCAAAAGGAATCATGGTCACCTGGTTTTGCAGACCCCCTCTGCCTCTAGGACATATACCATTGTTGCCTCCCTCTGCCCCTGGGGAAGGATTCACGTCGTGCACCTTGTAAAGCTCCCTGGGATCTTTTGAACCATATTTTTTCATTCTTCTGGCCTTTAGGGTACGGTCTTGAAGGTACAGAAAAATGTACTCCAATGGCAGAGAGAGTTTTCCCTTCCAGCTCGCATCCGGTGAGTGTGTCTTACTTTGGGTCCAAACAGTGAAGAACCATCAAAGGGGGCGTTAGTAAAGGTAGACTTAAAAGTTTCCGCAAAATTACACAAGCACATCCAGGAGTGTCTCCTCAAGGAAACTTCTGAACCCGCTGCCCTACTCGCTCCACCCGCTGCATAAGATATCAGTCTTATGGAGCAGTTGACAATAGAATTTAAGGTGGATAGATGGGAAGAGACTTTCTCATTCACCCCCACAGCTAATGAACCTTGTAGAGTATCTCCTAGCTCTGTCAGGAGATCTCTTTGCAGCCTTGTAAAGTGTGTGAGGTAGTTCAGCGATCGGAGTGTAAAAGTCGGTGACGAAAAGACACGCTTCCTGTATCTGTCCATCGTTAGAGAATCTTTGTTCGGAGGATGAGCAGGTGAGGATCTCTCCGAAAGTTTCTTCTTGGTGGCTGCTGCCACCACCACAGCATCTATAGGTACACCCTTTGCGAGAAAATCCCTTCCAGAAGGGGCTGACAAAAATTTGTTTGGCCTCTGAGGGACTGGTTCCATAGTGTCAGGTGACTCCCATGCCTTTCGACTGACCAAGTCTACTAGACATCAAAAGGCAGAGACACCCAGGAGGCTGAAGGTTGAGATCCAAAGGCCTTCAGGTACACTGACTCCTCATCAGAAGGGGTGATGGTTAACCAGCTGCCTCTCTGCTTTAGGATCTCCAGGACATCTGCAAATGAGATATCATCAGAGGACGACAGTGGGGACCCCTCTGAATCCTCAAGGTCACTGTCTGATGTGATGGATTCATCAGAGGAGCCTATATGCTTCCTCTTGCATGTCATCTTTCGAGGGGGCTCCTTGCAAGGGTATTCTGGGGAGCCCTCAGAAGAGAGGGGTTCACCCAATAGGGGATTCTGAGGCTCTGGATCTCTGCTGTCCTGTGGATGGGGTGGTGCCGAGACAGTAGCCAGTGCCTTGGGGGGATGAATGCCGGTATCCCTATGTAGAGCTGTAGAGGGGGGCAGCACACTCATCAGCATGAAACTAGATCCCACCAGTTCCAAGGATATCTCCGGCTCCGAGGAAACAGAGGACACCCCCGGCCCCAGAGAGACCAGCTCCGAGGTCGATGTAGGAGCCGAGCTCACTTGAGCCGATGCACTGAGGGGTAGGCTTGGAACCAAAGAAGTTTGGGTCTGAGCGCCCCCCCCCCCCAAGGCCAACCAGAGAACCCTGGTTCCCAGACACCCCAGACGGCACCGAGAGTGTTGGAGCTGATGTCGGTTCCATTATCTCCGAAGGGAGTCCCAGAACAGATAGTTCTACAGTAAATGGTAGCAGCCACTCAGGCTCCAAAGATCCAGCTTGGTTCGGAGGAGGAACAACCGTGAATCCAACAGTTTTGGAAGGCTCTGAGACCTGATGGGTCGGAGCTGAGAACAATTTAGCTAGCGCCGGCGACGTCAAGAGTCTGAGCACCACCCACTCCACATCACCATCAGATAGGCTCCTAGTGGACCTGAAGGATATAGAAGGTGAATGAGATCTCTCCATAATGGGAGATCTCAAGGTAGGGGAGACCGGTGGAATGTCAATTGACCGGCTCCGAGACACAGTATCTTGCAGCTCTGAATGACCTTGGGGCCAAAAAACCAGCCTAGTCAATAATGATGCCTCCATCGGTTCCGAGGTCTGTGGAGCCGAGGAGGTAGATGGCTTAGAGAATTTTGACAATTTTTCTGGGAGCTCAGACTGAGCCAAAGAGACAGGAGATGGCCTTTTGGATGGTTTGTCCCTCTTAGAAGACGACGACGAAGAAGAAGCACTCTGCACAGCTTCCTCAAAGGTTGGCTTTAAGAGTCCCTTAACAATCAGTTTCTCCTATAGCCCCTAGACAATATACGCAAATGACATGTCCACCAGTAATTGACATTTTCTGAGTACATTTCTAACATTTTTTAAAGCCCGAAGACTTATGCTCTTTCACCCTAGTGTCTTTAGGCATGACAGAAGAAAGAAATTCCCAAAAGGATTACAAATAGCAAACTAAGAACACTGCTAGATATGTAACACACACTAAGCTAACAAACACTGCACACCTAAGAAAAATTCAAGCTATATTTGAAACTAACTTGCTCTGACTAAGGCGAGCCCTAGGACCTCTAACTTAAATGGACCTACATATCAAAGGATAGAACACACTAAGAACAATGCTACAAGCCCTCTAACTAAAACGGTCAAGTAGCTCTCTAATTTAAATGAGCTAAGAAAAAAAAAAACTAACCAACTACAAGAGAAGACTAAAGCAGCATGCAACACTAAAGGTAATCTAACAAGGCACCACTACAAAAAACAACAGGATACAAGTAGGCCTGCGAAAACCATGGCCAAACAGCACAACAGTAGAAAGGAGATAAAGTAAGCTATATGCTAAATCTAACTATCCTAAGCACACAAAAGCACTTTTAATGAAAAAATCTTAAAGAGTTTAAGCTAGTAAAGTGAAAAAGACAAAAACTTAGCCACAGCCAAGAAGAGCACATCCAACCTCATAAAGCGGGCAAACAAGATCTGTAGAGTTGCACCACTGCATCATGGGATACCTACCTGCCACAAGCCAAGTTTGAGGCTTTCAGCTGTGTATTCAGCAGAGTCAGAGCCGAGGATTGGCTCTGAACCCATCCATGCAAGAATGAAGGTGAGTTAGGACAACATAACATCAGAAGTTACACACTACATGCTAGATATTCATTATCCCACTTCAGCCATCTGAAATCTTGGGTTACCCACCTTGTGGCTGATCCAAAATGACGGCATTTCTAGCTACACAAGCTTGCTCCAGTGTTCGAGCTCCTCCCTTCTCCCATAATGCACCTGCATCTTCTTTACCCCTCATATTAAGTTTACCTAGGGAAAAATGCTTACAGACACATTTCTAAACTACACTAGAGAATAAGCTTTGAGCCTTACTCTAATAGGTCTGCCAAGAAGCCAGGAAGTGACAGTTTTGAGGGAGAGGACATTGGGATGATGAAAATCCAGCCTAATGGTAAATACATAACTTGTACATTTTACTTTACCCCCTCTGTCCACCTCCACTGCTTGGACAAACTCCCCAGCTACTTTTACTCTCAGGTGGCATCATGAAAGGATATCCTTGATTATGGTGGACCCAAGGAAAGATTTGGCCCTGGAAATCATGTCCAGTTTGCAGTGTTAATGAAGGCATGCAATGTTGACCACTTTGCAAGACAAATGTCATAAATTGAGAAGTTTTTGAAAAATGCCATGGAAGTTGCAGTGGACCTTGCAGAATGTGCCTTACATTTTAAGGCAACGGTTGTGTTGTTGATGGACAAGATATGTATAATGCAATCTCAGAGCCATCTGGTTACTTTGAGCCCAGTTTGGCAGAACAGTTTTTCTGCCTACACTGCTTAGACAGATAAGAATTAGGAGATCATTCCCAAACCCAGTTAAGTGTCAATTCCAAAGCAGGATCTCCCAAAACTCCCTCACAAAGAAGACAAGCAGACATTTAACTATCTGTTTCTTCATTCACCAGCTGGCTCCAATGGTGACAGGATCCATAACATAGACAATAAAAATATTAAGAAACTGTAAGCTTCTCATTATGCAAGAATTGCCAAGATACAAAACAGTGAAAACGTTTTAGCCCATTCAGTTTTAAATACAGGTCAGGCATATTTTCACTGCCCAGAAGAAAAGCTGTGGATGACAATGACTTCAAGGGATTCATTTGGGAGGGGAAGACGACAAGAATTAATCGAGTTAAACTGATTCATTTTGTAGAACATATTGTCTTAGGGATACCTAATTTGAAGGAATCCTTTAAAGCGATGAAATTAAGACATATATTTAACTCAATTAGAAGGGTATAAACTGAAGTAGAAAAGGATGACGACGAAATGGGGGGCAATATGAGAGTCAAAGACAGACTTGGATTTTGGACACAAGCCCTTAAGGAGAACAGTAATAACCATACATAATAATATATTCATAAAGTAGCAGAAAGTAATCTAAGAATGAAGCCAGTGCAAGAATGGAGAAAAGATATTTTATCAATACAGATGCCCTCAACTAGGATAAAGAAAAATGGGTAAGATAGGGGCTGGAATTTCCTGGAGGAAATAAGATAAGGGAGCAAGGTACTAGGAGTAAATAATTTGGGATGGAGAGGTAATAAGGTGGGATGAGGCTAAGCACATGCTTGGACTGCAGATTACAGATTGCCTTCCTTATCATGGATTGATAACAGAGTACAGGCAAAGAGAAAGGGAACAGGGAGTGGAAAGTGAAAGACCAGCTTTAGTAAAGTTTTAAGTTGAGTATATGATAGATGATGCTGTTAAAAAAACGATAATTAGTAGGATGTACAAAATACTTTGTGAATATGAATCAATAAGAGAAGATTAGGAAAGAATGGGAAATGATAAAAAGGCAAATTACAACCTTCCACATAAGCAACAAGTCCAGATGTTTTAGAATGTTTGCATAAAAGTGTTTGCACAGGCATTTTTATACCCAGAGTAAACTTTAGAAAAGTTTTGCTCAGGCAAACAGCAAAACCAGGAGATGTGCTGGGGAAAAGAGAAAAAACTGGGAACATATTTTTTGGGGAATGTATCAAGTTTGCAGATTTTAAATGTTCCTTTCAGAGTGCTTTGACAGAAGGTAAATAACTCCGATACCTTTGAGCCAAAATCAACTCATAGTGACTCTATGGGTAGGGCCCCATAGGGTTCCCATGGCATGGAAGTAGACTGCCAGGCATTTCTTCCACAGATATACTGCTGCTGCCTACCAGCTGGTAATCCTGCGCCTTAACACAGAAATGGGGAGAAATAAATGGCAGTGACTAAGAAAATGTTTCTTTTGACCTGGAACATAGGATGTGAATTGCTTTGGCATAGTAAGACCTTGTTTAAGTTTAATGTTGTCGGTGACCAAAAACAGCAATTACTAGGAAGTGAACATTAGAATCTAAACTGACTATAATAGATGCAGTGCATATTGTAATGAAGACAAAAGGTGTGGAGGTCAGTTCATTACACACACACCTACCTACCTTTTCTCTTACTGGAACAGCTGTTTTAAATTCTGCGTACAAGTGTGGAATGACTTAGTTTATATCTGTGGTAACGTGCGTACATGTAACGTACTCATGGTTCTCCTTAAAGGAGAAGAGGCCGCCACTCTGCTGTTAAAGAGTTTTTTTTTTGATTTTTTTTTTAAATTAATTAGTCCTTTTGAAGTCTGCTGCCCGGTGCGGACCACCCCTTTCACTCTGCCCTAGCTACGCCACTGACATACACACATATGGACTTACTGATAAAAGGGAGCAGCTGAAGACTGAGAAAACTATCAGTGCTAAGCAGACTGAAAGAAAGTGTTTCAGTCCTAGTGTCAGAGGAAGATGAACCAGAACATATCAGCTAATTTCCAAGAGGTGTGAGTAAATGACTTCGGTTCAACATGGGTGAATGCAAGCAACACATCATGAATGTATTTTTACAGTATAGTCATTACATCAGAAGTAAAAACATAATTTTATCAAGATTAAGAAACAATTTTGTGATAATAATCTTGGTAGGACCAGAAGTCCATGTTCTTAGTGGCACTGTGAACTGCAACTAACCTGCACTGAAGCCCCTAAATGCAGTGTGTCAAGTCTTTGGTGCATTACATACCACATTATCCAACTTTAACTCTCTGAAACATTTATTAACACCTGTGAAAGGGTAACATACGGTCTTTTATACACAAGTAAGAAATGAATGGTTTCAAATATGTTACACTGTAGTAGTTTGGCATGCTGCACTATAGGCAATTACCACTGAGTTTGGTATATGACCTCTTCTCAAGGTAAGGAATGCAGTCTATCGTACACTGTCATTATAACATACAAAGTGGCAATCAAACATCCTTGCAGAAAAGACAACATGTTGTGTTAGTGGATGCACATCAAAATCAAACTCTGTGTACTAACTAGATAAAAAGCTGGGGTTACAGTCAATACAAAGATGTACTAAAATCTCTTAACGTAAGAATGGCAGTCACAGGTACATTCTGTATCTGTATGTCCAGGGACAATTCTGTATCAAAATTTTCAAGAAATCTCAAAGGGGGAGAAAATGCGGCCTTCTACACACAAGCAGACATAGCTATTTCAAAGCAACAGTCTAGCCTTTTGCACTGCACTCATCTTCCATTAGAGTTGGTACATATCTTCCATTCAGAGCTGGTAATGCAGCATATGTTTGCAACATACCTTGATTGTGTTGTCATATCAGAAGAAAAATCATACATATTTTACCAAAGTTCTGCTCTGTGTCATAGAGGAATAAAGCTGTATTACCCAGCAAACCAGACTTTCAACAGTGGCTTGAGCAATGGAAGAGCTAGGCAAAGAAAGGCTGGAGTAAGCAGCTAATGCCAGCTCTCCTACTTTGGGTGAATGGAATGGTAGTCCAGTTGTCTGTTTCACTACACACAAGTGGGTAACTGCAGGTGCCAAAGATAATGGCACTAACAGTGGACATGGTCTTGGCTTACAAAGCAAGCAACAATGGCCCTCATTAGCATCTGTTAGAAGCACTCATACACAGGAAGATGGCAGAACAGTCCGTTGTGCTGAAGTGGGTGACTGTATCAGCCTCCAACAGGTGGGGTTAGGAGCTAAATTAGAAATGTGATCTTTGCACACATCGTTAGATACAAGTGAGTGTAAAAACACCATCACAGCTGCTTGGACGATGGCCGCCTGTGGTCAGCATTTGTCTCCAGGCTGGGAATTACCAAAGGTGTGGCAGAATAACAGGTTCAAGACTTAAAAAAGTGGAGTTGATACTTAGCATGAATAAAAGAAAAACAACATAGAAAAAATATACATAAACATATTTCACTAGCCAAGGCAGCATTTATATCTCTGCAAATGTGTCATGACCAAACCTCTTTGTGCTGAACAGAACAATGCACTAAAGTCAAATTCAACAGAAAGTTGCTATGAAATCCCTAGGGGATACTAGCAATCAGATGTGAACTATGCACATGGCATCTAAAGGAAAACTCTCAGATGCAAGCTTATGTATCTTTTGTCCTCCCCCCTCAGAATATTCAGAACACATCTTTTATGAAATTTTCATGATTTCAAAAGCAAAAATTACATACATTTTTCCAAACAAAGCAACTGTGTCTGCAAATATGTCACATATAAAATGCAGTGTTGAGCCAGTTTAATTGCTCAGAGGCAGGGCACCTGTCTGCACTAGTGACAATGTGAGTTCAGGAATGGACTAGTCTTCTCAGCAGGGCTGGCTGTGATGAAATAATCAGTAGCCAATAGCCAGTTCTGTTACCCCAGAGGAAGGGTGTGCTGAAATCCAATGCCCGTGCAACATCTGGTTGAGATCAGAAGTCTCACAGGGTCATTTCAAGTGAACAGAGGGGGTGGCGATGTCCTGATGCCACTGCACTAGCTGCTCCCAGACGTAGGGAAATTAAATGGCCATCATAAGAATGAGCGCTACCAGACTCTCTCATCAAATCTCTTGCTCTACAGTATTAGCAGTGAGTAAAAACTGAGGCTGACTCCCTGAAGAATTGAGAAGCCCACCCAATGAAGGGATTTATCTTAAGTACCAGAGAGTAGCGAATGGGAGTTCCAGGGATGAATGCAAATGAAAGCCAAGGATGATCAGCCTGATGCTTTTTGGGATCGGGGGAGTTAATATTTTAAACAAAATCTCCGTGTTGTAGGGATCAAAACACTACAATCAAATTCAGTACTGAGTTGTAATGAAATTCCTAAGAGAAGAATGAAAGTCTTAGATGTAAATTTTCTGTATTCTTTCTGCAGTCATGTCTGCCAACCATCAAGCCTCCCCTCATCAGCCCTAACTCCACCTGCTCCCCCATCCTGAGTATTCCTCAATAAAAGTGAGAGTAGCTAAATGGTCAACATATATGCAGCCATGGCAATGGTTTGTTGTTTTGCTGGCATTCTGGTAATGAGAGCATATTTGTGTGGCCCTAGTCTTGCCAGGCAGGCCAGTCTAAACATTATGATCATCACACACACACACATACACAGACACGCACACACACGCCCAGATAGCTACCATCACCGGCTTATTATCACATGCCCAGATAGCTACCATCACCGGCTTATTATCATTCATGCTCATGCTAGTCACTCTTTCAAGCCCCCCTCATGGGAGCAGGTTGGCAGAGTGGACTACCATCTCTTTCAACAAAGATGGGTAAGCTAGTGTAACACACTTATTCTCACTCAACCATGCACAGTGCTACCAGCTCCAGATTGGAAACTGGAACTCTGGTCAACGTCAAGGTTCTATCCAAGCCACAGGGCTCAGCATCTTAACTGAATTTGTTTAAATGCTTTGCGATTCTCAAAAAGGGAGTGACACATGGTCTTTTTAACAAAGATGCCAGACACAGGGATTCACAGGCATTTCCCTAAGACAGTCTGGCATGCTGCATTATACTTGACTTCCATTATGGGCTAGTATATTACTTCTCTTAGACTGTGGGTATGAAATAATTTCCAAAAATACTCCTTTACTGAGTTGTCATTATAAAATATATATGTACCTCACTCTGTGAGTGCAGACATGTAAAGATCATACTCCATATGCTAAAAAGTCCAATGTGCTGAGTCAAAATCAAGACTGAAATGCATGAAAATCCACAAATGTGAAATGACAGTCATAGATGCTTTGTGGATATGCATGTTTTATCAAAAACCTTCAAAGGAATTTGAGATGTTGCATTTTAGATATAGTCTGACAGGTCTATTTACCTCTACCAAATTTTCACATAATCGAAAATCAAAAGATGGAGATGAGAAGAGGGAAATCGCAAAACACAGAGCCTTTACATTGCTGAAATTCAGATCAATGGAACACCAGCTGCATATGTCACAGACCACTCAGAGCTTCTGAATGGAGGTCGTGGTACAGTGAGATGTATTGCATTTAGTTTCCATTTGGGGTAGGTGTATGACTTATATACAAACTGAAAAATGCAAAACATGTCCAGAATATATATTTACTGAGTTATAAAACAAAAATCGTATACATTTCTCAGAGGAAGCACGTCATGACCAAAGCTCCTAGTACTGATGAGAAATGTGCTGCAGTCTAATTCAGACTTCTTAGGTGCATTACAAATAGCTAACTATTCTGTTGTTATTCTTTTAAGTTTTGATAAGAAGTCAGAGGTGGAAATACATATGGTCTTTTATACATAGATAAACGCATAGTTTCACGGGTGTTTCACTACTATGTGGCTTTTATTAGGAATGGATAAATGGATACATTACTTCTTTTCAGTCTGAGATATCCACTTGCCTAGAATGTATCTTTATTAAGCTATTATATTATCAGAACTAAAAAATAAATCATATACATTCCCCCATATAAAGCAACATTTTTTTGTTATCTTTGTATCTGCAAAACTGGCATCACCCAAACTTCACATTCTCAGTGGGACAATTTTCTGAAGTTAACAATAGCACTGAGCTGCACTGAAATCCCTAATGGGTTCACAGGCAAGTATTATGCTAGTTGCCCTTGTGGTCCATTTTAAGCCTATCCAATTTCCCATTTGGTGCTTGAATTAACTTACCCGTTTGATGTTAAACTGGGCTTACCCATCCCAATGTTGATAACTGTATATTACCCCTAGTAAGAACAACTGGGATCATACCACAGATAAATTTGAGGGAACCCATAGGATAATTTAGGAACTTTCCCTGTCTATTAGTAGTACAGGAAGCAGTCCTGGGGTACATATTCTATTACGCATCCAAAGATCCAAGCTGAACTTGAATATGGACCAGGATGAGATTTGGTTTACATGGATAGGGAGTTTGCTCCACAGCAGCAGTAGTATCCCCTGCGAGATATAACTGTCCCTTTTTTAATTTCTCCAAATCTTTTGGGTTTCTAATACCATGACGGGAATGGACCCCATTCCTAAGTCAAAGTACAATTAAAGTTCATGAAATTAGTATTGTTTCACTCTTTGATGTCAGCCAAAAGTGCTCTTTGAATTACCCACAATGTGCCCAGTAATGATT
The DNA here is from genome assembly GCF_019279795.1 of Protopterus annectens. Lineage (NCBI taxonomy): Eukaryota > Metazoa > Chordata > Ceratodontiformes > Protopteridae > Protopterus > Protopterus annectens. Next base: position 814,812,357 of record NC_056743.1, read on the forward strand.
CCTTCTGCAATTTGTACAGAGTTACATGCATTGGTAACATCTCTAAATATGACTGTAGACTGTTAGAGCCATTGCTCCTACTACCATTGGAAATACCTGGGTATCTTTTTTCCACACTGCTCTCATTTCTGCTTGCAAATCCTGATATTTTATAACCTTGTGTCTCTCTGTAACACAGGACACTGTAATCACTGGGTGTGGTGATTTCAATGATCAATGCTATTTTTGTCTTCTTTTCTTGCACCACTATATCCATTTTTTAGCATCTCTCCTTTGAACTGTTGGTAACGGATGATCCCATGTGATGTAGGTTTCATCACTTTCTATGATACTTTGTGGCTCATGTTTCCAGTGTTTTTCAGCCACTTCAATACTATAATGTTTGCACAATCCCCAGTCCAACAGTCTTGCCACATTATTATGCTTTTCAGTATAAAGTCCTTCTGCCATTAGTATGTCACAACCAGCAATGAGGTGTGCGACTGTTTTCAATTCGATTTTACAAAACCTACATTTGTCCGTTTCTCCCACATGTTCAATGGACTTTGCAAACCAGCATGTACGTAAGCCCACTACCTTGGGGTGCCAGTATTAAACTTTCATTTCTTGGTTTGAATTCACCTCTCCTTAACCATTCCTGTGTCTGCTCCTGATCAACATGAGGTTCTTCCAGAAGTTTTCTAAACTTGCAACTATATTTATGCATTTTCCCCTGTGAGATATAACTGTCCCTCCGAACAGATCTGTTAATGTTGTAGAAGAGGTTTAGATCCCTGGTTCAAGTGTTTCTAATGCCATTTAACTTGCTGATGTGCAGTATGTCCATCAGTACTGGGTTGGAGGATGCCCTGTATGCCAGACATAGGTCACTTCTTAACAGTCTGTAGGCCATCAAGTAAGGGCTTTGAGGTGGCCCGTGTAGAACATAGTGCTCGGGTTTTGTATCCTTTTAGCCCAGTACCTCTGTGGGCATTCCAGTTGTAGCATGTGTCTGGAAAGATGCATGCCAAAGGGCTAATGACTGGCCTAATATTTGCTGAGCAAATGGGGGGGGGACAATGAGATATCTAGATATAACTGAAACCCCTTTGTTTATAAACTGAACAGCATAGAAGGGCTTTATTATAACAATGGACACAGGTTTTTTGAAAGTTAAGTCACTGTCCACTGTCCAAATCATGAAAAAATGGGTCATCTCTTAGGGATGTACTGTCATTACAGTAGTTTCCAAGGATACAATAATGCATTTCCTAGCATTCAGTTTCAGTCCATGACTCGGGCGCCAGATGAAACAAACCTTCCTGCAGGATGGTTAAGTCATTTGGGGATTCATAACTGCTCCTAGCTTGCATCTGCAAACTTAGTCAATCAGAACCCTTTTGTGTTCTCTTTTACTTCATAGATGTAGATGCCAAACAGGGAGTACTCCCAGTACTAAATCCTGGGGGACTCAACCGGGTGAATAGTCTCTTTGTGGAGGTAGCTTCCCCTATTTTGATATCTTGCATTCTATCTGTGAGCCAGCTGGCAATCCAGTGGATGATGTAGGAGTTTATTCCCAGTTTATTTAGCTTTTTTACTATGCTTGAGTGGACATCTGTGGTGGTGCAGTGGTAGCGTTGTTGCCTCACAGCAACAGGTTCTCCCATTCGATTCTCGGCTGGAGTGCAGGGAGTGCCTTCTGTGTGGAGTCTGCATGTCCTAACCATGGTTGGGTGGGCGTCCGAAAGACATGCATAAATGGGCGTGCCTTTGTTGAAGGCTGAACGTTAAGCTGGCACCGCGGCGTTCGTGAAAATTACTGCCAATCATTAGCGGACCAGAGGTCCGCTCTGGCAACCCCTAACCGGGAAAAGCCGAAAGACAAACAAACCATGTCTGAGTGGAGTTTGTGTCAAAAAACCTGGCCAGGCCAAGGTATGCAATGTGTATCATTTTACCTTCATCCATTGGTTCTGTGACCTTTTCAAAGATGTCCAACAAGGTGAGTAACCATGACCTGCCCTCGATGAATCCAAACTTGAGATGGGTCAAGTGTTTGGAGGTTCCCCATGCCCTTACTTATTAGTTCCATGATATGTCTTTCCATGGCTCTGCATAAGAGGCTGGTCAGACTTATGGATCTGTAATTGCCTGGGTATGTGAGAGGTCCTCCCTTTTGCAGAAGAATGACTGCAGCTGTTCTCCATTTGCTTGGAACAAAACCTGTATGGAGGCTGAGGCTGAGGTTGAGCAGTGTTTGGGGGGGGGGGGTTAAACTGTGTTTCATGCTACTTGAGATACATTTCAAGGATAATGTCTGGACCCACTGATGCAGTACTTTTAGCTTTTGGTAGAGCTTTCAAGACATGGTCTTCTATGATAACTAGAGGTGAGTCGGTTTCAGGTACATCTTGTGGGATAAACAGAAGGGAGAGAGGGGAGAGGTAAAGTTAGGGCTGAATATATCACACATTAGGTTGGCTATATCTTCATCTTCAATGTAATTAACATCATTCACAATCAGCTCAACACACTGTTGTGTTTTGCTTTTGAAATTTCAAACATAACTTAAAAAAGGCCTTATGACTGTATTTGGCTTGGATAGCTATTTTACCTTCATATCTGTATTTGACTTTGCTGAAGCCGCAGTGGTACAGCAGTAGCATTGTTGCCTGAAAGCAAGAGGTTATCCCGTTCGATTCTCGGCTGGAGCGCTTTCTGTGTGGAGTCTGCATGTCCTCCCTGTGGTCGAGTGGCGTTCGAAAGACATGCGTAGAATGGGCGTTCCTTCGTTGAAGGTTGGGCATCAAGCTGGCACCTCGGCACCCATAAAAAATCTACTGCCAATCATTAGCGGACCTGAGTTCCACTGTGGCGACCCCTAACTGGGAAAAGCCAAAAGAAGAACAACAATCTGTATTTGGCTTTGGTGGATTTTACTATGATCCGGAATTTTCTTTTTTCTAGTGACGATGGCTCTATCATTCTTGAAATTACTCTTCTTATTTTTGGTCAAAATTTTCTTCCTTATATTGTTAAACTTGTTAAGAATCTGGTTCCTACCAAGTGGGTTTCCTTCTGGGTTTGCCCTACGAGTATTCCTTCAGGGTACAGCTGCCGTAATGTAGCTGTTTACATACGAAGTATAGTGTGGTGGTGTACATTTCCGCATATTCAGTGGAGTTAAGTGGGTTTGGTGGGGTTATGAAGCTTGCCAATGTATGACTTAGGAGTAGGAATCTTAATGGCATTTCTAAATGTACATTGGGTGGAAGGGGTCTCTGGTTTCAATTTTATTTTGAAGGAGACAGTTTTATCACCAGACTTATAAGTGACAAAGAAATGCAAGGGATAGTACAAGATGCCCCCATATCAATAAGGACAAGACACAAATGATGTTCCCCCACTGGGTACTTTGACTAATTATTCCAGGCCATTTATATGTCAAAGTTCAGGAATCCTTGTGCTTGTACACTAGTGGTGGTGTAGATTTCCCAGTCTATTGTTTGATAGTTTTAATCACCTAGAAGAATGGTTCTGGGTGTAATACTGAGTGATTCTAGTTCTTATGGAAAGGTGCTGTGACTTTCTTTGGTCATACAGTGAGTTCTACAGCTTGCTAATATATGGTACTATAAGTTTCTCATAGTTATTTGGACATGAAGAAACTCTAATGCACATGCTGCTTTACCAGCCTTGATGCAAGTCTCTTCTGGATAAAAACAGATACCTCCACTTTTTTTCAATCCTTCATAGTACCTAGTGTAAATGTGTGGAAGGGGTTATAGCCTGTACAGCCAGAAGCTCTCTCCATAATTTCAAACCATGTCATAGTCACTACACATACGTCTATATTTTCCAGGGTGAGGAGGGCTTATAAGGAGTAGAATTTTTTGTCTGGACTCCTAGCATTGATAAACAACACCTTCAAATTTTCCTTTGCTTGCTAATAACAGAACAAACGTCTTAGGTGCATTCTGCAAAAAAGCATCCTGCTGCCATTCTCTGAAAGTTTTGCTAAGAGTCTCAAAGGTGAACTGTCACATAACCATTTATACACAGGTACCAAATTTAGGCTTTCACAAACATTTCACTAGCACAGTCTGGTAGACAGCAACATTCTTTTACCAAGATGTCAATGCATCAGAAGTCAAAGCCATACATTATTTCCTAAACACGGAAGTTAAACATTTTACTTAGGATCTCTCCTTCCAAGTTTAGACAAATAGGCAGCAAAGTACACAGACCTCTCAACTGTCCCTTTTTCAGGACTGATTTCGGATGTCCCTATTTCTGCAGGTATGTCCCTATTTTCAGGCTTGATTTACCCCCTCACACAATTTTCTGATCCTCCCTCTTCATTTGTGATGTTTGAAGCTGTCTAGTATACAGAAAACCACACTACATAACCAACATACTACTGGCAACAAGAAATAAGGCAAACATGTTACAACTTCCTTTCTCTAAAACAAAAATAAATGATCTTGTCTCATAAAATTTTGCGATACAGTTCATTAAAATCTACCGATTGTACAAAGTCTCTTATAGTGTGCTTATATTTTTACATCATTTTGGTCACTCTCAGTTTTTTAAGTTTGTGTTTTTAAGTAGCATCCTACATTCCTACTGGAAGTGGGAAGAGTTGTGTACTATTTGGTATTCAAATTTTATGCTTATTAGATGTCCAGATTTTTAGCTGGATGTTCCTATATTAAATGGGCCTTTGCTCCTATTTTCAATGTCTACAGGTTGAGAGGTATGAAAGGACATTATTTGAAGATTAAGTTCTTTTTGTGCTTTTATACCTGGAAGTGCATTTTGTACTAGAGAATCATGACACTATTAAGAGAAATATGCAGAATATTTCAAATAATTTCAGACATATCCTATAATGTTAGGTATGACCAGAAGTCCAATACTGCCATTTCAATGCTTTGCTCTTTGCCATTCGGTTCACAAAACAAAAACATGATCGCTTAACAATTTTTCATGAATTCAGACTCTATACATAACCAAATTACATAATCAGACCAGATCCTCTACATCAAATTCAGTTTATTTTTATGAAATGAAAACAAAGAACTTCTCTATCTAAGAAGTAATATTTTCTGTAATTTCACTATTAGAGCACGACACGCATATTTTATATTTTTACTTTGATTCCCCTTTATTACCAAGCCTTCCCCACACCCACCACTACAATGGCCCATTAATTACTCTCAGACTGAGAGCTTTTCAAGCTATTCTTTTTCCTGAAGGAGGGAGCTGAATTGGGTATAGTGTCATCATTCACACAGGATTGGGGGTTTTAATTAAGGGTCTAGTATCCCTTTAACCTGTGCAAAGAATCCAAGGAGATATCATGGAATGGGACACCGAGATATGCATAGACATTTTCACATGTATATAACAAAGGGCCATGCCCCCTTGGAGATGTTATCTTTATCTAATCCCTGGCCTTCACTGATGATTCCCCACATACACCCCTTCCTTCCCCCAAAGAGAGGCAATTCAGCTCAGCCATATCTTTCCTCTTCACCCCCACTGCCAGTTCCAACAGTTGCCCAAGTGGCTAATCAAACTCGGGGTGTCTAGGTAACAGGGCTTTATCTCTCTCTACTAACTGAGCTGGTTACATATTTTACATGTTGTGACAGGCAAACACATATTTGCAATTCTGCTGTCTGTTTTTGTTAACTACTTTCAGATCTTAGCATGTACAGTACAAGGCAGCTCATCCATGGTGTCTCGTCATTAAAAATATAAAAATATCTAAAAACAGTAGAGATGCACTGTTAATTGCAGGAAAAATTTCAGGCCAGAATTGTCTCTTGAAACTGAAAAACTGCAACATTTCTGAAACAGCTAGCTAAAAACAAAAAGTTTAACTTGACAGTTCTCTTCAGATTAACAAAAAGCTATCAAAAACAAACATATAATGCTGTTGTGCCTCCAGGCCTAAAAAACTACAAGTTATGTACTCACCATAACGCTTTATGTATGTGGTCCATCTTGCCTAACATTCTTACTCATGGGTTCGGAGCCGAACATCGGCTCTGACTCGGCCAACTTATATTTTTCTAGCACAAAGTCTCTAATTGGCTGGGCTAACCTAGTATCCCATGTTGCACCCCTCCATAACCCCAGATCTAGTTTGCAGCAGCTCATAGTCATACCTCATGCACAGCTACAGTTCAGAAGAGTAGAACACAAACCAGGGCAGCAAAGAAAAAATAACCAATACCGAATGGTACTGAAGACAAATGTTGCCTCCAAATCCTCCAGGAGGGGGGAAGGTGGGAGGGAACATAAGAATGCGAGGCGAGATGGACCACATACATCAAGCGTTATTGTGAGTACATAACTTGTAGATGTTATGTGGTCCAATGTCGCTTACATTCTTACTCACGGGACAGCGTCCCCAGCCCCTCTATCCTGGGAGGCTCAATGGAAGATGCTCCTGAGAACAGTGGAACCAAAGGAAGCCCGGCCCCTAGAAGCCACATCCAATTTGCAATGAGTAATGAAGGTGTGGGGAGAAGCCCACGTGGCCGCAGCACAAATTTCATCCAAGGCTAGTCTGGAGTGAAAAGCTACTGACGCGGAAACCTCCCTGCTGGAGTGAGCCTTGACAGGGAACAGTAACACTCTGCCTGCTGACAAGTAAACGTAGGAGATGCAGTCAGAAATCCATCTGGAAATTGTAATCTTAGAAACAGGGAAACCTGTTCTATTTTCTGAGAAGGACACAAAGAGTTGGTCAGACTTACGAAGTTGTTTAGTCCTGTGTAAGTAAAAACTAAGCTGCCTGTGTACGTCCAACTGATGAAACGTAAACTCCGCCTTATTGGAAAATTGAGGAAAGAAAACTGGCAGCTCAATGGACTGATTGAGGTTAAAGGCAGAGGTTACCTTCGGAAGGAAGGAAGGATGGATTAGGTCTCAAGGAAATCCTGTCCTTATGAAATATTAAATACGGGGATTTGATTGACACCGCTTGAATCTCCAACACCCGTCTGGCTGATGTGATAGCTATTAAGAATGCAGTCTTCCAAGACAGAAATTTTAATTCACAGGTGGCAGCTGGTTCGAAAGATGATGACGTCAGGGCTTGTAACACAAAATTTAAATTCCATGGCATGATGGCTTCTGACGCAGGAGGCCGAAGCAACAAGGTGCCCCTCAAAAAGGCCTTACATAGCTTATGAGCCATGAGAGAAGGTTCGTAAGAGGTATGAAAATTAGAAACAGCGGCCAGCTGAACCTTAATGGTAGCAGGAGCAGAACCCTGCTGAAAAAATGTGGATAAAAAATCTAAGACAGCAGGGATGGGGGCTGTGAAAGGATCCAGTCCCTTGGCCCGAGCCCAAATTGAAAATCTTTTCCATTTGCTGGAGTAAATCTTCCTGGTAGAAGATTTATGAGAAGAAGATAAAATGCGTACTACCTCAGGTGAGAAACGATGAAGCCTGACTAAAGATGGAAGTGGAGTAGCCAGGCTGTCAACCTGAGGGTCTGCAGGGAGGGATGGAACTGTCCCGACATGTGTCAGTAGGTCTGGTGCTGGGTCCAGAGTCCAAGGACTGTCCACTGCATACTGATGAAGAAAAGAGAACCAGACTTGGCGAGGCCAGTGTGGGGCAATAAGAATCATCTTGCTTCCCGAGGAAATGGCTTTCTGGATCACTCTTGGTAGAAGAGGAAACGGAGGGAAAGCATAGAGCAGACCGGGAGGCCAATCGTGGACTCGAGCATCCCTGGGTGACTCCCCCTGTGGGGGGATCAGATTGAAGTAGTTGCTGCACTTGGTATTGTGGGGATTGGCAAAAAGGTTGCAGCAAGGCTGACCCCACCTGTTGAAAATCTGTTCCGCAACTCAGCGGTTCAGGGACCACTCGTAAGACATCAGAATAGATCTGCTTAGCCTGTCTGCTATCACACTGGCCTTCCCCGGAATGTGCGTTGCCACTAGGAACCGCTGGGAAGACACTGCTCACTGCCACACTCGCATGGCCTCTCTGCATAGGGGATAAGACCTGGTTCTCCCTTGCTTGTTCAGTTACCACACCACAGACATGTTGTCTGAGTGAATTGCAATCGTTCCTAGGGGAAGAGAGCTCTGCAGTGCTTGCAACAGAAGTAACACCGCTCTCATCTTTAGAACATTGATGTGCAGATGTACCTCGTGATCCTGCCAGGTGCCTTGGACTGTCCTGCCAAGATAATGCCCCCCCCCATCCTATCTGGGAGGCGTCCGTGGTCACCGTGGCAATCGGAGTCATAGGGATAAACGGATTCCCTTTGTTCAAGTTGGTGGAATGCAGCCACCAACAGAGGTCCTGTTTGCAACGATCGGTGAGTAGGATCAGATGGGACAGGGGAAGTTTCTGAAAGGACCATTGGGCAGAGAGGAGCCACTGCAGAAGTCTCATGTGTAATCTGGCTAGGGGCACTAACATAATGGTGGCTGCCATGGATCCCAGGAGCTGTAGGACCCATCTGGCCTGAACCTTCTTGAGGGGTAGCAATGCGCGAACCTGACTCTGCAACACCTCTATCCTTTCTTGAGGCAGGAACGCCCGCATATGAACAGTGTCTAGCTCTGCGCCTATAAATGTGGCACGCTGTGAGGGCAGCAAGGCAGACTTTCCCCAGTTCAAGGTAATTCCTAGTTGATGACAAAGGACAATGGTCTTTTCCCTGGCTTGAATGAGAAGATGCTTGGTGGGGGCGATGAGGAGCCAGTCGCCCAGGTATGGAAACACTTGGAATCCTTGACGTCTCAAGTGAGCTGTCACCACTGCCAAACACTTGGTGAACACCCTGGAGGCTGTGGTGAGGCCAAAGGGCAGGGCACGAAACTGGAAATGACTGGCTCAAAGCCGGAAGCATAAGTGACTCCTGGATGCCCTGTCCATTTTGATATGGTAGTAAGCATCCTTGAGATCGATGGAGCACATCCATACTTCTTTTCCCAGTAACGGAAAAATAGACTGAAGGGTGACCATTCGGAACTTGGACTTTAGAACGTAGCGATTCAGTCAGCTGAGATCCAAGATGGGTCTCAGGTCCCCTGTTTTTTTCGGCACCAAAAAGAGTCTTGAGTAAGTCCCTAATCTGATCTGGTCTGAGGGGACAGGTTGGATGACTCCTTTTTCCAGCAACTTTGAAATTTTTAGTGTTGCGTGATCCCTCTGACTGGGTGGAACGTCTGGGATTCTCTTGGGTGAAGGAGGGTCTGACAATAAGGGGATGGAATAACCTCCGGTAACTATACGAAGCACCCATCGATCCTGAGTGATACTTGCCCAGGCTGCCGGGTACAACGAAATGCGGCCCCCGACTGGCTCCAGAATAGCACAGTCAGGCAATACATCAGGGACAATGATAGGAAGGCCCGCAAAAGGAATCACGGTCTTCCGAATTGCGAGGGCCTCCTCTGCCCCTCGGGCGGCGTCTCCCAGAATAGCCACCCCCTCCTCTGCCTCTGGAGGGGGACTCACCTTAACCGGCAGGGAGAGACTTCTGTGACTTTTTGAACCACATTTTTCCTCCCCTCTGAGCCTTGGGGTAAGGCCTAGATGGGTGGGAAAAACAGACCCCTACGGCAAACAGGGTCTTTCCCTCTTGCTTGCATTTGGTGAGGGTGTCTTTCACTTTGGTCCCAAAGAGTGAGGACCTATCAAAGGGGGTGTCAGTGAAGGAAGACTTGAAGGCCTCTGTGAAATGACACAGGCGCATCCAGGCTTGCCTCCTAAGGGCTACACCTGAGCTAGCTGCCCTGCTCACCCCCTCGGCTCCATAAGATATGAGCCTTATGGACGAGTTGACAATCGAGCCAAGAGTAAACAACTGGGCATTAACCATCTGTGTTAACGCCTCAGGTACGTTATCCGTTAGAGTATCTCTTAACTCTTTAAGGAGATCTCTCTGGAGCCGAGTAAAATGACATAGATAGTTCAGAGACCAAAGAGTGAAGGTCGCTGGAGAGTGGGTACGCTTCCCATACCGATCCATACTCCTGGACTCCTTTTTAGGAGGATGGACAGAGGAAGAAGACTTGGCTACTTCCTGCTGATTGGCCGCTGCCACCACTATGGCATCCACAGAAACCCCTTTGGACAGGAACTCTTTCCCAGGGGTAGCTGAAAGAAATTTATTAGGGCATCTTGGTACAGGTTCCACCGAGTCAGGAGTCTCCCACGCCCTTCGACAGATCAAATCCAGGAGCTCGTCGAAGGGTGGAGACACCCAGGAGGTGGAAGGTTGAGCCCCAAAGGCTTTGAGGAATATCGACTCCTCCTCAGAGGCAGTTTTGGATGACCAGCTGCCTCTCTGCCTCAAAATCTCCAGGATGTCGTAGAAAGAGACGTCATCAGATGACAACTTGGGGGACCCCTCTGACTCCTCGAGGTCAGTAACAGAGGTGAGGGACTCATCCTGGGAGTCTATGTGCTTCCCCTTGCAGGCACAGACTCTGAGGTGCCCGCAGAAAGTTGGGGACCACTCATGGTGGTATCCCCAGACCTTGGGGCTCCACCGTCAACTGATAGGGGGACATCAGAGGCTCTTGCCTGAGTGGAAGGGGATGGAATGACCGATCTGGGTGATGTCATTGAGGATCTGGCCAGTGGGCTCCTCGTGGCCTCGAAGGCGGGTCCCCCAAATCCAAGGATCGTCCAACCTCCGAGGCCAAGATTGGAACCAAATTTCCCTGAGCCGAAGTGCCGAGAGGGAGGCTCGGAACCGACAAAAGTCCCGAAGTATCCCCCTCGGGCCCGACAAAGGAATCCCGGGTTCCGAAACCAGAGGACGGAGCCGACATGGTAGGAGCAGACGTCAGCACCGATAAAGCTTTAAGAGGTATCGGAGCCGGCAGAACATCACCCGGAGCCAAACACTCTGGCTCCGAAGACAAGGAGGTGCTCGGAGGAGGAAACATGGCTGCACTCATCCGGACTGGCTCTGGAGCCGACTGGGTCGGAGCCGAAAATAATTTTGCCAAAACCGGCAACTGCAGGAGCCTCTGGGCCACCCTATCCACATCCAAATCAGAGAGTCTGGAGGATTTGGAGGAGAGAGAAGGTGACTGTGATCTCCTATCTGGAGATCCTTGTCTGACACTAGGAGATCGGCTCCGAATGGGCTCTAACAGGATGGGAGCCGAGGCAGATTCAAGAATCACAGCTACCTCCTGCAGCCCCAAGGACAAAGGAGGTAGAGTCTAATTTGGTAGTCTTCTCCGATGGCTCCGAAGAAACAGATGGAGACAGAGATCTTTTCTTAGCCTTAGAGGTCTTGGTTTTAAGACTGTGAACCAGAGGAAGAGTCCAAGGACTCCTCAAAGGAAGACTTAAAGAAGACCCTTCAGTATAAGTTTATTTTTTCTCTCCTGTAGCACCCTAGGGCTAAAAGCATGACAAAAGCTACAGGACTCTTGTAAATGTATTGCCCCCAGGCAGTATACACACACAGCATGACCATCTGTAATGGACATCTTGTAGCTACATTTAGAACACTTCTTAAACCGGGTTTGTGTTCTTTTTGATCCTTAGACATAACAGCAAAACTACAGTACACAACACCATAGAAACAGGACTTTAGGCCACAACGGTTAGGCAGGAAACTACAGCTAACAACAGTTGAGAGAATCTCTAAGTTAAAACGATTCTAACACAACAACGAGACACACACCGAAGCAAGGGACAAACGCTTTCCTCAGACAACTACACAACGGAGGGAGGACTAGGTCCTCTAACTTAAACGTGCCTAGCCCGAAGGAACGGAGGGATACCACAAACAATACACTCACACCACAAAAACAACGATAATAACAAGCAAACAGCTATTAAAATAGCTTTTGTGAAGAAAAAGGACAATTTTCAGAGAGAAAAAGAAGTTTTAAAGCGACTTAGCTACAGCCAAGTGAGACCACATCCTAGCTCCACGAGTGGCAAACGAGATCTGGGGTTATGGAGCGGTGCAACATGGGATACCAGGTTAGCCCAGCCAATTAGAGACTTTGTGCTAGAAAAATATAAGTTGGCCGAGTCGGAGCCGATGTTCAGCTCCGAACCCGTGAGTAAGAATGTAGGCGAGATTAGACCACATAACATCATATATTTATGTAAAAAAGTGAGAGTTTTATGTTTTTAATATATTGCGACATCTCTTTTCATTAAAATTCAATATGCATCTGCTAAAATGATTTTTTTTCCAATAAAATTCAATTTGCAACTGCTATTTTGCCTTTAATGGCAGGAGCTTAATCTAAAGGGCGTTTAAAGGTAAAAATACACATTTTTTGGAAATATAGGAATTTTTATTAGCGCTGAACAAAAATAACTAAAAACAGTAGTTTGTCGGCAATCTTCTGGAAGTAGATACTAGTAAAGGAATTAAGGACATCTCAATTGCTGGCAGCTTAATTGTTCAAGCCTTTTATCTGTCTCTCTATAATTTAGATAGCCCTTCTGTATCTCAGTGAACAAAATTAATAAAGCAAGAGATAGTTTTCTGAATGGTAAACATACAGCAGGAGTATTTTGCCATACAAAAATAAATTTACAGCACTGAGTCAAGAATCTAGTACAAAACAAGATTATTCCTTCTGTAGAAGTCTAGCAAAAATAATGTTTTCATTTTACTTTACTCCTCTGTTCTGATCTTCATCTAAAAAATTATGCTTTGGCCTTATATTTCTCTATCGATAAAATAAACCAACATTTCCCATAACACACCAAAAAATTAAATACTACACTTTCCATTTATAGTTTTATAACTGAAAGCACATTTGATGAGTAAAAGAAAAAAATACCCCAAGAGAATTTAAAACAAAGTATAAACACATTACTGGGGTGGGGGGGCGAGTAAAAAAAAAAAAAGTAAGCTAAGAATGGAAGATACGCATTTCAAGGATTAAATAAATAAATAAGCTTTTAGATAAGCACTCACAGCACACAAACAACAGTAACAATGTCAAGCAGTTTCTAAAACAAAGTGCATGTTAAAGTTTTCATGTTTACTCTCCTCTCTATTCAATTAGGGTAGTACTATTAACAGAAATAATCTAACTAAACTACTAGTCTAACATTGCCAAGATTTACTATACTTTTTTATTGTTACTGTTTCTAAAATCTTTTAGAATAAGAACTTCATCTGCAATATTTCCTACAGAAATGGAATGTTCTAAATGGAATTTAAGTTTGTTACCTGGCTGTTTCTGTCTTGGCTTCGGTAAATTTGTTACACATGTATGAGGACACATCAGGATATTGCAAGGATGCAGAGTCCCTTCAAGAAACTGCTGTTTTGTTTGGGAAAGATGGATCCCACCAAGTGGTGTTTTCGGCAGTGAGTTGGCAGGAACCAATGCAAGACAGTAGACCCCAACTTGATGGATGCTATCAATTGCCTAAAAAAACATATTTTCAGAAGTTAAGAACTAGGCTGCCTTGAACTTAACATCAGGAAAATTAAAAGTACTCTCCTGTTCTACATTTAAGCACTTTATAAATTGAAAACAGTTGCATCTTTACTTTCAATGACTAGTTAAATATAGGCAGAGAAAATATACACAGCATTCACCAAGTCACAAAGTTATATCATCAGACTTTTGCAAAATACCACTACAGTCAGTCATCCTCAGATGAAAATGATGATCCAAGAAACCAAATGCCCACAATCACAGCACCACATAAATTTCTGTATTACATATTTAAAAGTTCAAAAAGATATTACACTACTTTGGTGACTCCTAATTAACACACTCCCTTTATGACCATTATTACGGCCAAAAATGTAAACCAAATACCACCAGTAAATACCCTATAGTTTGTGGTGCACATAATGGCCAACAGACATACCATGAGTCACCATCTATCAAGGCATGCAAATAAATCATTAGGAAATTCCTTGTAGCACTTGGAATGCCATGACTATGTTCCAATTTTGGAAATAAGACAAAACTTAAGTGTGTTTCTAATGTAAGAAACAATGTTTTAATGTAAGATACAAAGGTTGCTAAGCACTAGTCCCACACCTGAGCATAAACTACAGCCACTACAGTACAGTGGCAAGACATTCAAATAGCCTTAAAAGCTGTAAGATGTTCTGGAGACTGGATCCAGCTTGCACAGCCTAGTACAGAAGACCAGATGGCTGCCTCTAGAACTAACACAGAGCCCCCCCCCACCACCACCATTCAAAAAAGCTTCAGAAATAGCTACAGGGCTGGTAGAATGAGCTTTGGCTTTCTGGGATGGGGATATTCCATGGTGAGAGAGCCATCTCAAAAAGGTTTGTTTAGATATTGACTATCCGAAATGCAAAGTTGGTTAGACTTCATAACATCTTTAGTCCTGTCCAGGTAAAATCTTAACTGCCTATGGGCATCCAAAGTATGTTGGACTCTTTCCCATCTAACTGAAGACCGAACAGTGGGAGATGAATGGCCTAATTTAAAGTAAACTCAAAAACAATCTTCATAAAGGAACAGTTGGCTACAAGACTCACCCTGTCTTTGTGGAAAATCAGAAACGGTTCTGTAGATGTTACCTTGTAATTCAGAAACCCATCTAAATGAAACCAAAACAATAAGCAAAACAGCCGTCCAAGTGAAACATTTTAAAGAACAACTGTCCTTAGGTTCAAAACAGAATATAGTTAACTTTTCCAACACAAAATTAAGATTCCAAGGATATGCCACGTGTTTTCTATGTAGTCTAGTAAGTAAATCCCTTTTCAAAAATTTAACTTGGAATAAAGAAAAAGGGGGATCCAAAGGCAGACAAGGAGAAACAGCCAAAAGGTGAACCTTTTTAGAGCTATACACCAGCCCTGAGTTGAACAGGAGCTCCTGCTTAAGATGGATCTTGATCTCTTTCGTGGCACCAACTAGAAAATAGTTTACATTTGGCCAAGTATGACTTTCTAGTAGCAGGTTTTCTAATGTGCCTTAATACTTGTTGCATGTTTTCAGTAATAAAGGTGCCCAAGTGGGATCAAAAACCTATCATCCATACTATCAGATGGTGATTTTGAATGGTAGGGTGGATTAGGGATCCCTTGTCCTCTGTGAGAAAATCTATTACTATGGAATGCAGGGGCTATAAAGCTTTTAAGTACATGGGAAAGGATGGTATATATAGGATTAATGATAGGTTGTTTGTGGTCCCTGAGGTATATAACTGTTACCAGAAGATGCAATATATGGACTAGTCTGTCCTTATAACACATTCTATATAGGAAAAACAGTGCGACAGGTAAGGGTGAGAATATAGGAGCATACAAGGGATATTAAAAGTAACTCAATCACTAGTCCAGTTGCACTACATTTTATGGAAAAGCATGAGTGATTTTGATTTGTTACAATTTTTTATGTTATGTACCAAAAAATTCCGAATTGTATTGGATCCTTCCGACATTTTACTGCAAAAAGTATGGTTTATTTTTACATATGTTACATTACAAGGGGGACTAATAATGAGCTTCTTAAGAAATATTTAAGCTGATGGGATTTTATATAATTTAATATACTGCAAAGCTGAATATGTTAGATAATTTAGGATAAGTATGTGTTTTCTGAAACTTTTTGAAGTGGGAATAATATCAATAATATATATTCTGTAGTGTTTGCACATTTTGTAGTTACTGGTGCCTTTACTTATTTAAGAACTTCTGAAATGTAATTGAATAATGGGTTAATTAACTGGTTTGGTATATATTTGAGTGTTTTACAAAATTTTTGAACCTAGAAGGTGTAAGCCAAGGCACTAGTTCACTGTTTTATGGTTTGTTGTCTATGTAATAAAATTTACTTCTAAGTGTCAAAAGTGAGTAGTATATTGTGGAAGTTGTGATATTTGGCACTATTTTCAAAAGAATGTCTGTTGGAATTTGTTGTTGGGGGAACCAATGTTGTCTGAGCCAAAATGGAGTCACCAGAGGTATCTTTGGCAAGTCTGTTGTGATCTTTGGAAAGACTTTAGATAGTAGAGGAAAGGGGGGCATATACGAGAATTTCAGTCCATGGGAAAGAAAGCATATTGGTTTCTGGGCCTTTCTGCAAAGTATTCTAGAACAGAGTTGGTTTTGTTGTCTGTTGAGACAGGAGGCAACAGATCTACTTGTGGAGCTCTCCATAGGTTCACAATCTCTTGGAAGATGCCTGGGTATTATATCCACTCATGAGGGTCTAATCCTGGATCTGCTGAAAGGGTCTGCAATTGTGCTCTGCTCTGACAGAATGTATGCGGCCTGCAGAGTGAGTTTTTTTCTCAATAGCCAGTTCCCAGGAAATCGTGTCTAGTCTGGAAGGGGGTATGACAATGTTCCCCTAGTTTATTTACTTATCATATCACTATAGTGCTGTATCTTACCACTAAAAGGCATCCAGGGGTTCACAACTGATTTAGAGCTTTGATAGCTTCTACTAGAACCATCATCTTTTTCAGAAATATATGCTTCTTCCTGAAATGAGGCTCCCATATGCCCTGAACCTTGATGCTTTGAGAGACTGCCCTTATGCAAAGTCCAACATGTCTATCTTAACTGAATGAGCAAGAGGAAGAGGAGGGACAGAAATTGGCGAGCCTGAATTTAGCAAGATCTGACTGGCCCACCACAGAAACTCCTCGATGAAACTGGGCACTAGAAATGGAAAGGATACAGTATGAAGATGCTGGACTTAGACAGATCTGATGTACCACCGGACTTTCTTTATGCATAGTCTGACAAGTGGAACCATTAGTACAGACAAAGTGAAGTAACCCAGAATTTTGAAGAACTCTTTTGCTGTGGACATGTTTTGATAAGCCACATTCAAGAAGAAAATCTGAAAATATGATAATCTGTCTGGAAGGAGGTAAGCAGTGGATAGGCAGGTGTCCAGGAGACACTCTAGAAACACTAACATATAAGAAGAGTTTAAACAAGACATTTTTTCAGATTTAGGTTAAAATTCAGGCTGATGAAAAGATTAATTATGAATTGAACAGCTGCTAGGGTGTCTTGGATGATGGGAGTTGAAAAAAGGCCATCTTCTAAATATGAAGCTTGCAAAATACTATGACTGGGGCTAGGTACTTTGTAAAATCTCTTGGAGCAGTGGAAAGACTAAAAGGCAAAGAAGTAAGTTGAAAATGCAATCCCAATGTAAAGATTAGGCAACACCTCTGCTTTTTGTGAACCGGAATGAGCAGGAAGGCATCTTTGAGATCGAGAGTGGCAGGAAAAGTCTTGAAATTGAAAATATAAGAAAAGAGAGTTTGCAAAGTGAACATCTTGAATTTTGGGACCAAATGAAATGCGTTTTATCTTTGAAAGGTCCAAAATTGGTCTCAATATGCCTTCCTTTCTGTGAGTTGTGGGAGTTGGGAACATTAGCACTGGTTCTTACCAAACCTGCGACAGAATGTCTGACAGCATTTCAGAAAAAAATATGTATGTATTTGTGTGTGCGTGTATGTGTATATATATATATATATATATATATATATATATATATATATATATATATATATACACACACACACACACACACACACACACACACACACACACACACACACACACACACACACACACACACATTTATTTGTTTTTAAAGGGGGGGACCCTGATTGAGATGGAAGGGTTTGCCCACTGCAGTCTGCAGCTACTCATTTTTACAAACTTTGTATCTGTAGTTATCTGTATCCATGACAGGATTTAAAGGGCTTTAAAAAAATGGATCACAGAAGAAGAAATAATTGCTTTGGTATTTTAGGGATGGGGACAAAAAGAGCTCTTTGAACCTTCTCCTCCAGTTAATTTAACATTTTAGCAGAAGAATTCCCAATCTTCAGATACATTCAATAATTGAGCCTTATCATTAGGGAAATTCTGCGATTTTATATGCATTCCTGCACATAACTGTACTTGTAAGCAGCAGTCTTGGACACAGCATCCACTATATCATAAGCATACTTAATAGAATGCACACTAACCTGTGAGGCAGAGTTTAGTATTTCCAACAGGAAAGACTACTAAGTCTAAGTAAAAACACAGGATTCTTGGCATGAGTCTTGCAAACCTTTGTTTTAAATGCCAAACTGGAAGATGTATATATCTTTTTTTGTTTTCCAAATGTAGCAAATAAATGTCTTTCTGTCATCTGCTTGAGGGTTAGAAGGAGAAAAAGCTTTAGAATATTTATCTCAGTCATTATAAGTGGTTTCACTACAGGCACTCGAGTCCCAAGTGCTCAAAAAACACCGTCTTGGGGCTAGGGACTTGACTGCCTTGTAGCCAGTCTAGGCTGCTGTACATGCACAAACTCGAATATGAGTTCATGTGAGCAGTGGGAAGGGAGCAGGAGGAGGGTGTCGCTCTTCTTATGTGCATTAAGAAGACGTTGAGATTTGGGTGTTCATTTAAGTAGTTTACTGTATACAAATGCATCAGGACGAATGACAGGAACAGTGAACTTAAACTGACTGACTACATACTTGTATGCTGATACTTTGGCTGCTTACTTAAAATGGCACTCTTACTTGCACGTGCTCAGTACTTATATGCACTGCTGACTCACTGGAAAGCTTCTTAAAGGCATATCACACACTGAGCTACACCCTCCCTCTTTAATGAGCTATCTCATATAAACAATGACATTTCAATAGGCATGCAAGTATACAAACACTAAGAAAAATAACAGTCATGTCAAGGTTTGCTGTGTATCTAGAACTAGGTTTCAAGAAGCGACCTGATATTGTGACATAATAGGACTGGGTTTAGGAATAGGGACATTCACTGAGGAATGCTCTTCTTAAGTAGTCTCAGGGATTTTCTCAGGAACAGGGTTTGCTGACGTAATGTCCTCTGGAACAAGAACACTGGACAAGTCATTCTGAGAACTACAGTCCCTGTCACAAGATGCTGTAACACTGGTTTGGACACTGGTTACAAATGCTTCTGATTTCATCTGAGCTCCACCCCTTGTGAATGTACGATTTCAGCTACTGACACAAACTCTTCATAAATCCGATGTGATCAAAACTTTTCGACATCTGTATCATCACTATTCTCCCCTTTTTGTAAAGAATGGAGCAGTCTGCTGGTTTTATCACAGTAAGTGTTCTGGGACAAACGCTTTTTCAACAGTTGGGCTTTTACTGCTTTGTTGTTCTTAGCACTTGGAACGAATAAATTGCTGCTAATTAGTAGTGGGGTTCTGGTTTGTCTTGACATAAGTCTCTGGGCAGGTAAACCAAGATGTTTATCACAAGGAATGTTTCTGAGATTCAACAAGTGTAGAAAAATACTGGTATTGTCATGTCTGGATTTCTCTTAACAGCTGTTTTGTACTTAGAACTTCACGTTCAGGCAAGCTGTTTGACTGGGGGTATTCAGGACTACTCGTAATATGAATAAAGTCTCACTCTTCTGCAAATTTCTTGAACTGCTGACAAGTAAACTATGCACCATTGTCAGATATAACTGTGCAGACTACCATGGACATAAAAATGTCGCTTCAGCTTAGTAATGGCAGTACTGGAAGTTAGATTGGGAAGTAGGTCAATCTCAAATCAATTTGAATAAGTCTACTAACACCAAGTAATGTTTATCATTCCACTCAAAGACATCTGTGGCCACTGTCAACAAAGGTAGTTCAGGAATCTGGCTTAACTGAAGTGGTTCTTTTTGTTGATGTGGCTTTGTACTACTACATACTGAACAAGATGAAAGTACTTTCTCAATATCTCTTAACAGAGAAGGCCAAAATACTAGACCTCTCGCCCTTCTTTTGGTAGAATCAGTTCCTGGGTGGCAACAATGCAAGATCGTAATACACTCTAGTTGCAAGGATTTTGGAACAATCACTATAGAACCTTTCATGATGATACCACTGTCTGACAAAATCTCATCTCTGTATGGAAAATAAGGTTGTACTTCTACTGGTAAACAAGACTGCTATGAAAGCCATCCTCAAATGATAAAGTTGTTTAGCTTCTGGAGAATTTGATCTGAAGATGAGTGAATTCTAAGCTCATTAAGATGTGTGGAAGAAAAATTTCTCACTTCCATGACCTCAAAATCAATTTGCTCATTGTTATGCTGTTCTGTGTTTTTTCTGGGCGATCTGGATAAAGTATCAAAAAGATAAAGTAGTTTGTCTTTTGTGTAAACAAGACTGAAATTGCACTTTTGCAATTTGAGGCATTCTTAAAATAGTAACTAGAGGTTGGTGGTCAGTTTCGATCTGGATAGTTCGACTATAAATAAAATCATGAAACTGCAAACATGCAAACACAATAGCTTAAAGCTCTTTCTCAATCTGGGCATATGGCATCTTGGTTTGGGTAAGAGTTCTCCATGCACAGGCTACTGGTCTACCTTCTTGAAGAATGACTGCAACTAGACCAAACTTAGAAGCATCACAGGAAAGAGTAACTGGTTTGTGAACATCACAGTAGCTGAGAGTTGGTGGGCTGCCAATTTTCTGTTTCAGGACATAGGATACTCTCTGGTGCTGTTCTGACCATGACCAAATTACATCTTTGCATGTCAGCTCTCTGAGCGGTGCTGAAAGTTGGCCTAAATCTGGAATGACCTTGCCTAGATAATTGACCATAAAAAGAAAAAGTTGTAGGGCTTGAACACTGTCTGGCATCTGAAGAATTGCTATTTGCTTGGAAGGATCTGGTCGTAAGCCCGAAATGGAAAACAAGTGACCAACATAAGTAACTTCTCGTAGCTTGAACTTGCACTTCTGAGGATTCAGCTTAAGAGTCACTTCACGTGCTTTTTCCTGTACTTTCCTGAGGTTTCTGTCATGTTCAACTTCACCACTTCCTCCTACTAGAATATCATCTACTACAATAGCACAGGGATAGCCAGAAAAAAATTTGTTCCATTGCACGCTGGAAGACTTCACTGGCAGAATTTATTCCAAATGGCATTCTCAGTAATCTGTATCTTTCAAATGCTGTACTGAATGTGCTTAACATTGAAGATTTTCGGTCAACCCAAATTTGCCAAAATGAACTCTCTGCATCTAAGACAGAATAAACAGTGGTGTATGGCATGAGGGCAGCAACCTCTTTGTGTGCACTGGATAGTGAAGTCTTTTTAATGCTGTGTTCAGATCTCTAGGATCAATACATATTCTGATATCATCTGAGCTTTTCTTATGAGCTACCACCATGGGGTCTACATTAGAGAGATGAAACTTCAAAACAGCGAACTCGCTAAGATTGACCCAAAATGATCAAACCTGCTAAACCTCGAATGGCCACAACAGCAATTTTTTTCCCCTGGGAAAAAAATCACTGGGCCGACAAAAAAAAAAAAAAGAAAAAAAGAAATCTAAACACAAAATAAAATGTGTGTGTGGGGGGAGACTGTACCCCCCCACACATCCAGATGTGGGGGGCTGTGCCCCCCACTCCTCCCCTTACTTAAATATACCAACTCCGAAATCACACTACAGACAGTGGAGGAAACGGCAAAGCCCCGACAATAGCCCAGCGATTTTATCCCTGGGGAAAAAAATCATTTTTGTGGCCATTCGAGGGTTAGGAGCTTTGATCATTTTGGGTTGATCTAAGAGCGTTAGCTGTTTTGACATTTTGTCTTTCTAATATAAACCCACCACCATGGAAGATAACCATTCAGTAGGTTCTTCTACTGGACAAATTACTCCTAGCTGCACCAATTTGTCTAGCTTGGCTTTTGACTCTGTTCTCTATAGCTACTAGAACTTTCCGTGCTGGTCTGATAACTGGGCTGACCTCTGGGTCTAACTTCATGGAGTATACAACTGGTAGTTCGCCTAGTTTGTCTGCAAAAATATCAGCATGCTCAGAAAAAACACTGTGGGCAAAATTTGAGCTGTTGTCATTCAGGGTTATATGGTGAACTTCTTTATTAAGATGAATGCAGTCCCATTTTCAAACTGCCTCTGAAGCCCACCAATGACTGCACGTGCCTCTTAACTATGAAAAACTGCAAGTCACAGCTGTTCCCAGCAGAGTAACGCAAAACCACTACCGAGTCTTCAGTTTGAATTTCTTCACCACCATAAGCAACAAGCTTCATACACTTTGTCAAATCGAGTTATTCTGCAGCTTTTACTCTAGCAAAAGTTTCTGCTGACATAACACTACATTTTGAGCCCATATCTACTTTGAGCTCCACTGGACTCCCATTAATCAAACAGTACAAACTATGTCATTCTGTTCCCACAAATCTACTGCATTAACTGTTTCACCTGGTCTGTAACATTGATAGAATTTGCTGGTGGGATAGATTTGTGTCCCAAAGACCCCCCTCCCCCGTGGAATAGACTCCCTCTCCATGTCAAGCAGAGTCCCTCTTTAGACCTCTTTAAGAAGAACCTGGACGACTGGTTGGGAAACAGAAAATATGCCCCTGGGATACCACCTGTGTCCCTGCTGGACAGGGGAAACAGGTGCTGACTTTGAGGGAACATGGGCAAAATTATAGGCTTATAAGGGCATCCAGGCCAACAGCCTAGTATAGTCCTATGAACCTATGAAGCACAGACACACCATAAACATAAAAAGTAGGGTCGCAGCTTTCTAATTGATTAACTTGCCTCTTGAAATGCCCTCTTTTAATAAAAGAATGTGTCTTACTTGATTTACAAAACCTTTTGAAATGACTCCACTTATTGCAAGAATGACACTGCTGACCAAGAGCTAAGCACGTTTCTCTTTTGTGTTTGTGATTTACACTACAATTACAACAGTTGACTATGAAGCTAGGTGGGGGCACATGTTTTGACTGACTCAACCTTATGCTAAAACAAGCATGCTCTGGAATTTAGTGGAAAGACTCAGGGTTTCCCAGGGACTGTTACAAGACCTGCAGTAGCTACCATGTGCTTGGGCCTGTTTCCTTTAATCATGTGCTACATACTAACAACATGAGCTTTGGCACTGTGCCTTCCATGGCTATTCTCATTTGTAAGCATACTTGTGTACTCTTCTGTAAGCTTGCATATCTGACAAATCTCAATGACCTTATTTTAATGTCAAATCACTGTCTCGAAGCACAATCTTTCTCACTATGTCATTATTAATACCACAGACAAACTCACCAGATCTGCACATTTTAGCATTATTCATCAGACTTTTGATCCCTTGTGTAAAATAAGTGCATTTCCATTGTAATATTCGTTTGGTGTTTACACATTAATCTAAATTTATGTTTTAAGCACTCAGGGTCTTCCCTTGTTTCAGCCGGTACCACTATATGGTGGTCTTCCCCCTCCCCTGCGTACACAGCAGGTACATACACAAATGAACGCTCTCTTTCAATGGCCTCTGAACCAGCTAAATTAAGAAGAATAAATGTCTTTGTCAGGAAAAAGCAGCCTGTGTGAAAATATTGTATTCCTGCTCAAACACACACTACTTTTCAGCAATACTGTTATCAAACACAACAGATGCAGGTCTGCAAAATCCTCATACCATGCCCACAGATTATAGTAAAACAAAATGCAAACTGGTCCTTGTAATATTATGTATGAACTACACACACCAGGCACTTGTAATAATATCCAAAATGTACAATAAGCTCTTTGAAATATGCTTTGAAATAACTATACTTTGCAAAATATTCTTTGAAATAACTGTACTTTCTAAATAACTGCACACTGGGGATATTTTGAGTAGCTTTAGTTAATACAAAAAAGTAGCACATAGTGAAAAAATACAGTTTTCCCTTTTTTGTACATTTTATGTGATTCGGATATTGTTTCAAAATTTTCATAATTATTTAGAATATTTTTATCAATACGTCGCAGTTTTGCACATTTTGTTTAATAAGAAATTTGTTTTGAACATTCTGAGCTCTTTGTTTTATATCTGTAACAAAATAAATCATTTAATCAAGCTTTGGTACCTGAAATTTGTTTCTGGCCTGTTTTAGGAGTTGTTTAAGCAGTAGGGAAGATCCACTCCTGTATATTCCTCCAACTTTAACTGGTTGCCTCATGGCTGTAACTCTGGATCACATTCTGACACCATGTCGCTCTTCTTGTGTGCATTAAGAAAACGTTGAGGCTTGGGTGTTTGTTTAAGTAGTTTATTGTGTACAAACAAATCAGGATGAATGGTACGAACATTGAACTTAATCTAACTGATTACACACTTGTAAGATTACACACTTGTATGCTCACACTCTGGCTGCTCACTCAAAATGGCACTCTTACTTGTATGTGCTCAATACTTATATGCACTGCTGAATCGCTGGAAAGCTTCTTAAAGGTATATCTCACACACACACACACACACACACACACACACACACACACACACACACACACACACTGTTCTAGGGGAGCAGGAAAACAATTTTAGGAATAAGAAACAGGAAGGGAGTTTTAGATTTAAAGAGCAATCAGATAACTAAGGTTTGGTGGTGGTTGGAGGTTTAGGGTGTGGGAAGGGAGTTTTAGGGTTAGGGAGTGATTGGGAAACAGGTTTAGGGAGAAGTGAGTTTTAGATTTAGGGAGTGTGAAGAGACCTTTAGGGTTAGGGAGTTGTTCATGGAATTTAGGTTTGGGGAGAGGGATTCTAATTTTAGGTTTAGTGTGCTATCAGGGACTTCACAGTCTGTGAAAGGGTGTAGAGGTTTAGTGAAAGGGACCAAGGAGTTTGGCTGGGAAAGTACAGTTGTGTACAATTACCATAAATGTAGATGTTTGAATGTCTTCACTGTTGCAGTCATCACATTTGGGTTATCCCTGCTGGGGTAGCCATCGGCCAGCCTGAATACCAGAGACTTAGTATTTCTGTGTCAGTTGCTGTCGCTTGAAGACTGACGTCAGGTCACCAGGGGTATAAAGGAAGGTAGCTGATACCATTACATCAGTTTTTCTTACCCTAACTGGTCAGGAGCCCCCAAAGTAGGAGGCTAGGCTCTGGTGGCAGGACACCACCAGTGGAAAAACACCAATATATGACAATATGTTCCTTCTAAGGAAAGAACAACAAGGAAGAGAGGTAAAAAAAAGAAAAAGGGGGATGGAGGACAGGAAACCAGGACTGCAACAGTGAAGACACTCGAACATCTACATTTATGGTATGTGTACACAACTGTACTATGTTCTTTGTGTTTCACTGTTGCAGTCATCAGCTGAGGAAATGGGTGGATGCAGTCAAGGAAGCAAGGTACTGGCTAGCATGCCCTGCAAGACTGCAGAGGCAAAACCTGCCCTGGATTTAGAGAAGAGAGGCAGGTGGTAATGTTTGGTAAAGGTGTGAACAGTTGTCCAAGTGGCAGCCTCCAAGATTTCCCTGTTGGGGACCCCTCTAAGGAATGATGCAGAGGTGGAGGCTGCTCTGGTGGAATGGGTCCTAACCCCCTTGGGGGGAGGCTTGCCATGCTGCTTGTAGCAGAAATGGATGCAGTGTGCTATCCATTTGGAAATAATTTGCTTGGAGATTGCTTTGCCCTCTCCCCCTGAAGCAAAGCTAACCAGCAGTTGATCAGATTTTCTGAAGGGTTTAGTCCTGTCCAGATAGTATCTGAGCTATCTATGCACATCTAGAGAGTGCAGAATCCTTTCCCCTTTGTTTTGAGGGTTAGGAAAGAAGGTGGGCAAATGGATGGATTGGTTGAGAGCCACACTGGATATCACCTTGGGCATGAAGGATGGATTAGTTCTGAGGGATACCCTGTCTGCATGGAAGATGGTGAAGAGTTCCTCTGCCATGGGTGCTTGCAGCTCAGAGACTTTCTGGCTGAAGTGATGGCCAGGAGGAAAACTGTCTTCCAGGACAGAAATTTTATCTCTGCAGAAGAAGCTGGTTTGAATGGAGGCAGGGTGAGCTTTTCCAGGATAAAGTTAAGGTCCCAAGCCGGTGCTGGCACCCCCCTGGAGGGCCTCAAGTTGTTGGCCCCTCTGAAGAACTGCTTGATCACAGGGTGTGAAAAAAGAGGCTGCTCAGTGGGAAAATGAGCGAAAATAGCAGAGGCATGAATTTTTATAATGAAGAAAGAGAGACCACTGTGTAGCAGATAAGTTAAGTAGTCCAGGATGAGAGGGATGGAGAGCTGTGCCGTATTGGCTCCCTTAGCCTGGATACAGGTGCAGAACCTTTTCCATTTACCTGCTTAAGACATTCTGATGCTAGGGCGTCTGGCCTCTTGGATAACATCCAGAACCTGTTTACTGAGGAGGGCAGATTGGTCAGGAGTCAGGTTATAAGGCAAGCTGCCAAACTGAGTGTCTGCAATTGGAGATGCTTGAATTCCTCTGCCCTCTGGGTTAGGAGGTTGGGAACCTGGGGCAGTGGGGACAGGCTGTGCAGCAAGGGGTACCAGTGCTGTCTGGA
This sequence comes from Protopterus annectens, assembly GCF_019279795.1. Lineage (NCBI taxonomy): Eukaryota > Metazoa > Chordata > Ceratodontiformes > Protopteridae > Protopterus > Protopterus annectens. The sequence goes on from NC_056743.1 coordinate 814,838,684, forward strand.
GCTATGAGAGTGGTCCTTGGTTTTTCCTCCCTTATTTTGATATTTCTCTTGGGAATGAGAAGTAGGGGAGGAAAGGCATAGACTGAGAGGTTTACCCAGGGGAAGGACAAGGCATCTACTTTCCACGCCATGCAGTGATGCTCCCTGGTGCAGAATCTGCTAAGCTGATGGTTGGTGTGGGAGGCAAACAGGTCGACCTCCGAGGTTCCCCATTTGTGAGTTATTAGTAAGAAGGTGTTTCTGTTGAGCTGCCACTCATGGGGGTCCAACATTTTTTTGCTTAATTGGTCTGCCAGGGAGTTGAGAGAACCTGGCAGGTATTGTGCTAACAGGTGTAGATGCATGGAAGAGGCTGTGAACCAAAGGGTCAGGGCCAGCCTGCACAGCAGGTAGGAGTGAGTCCCTCCCGCCTGTTGATGCACCACATCACTGTGGCATTGCCCGTTTTGATCAGGAGAACCCCTGGAGAGAGAAGGGGTTTGAAAGCTATCAAGGCCTGCTGCACAGCCATCACCTCTTTTAGACTGATGTGCAGGGGAAGTTGCTGGCGGTTCCATAGGCCCTGTATGCACCTGCCATCCAGGTGTGCAGCCCAAGTGTAGTCTGAAGAGTCTGTGGTGAGGGTCTGGGTGGTGGGGTGTGGGAAGAAGGGCAGTCCCTTGTTGTGGGAGCAGGCTGTTGCCCACCAAAGAAATTCCTCCCTCAGGCAAGGAATAAGGTAAAAGAGTTTCCAGATCTTGAAAGTGGTGACACCAAAGCCTCTTTAGGTACCATTGAAGTTTCCTCAGATGCAGTCTGGCATATAGAATAAGGAGTATTGCAAGATGCCATGAACCCCAAGGCTTGCAGGATTTCCCTTGCAGAAAGCTGGGGCCTGATGGCCAGTCAAGAGATATAAGCTGACAGGAAACTTTGTTTCTCTGGTGTTCGGCATGCCATCTGGGATGCTGTGTCCAAACTTATTCCTAGGAAGATTATCATCTTGGTGGGTACCTGTTTGGATTTCTTTTTGTTGATTGTGTACCCTAAGGAGGTTAGTAGGTCCTTTACAAAGGCCAGGTATTTGAGCAGCTTTTTCTAGCTGTTTGCCTGAATAAGGCAGTGGTCTAAGTAGGGATAAATTTGAATATTTCTTTGTCTGCAAAAAGCAATGGCCCAAGAGAGGCATTTTGTGAAAACTCTGGGAGCAGTAGATAAGCCAAAAAGAAGTGCAGAGAACTGAAAATGCTGAGATCCTGCCCTGAAGCGAAGATATTTTCTGCAGGACTCCCTGATGGGAATGTGGAGGTAGGCCTCTTTTAGGTCCAGGATAACTAGCCAAGCGTCCTTGGACAGCATGGGTAGCAACTGCTGCAGGGTGAGCATTTTGAATTTTGGGATAACCAGGAAGGTGTTTAGAATGGACAGATCGGGGATGGGGCACCAGGTACCCTTTTTCTGAGTACCAGAAAGAGTCTGGAGTAAAAGCCTTGGCCTACCTTCTCTGCAGGAATGTGTTCTACTGCTCCTAAGGAGAGCAGGATATGGATTTGCTTTTGAGCCTCTGCCCAATGATTTGGTGGTAGATCTGGGAACCCTTTGGGGGTTGGAAGGGTGTGAAAGGAGAATTTGTACCCCTGAGACACAATGTTCAGAACCCATTGGTCCTTGGTAATGGTGGCCCAGCTGCTTGAGTGAAAGGAGAGTCTTCCTCCTACGGGTATGTGATGGTGGGCAGAGGCGAGGTAGGGATGGGGGTGAGTCATTGTGAGTTTTTGCCATAGGGGGGGGCTTAGAACTCCCAGGTTTTGAAGTGGAGGCAGTCCATTGCTTAGATTTCTGCAACCCATGGGACTGCTGTCTTGGAGGTCTTGTTTCCATGGGGTCTAGGCTGGCCCTGTTTACTAGTTGCAGGAAAGGACCAGTGCTTGGAAGGAAAATGCTTGCTGAACCTAAGGGGCTGTACCTGTAAGAAATCTTTAACAGTCTGCATAGATTTTGCTTTTTTCCCCCATCTTTTTAACACCTCTTCTGCTTTAGTACCAAATAAGTTATCTTTGTGCAAGGGTGCATCCAACAATTTTGATCTGACATTGTCTGGCAGGGGTTGTTCCTTAAGCCATGCATGTCTTCTAATGACAGATCCAGTGACTGCTGCCCTATAAGAAGCTTCTAGGGCATCAAAACCGCAGTGCAAAGTGTGTTTAGTTACTTGACCAGCAGAGTGCATTAATTCCAGTAAATCTTTAGATTCTGCCCATGCAGGAAAGGAGGAATTTTTTTTGTTTAAGGAGTTCCAAGGTATGTTGCTAACATTTAAGCATATGAAACTGACAACTGAGTACCCTGATTGCAAGAGTAGCGGAGGTGTATACTTTTTTACCCCATCTGTCCAGTGCTCTGGAATCCCTGCCTGAGGGGGTGGGATTCTTAGCTGAAGTAGCTTTAACCCCTTTTGGTCGTTGAGTAATGACCTCAGGGTCCGCTGTTGGGTTTTTAAAGAGAATTTCTTGAGAGTCAGGGACTCTGTAGTACTTGTCTGGCTTTCTAAGAGCAGGAGGTAGGGCGTCTGGAGTCAAGCTGGATTCAAGGAAGACATTATCTACCACATCTAGGACTGAGGGGATGGCTAAAGGCCTTTGCTGATGGAAGGCCCAGGAACTCTGAGTCTCTTTTTAGACTGTGGATAGTCTTGACTCTCCCATTTAAAATGCTCCCTTAGAGTATGCAGGTTTTCCCCAAAGGAAAAGACCTCTGGGGGAGAGGATGAAGGAATAGATTCCTCTGCATCAGAATCCTCATTTGTAGAGCGGGGTTGCATGTCTTCATAGTCAGATATATCAAATTCATCGGACTCTTGTTCAGACAAAACTTCTAGAGACAGATCTCTTTTTCTTTTTGAGGGAGTGGCTTGGCTTCCCCTATTGAGCATGATAAGGACGTCTGCCATTCTAAGCATTTGTGAATGAGTCAAGGGAGCAGGTGCCAAATAATGGTTGGAAGGCAGTTTCTTGGGGGTGGTTCAACCCTTGGGTCTAAGGAACTCGGTTGGTTTAGAAAGAACGGTAGCCGTGAAAGAAGGTGTCGGTTTATGTCTGGATTCGGTGTTGCGAAGGACTTCCTCAGAAGCCGGTGCCTGCACAGCGGCTCTGGACCCATCCAAGGTAGTCAAGACCACAGAATCCTTAGACGAAGAAGAGTTCTGCGGCATACCAGACTCCGAAAGGGTCTCAGTACAGACCTGCAAATTAACTGAAGCGGGCATCGGGGGCTGTCACCGCACTGAATTCTGGAGAACTGACGACCAGCTTGGCGGAAGCGTCGTCGGAAGGTTTAGTCTTGTGCAATCTGTCTCTGTCTTTATCTTTACATTTTTTTCAGAAGGTCTGTTGTCGGATGGCTTATGGAAGCCATATCGGAATTTGAGGACTGTAAACGGAAATATCTGTCTACAATAAGGGCCCGACGACAAATAGTTCTGGTGTTAAACCACAGAACCGACAATGATGGATAACGTGGTCTGGGCCTAGACAAGTGACGCAGTAGGAAGGGAAGTCCCAATGTGGTATCTGCTTTCCACAGGTGAGACAATTATTAACTTTTTCTGACACCGGTTAGTGCAAGAAAAAAGGATCCCCAACGGGGTACTTAGCTTTAGAAGACTTCAACTTCAATTAAGAAACGAAACTCAGGTAGCAGCCAACCGGCACTTGTGCGAACTGCTTCTGCTTCAGGCTCCATGGCAAGAAAGACTGATGTAATGGTGTTGGCTGCCTTCCTTTATACCCCTGACTACCTGCCATCAGTCTTCAAGTGACAGCAACTGACGCAGAAATACTAAGTCTCTGGTATTCAGGCCGGCCAAGGGCTACCCCAGCAGGGATAACCCAAATGTGATGACTGTAACAGTGAAACAGGAAGAACATCTAGGTTGGAGTTTTAAACTTACCATCTGGTAAGGCTATATAGTTTACAGGACAGAGTGTTGGAAGGGCTATACAGAAACTGGAGACTGGATTACTGTGAGTTAGAGCTCTTACTTTTTTCAAGCAAGTGGCAACAAGCAGGTGTATCCGGAGCTACTAGCAAGCAAGCACCTGTAGTAGACCCATAGGTTCATAGGTTGGTACTAGGCTATCAGCCCTAGGGCCTATATAAGCCTAGCCATAACAATTCCCTGGCTATTTTTCCCCACACTATTTACTTCCCTGGACCCTTGTCTAGCAGGGCGACTGACGTGATCCCCGGGGTGAACTTCCTTTCTCCCATCCAATCGTCAAGGTTCCTTTTGAAGAGGGCCAAAGAGGTGCTCTGCTTGACATGTATGGGCAGTCTATTCCAGAGTCTGGGGAGTCTCTGGGTCAGGAACCTATCCCTCTAGCATGTTTTGTTTATTGTGATGACAGGGTTTAGATCCCTGGAGCATGTGGCTCTGAGGGATTGGGATTTCTTTAAGTGTAGCATGTCCAACAGCTCTGGGTTTGACATGGCCTTGTATGTTAAGCAGAGATCACCACTGAGTAGACGATATGCGACAGAGTATAGCTGGAGTTTTTTAAGGCGGTCAGAGTACGGCATCTGCGTTAGGCCAGTGATTCTTTTAGTGAGGTATTTCTGCCGCCTTTCCAGTTGTTGCAGATGTCTTGAGAGGTACATACCAAACGGGGCGTTGTACTCTATAATGGGTCTAGTGGGACAATGACCTCCTTTTTTCTGAATGAAAAGCCCTTAGTGATGAGGTGTGCCACATAGAAGGATTTCCTGACTGTTGTGGCGATGTGGTTATCGAAGGTGAGACCACTGTCCACCTGTGTCCCTAAGTCTCTTATCACACTTCCAGTGTTTAGTGTACTGCCGCCTATGTGGTAATTCACAAGTACATGTTTTTTCCCAAAGGGGATAACTACACATTTCTTGGCACTGAGCTTGAGCCCATGGCTCTGGCACCAAGCAATTTGAAATGAAAAAGAAAGAAATGAAAGCAGGGCCTGCTTCTGGGATTTTATATTTTATTTATTTATTTTACATTTGTTGACCGGGGTAGTCCGACTGGATATAGGTCCATTTTCAGTGGAGGCCCGGGGAGTAAAGCTCCACACAGTAATGGGATATATACAATACAACAGACAGACAGTTTATAGAATACATGAGACACATTGTTTATACAATTTTTTAAATCAGAAATTAGCACTATACATGTGTAGGACAAACGACAGAAGATAGAATTAGGAAATTCTACATTAGGACACTTAGTATGCATTAAACAATTGAGTTAAGAGTCTTTGAGACACAGAGATGATGCTAGTCAGGATTAGAGCAAGGGCATAGCCAGTGTGATTTAAAATATTTTTTGAGATTTTCTTTGAATAGTACAAGTGAGGGTTCAAGAGTAAGGTCAGCAGGGAGTTGATTCCAGGTTTTGCCAGCAGAGTTGGCAAACAAGGCATCACCAACTGTGTTGTTAGATTTGACTGTTTGGATCAATAATCCATTGGATGAATAAAGTTTTCTGTGATTACTATATGGGCGGACAATATTTTTGAGTGCTGGTGTATTATCAGGGTGGAAGAGGGCTTTATGAGTTACTATGAGCTGGTTAATCTGTAGTAGGGAAGGTAGTTCAAGCCACCCTAGAAGATTTAGATTGTGACAGTGGTGAGTCCTATAAGCTGAACCAGTGGCAAATGTAGCTATATGGTTATAACAATGGGATAATTCGTTAATTTCAGTTATGTGCAGGCTTGTGAGTAGAGGGGAGGCGTAAAGGAGGACAGATAGGAGATGAGAACGGGCAATAGCAGATCTAGCAAGAGGAATGATTTATAAATTAATTTCTATGTCAAAGTGCCCTAAAATCTCTCAGTTTTTTGGGGGGCAAGAGTTTAGAAATCTGGGGAAAAAGAAGCAGAAGAAAAGACAACATATAAAGCTCCTAAACTGGGTGAGGAGCTTACTAGTTTGGGGGAATCCATACTCAATAACACTTAACATTTCTTCAGTGACTGACACCTCTTTATTCTTCCATTTAAAATATTCTTTCATTTTAGAAACAGTATTGCCACAGGATATTTCTTCACTGGGGGAGTGGGAACAGGGTATCTTCAGTTTCAGACTCACAAGGAGTATAACAGGATAACTGTGAGGTGTAGTCCAGACCCTCAACATCTGATTCAGAAAGAGCTTCTTCAGAGAAAGAAGTGGGATCTCTTCATCTTAGTAAGGGTAGAAACAAGAGAAGGCTGGAAAGACTGAACTCCCTTAAACAGTTCCTGGACAAAATTATATCAGTCTTTTTGAAAATCTTTTTGCATAAAAGGGGGTGGAAGGAGGGACAAATGCTTTGTCTTTTAAGTCCTTTTCCAAGGGGGTCTCCAGCTCTAAAGTTGCCAAAGGCCAGACTTCCGTAACAGATTCAGTAACATCCTTCCTCACCAAAGCTTGGTGAATACCTGCCTCATTCTCATCTAGGTTATTTCTTCTCAGCCAACAGCCTAAAATACCATGTGAAATAGTATGCTTAAATCCCGGGCCTTAACAGTCCTCCAGAGAAAGTCCCACCAGGGAGATCAGAACAGCCAGAATGGCAGGCCAAAGGCTACAAAAGTGCCTCAGCAGAGACATCTGGCCCATAATGAAGAAAAAAGGAAAAAGTTTATTTGGAAATCTCTCACAGTTTTCTTCTTCTGAAGGAGATCTACTGAATGGGAGACTGTTGTCCTGGTTTCTCATGCCAATTCCCTAAGATGCTTACTATCAAAAAAAAAATAATATAATTAACCAATTTCTTGTGGCTTAGGGAATAAATGAAAGGCAAATCTGCTAATACTGTGTGTGCTGATCCACTAAAAAAAAAAAAAAAGAATGGGCATCCTTAAAATTAATCTTTATACCACAGGAAAATTTTCCCTTCCTGACAGATATAACCTCACGGAAAAGAAGGTTCTGCAAAGGCAGTATTATCTCCCCAAAACTATCGCTGAAACTGACACTGCTAAGATGACAAGCACTCTGCAAAAGTGTAGAAAGTTTTGCTTTTTTGCTGATTTTGTACACCTCTATTATACCAACACATATTATCGTGCCAAAAGAGGTACAGCGCGCGAGGGAGGAGCCCAAAGCTTTGTACACTGGTCAGACTTCTGATCCTCAGCAGGGTATGTCCTATATAGTTATGGCTACTGCAGCAGTGATCAAATGAAAAATTTCAAAAGATGCTGCTAACAGTGATGCATGCTGAACATCAAGGATTATTAAATAACTGACATATAAGCATACATTTGCCTCAATTACAGGAACCCCCAGCAGCAAAGACTGGAAGAAGACAGACCAATCTGCAGAGGAATGGATAGCTAGTATCTCCTACCAATCGAGGGGGTCATCTTCTAGATCAAATGCTATAATAAGAACATTTCACACAAGAACAAGGTTACTCCCTGATGGGTCTCTTGCTTGGGTCAGTCCCAAACATAAACTGGTGTAAAAAAAAAAAAAAAAAAACAGGACCACTAATGAATCACTAGCTCATATAGTGGATTCCTGTAATACTGATTTTTCAAACGAGGCCTAACTGCCAAAGTCATAGCTAAGACAACAATTCTCAGTTCAGTTGTGTACCACAGACAAAGTGGGCATGGCACAGGCATTTCCAATGCAGCCATCCTTGAAACAAGCCTGCATGCACCCATGCATCCCCTCTCAAGATGCGTTTGTCAGCAGGTGGAAATCTACTTGGAAAATCAATTCTTCCTTTCCTGGTCCAAAGAAAGCAAAATCCATTACCTCCCTAAACTTGAACACCCATTTCAGATAACACCTGATTTGTACCTGCACATCCCAGGGTGTGGTGAGCCCCCATCTTCCTTGGTTTTTACCTCATGGGGAAAAAAAAAGACAAATTGTTTCAGGGACGATTCCAAAACCACCTTCATATGGAAATGGGGGTTCATCCTGAGGGATATCCTTAAGCTCCAGGCTTTTTTTGCTCCTTTTCTGCTTCATTCTTTTCGGCTATCCCAGTGTTCCTGTCCATCACCAGATTTACCAGCCTTTCTTAGTGCACTAAGACTATCTCCATTCTACGGCTGGAGCAGTGAGGAACCTAAGGATGTCCTTGCGATAGACTGATCATGTCACTGACTGCTTCCACCAAGGGATTCTTCATTTATGACCTACTCTTGGTTTCTCCCCCTTGCATTTACCTGTTGCATCCAAGGGCTAATCCCTCAATGGACTACACTTCTCCACTGGAAATGCCTAAATGAAAATTCCAGTGACAAAAGCTTGACAACAAAAAAGGCTTATGCATATGTGCTTGCTCTGAATGTACCGATATCTCAAGAGTCCAATGCAACACCCACATTTACCGGCATGTAAATGGCACCATGAAGACTGACAGCATTCATTAAGTACACAAAATGTAACTGAGTCCAAGCCTGGATCTTGTGCTGTTCCCTCAACTTAGCAGCCAAGCCCATGACATTGTGGAGCCTCTACAAGGCAGAAAGGCCCAGGAATGGAGAGTATCAAGCTTCATGCTAATAAAAACAATTCTTAGAACAAAAAGTCATGAGACAATGTCATCCAATTTATGGCAGCCCCTACTGACTACAACTGGGGAAGCTCCAACTGTAGAGAAGTTTGCAAAGTCCTTGCATGGCATCAGCAGGAGGCAATCATCCAGGTAATGCAACACACAGAGATTCTTCTTTTGTAAAACTTTGTCAGGCTTGGTGCTGAAGAAAGTCCACATGGAAATAATTTGGACTAAATTTGAAGCCACATAGAGCAAGCCATTGGAACTGTCCTGTGTACATCCTAAAAACTGATACACCAAAATGCATCCTTCATATCCAGTGACACTATGCAGGCAAGCAGTAGGGAAAAAGACATGAATTTCTGGAGGATGACCGTCTGAAACAAGACGCAATAAATATGCTGATTGGTGCCACTGAGCTCCACAATGCGCCTAAACTCATCCATCTCATACTAGACTAAGAAGTGACAGTAAAATGCCCATTCTTTTTCCAAAACTGAGAAAGCCTCTACAGCCCCATTGTACAGAAAACACGGCGTGATCACAATGGTCTTCCACAAATGACACAGCCACCTTCATTTGCAAGAAGTCATTGACTAAGTCCTGAAAATGTTAGCCACAAAGCAAATCCCAAAAAAAGTGGCATTCAAAAGCTAGTTCTCAGCTCCTTCTTATGACAAAACAATCTCAGCTGTGCCAACCTGCTTGCACATACACCTCAGACTAAAATTTTAACCAAAGGATCTACACAGTCAAATTGACAGCAGGAAACATGGTAGTAAACTGCGGACGGAGTCTCAACTAGAATCTCCTTAAGCCCAGATGCCTGTAGGTTCTCTAGGTAATCAAGAGCCTTTCTAACTAGACATCTTGAAATGTGACATGTGAAATAAACAGCTGAAGGGTCTAAGCTCCATCCCTGCATAGGAGTAAGCTCTCTTTTATAAATGTCCAACTTATCAGACTCCTTATCAAGTGACAAAATGCTATGGTCGCTCAAGCTCCGATACAGAAAGGAAATAATGAAGGCATCAGTAATAGTATGCTTGGACTTTAGACATTCAGGTGGCAGCTATAGCTCTCAACCTCTTACAAGAATAAATCTGTACAAAGCCATAAATAAAAGTGGGACAAAGGCCCAAAAATAGGGACAATTTTTAAATATTGCTCTTACAAACTTAGAAAGTTGACGGAATAACAGGTTTTACATTAGCATAAATTTTCTGAAGGTTATGAAGTCTGAAACTCAAATGCCTGTCATTATTTTCTAACTTCAGTCTAATGATTTGCCACTAATTTGCCAGAAAACCACAATTTTATGAAAAATGGACCAAAAGTATGAGGCAAAAATCTGGACTTCTGCGAAAATCTGTACAGTTGAGAGGTATTGACTGGCAGCATTTACAGGACATCCGCCGATGGGATGGTGGTGAACTGGTACAGATAAAGTGCCTCCAGGATGTGTGAAGAGTACCAAAAATGTTGAGTCCTACTGGTAACCCAGGGATCCTCAGATCTCTTCCTATCAAAGAGGGTCTGCCAAATACTTCTGGGGAAAAAGGAACAAGGGTTGCTGCCAGTTTATGCTGTTAGTCATATGCCAGAGGGCCTCTCCAGAGGATGATTATATAGAGAAGAAATCTGAGGAAGCAGTAAACAAATTGCCCTCAAAGACAGTGACTTTGGGAACCTCTAACCCTTCATTGCAGTCAAATTAAAAGGGAGGGATAAAGCCCACACTGTCCAAATGAGTAACCCCTCATGCATACAGCATGAAGATGAGAGCCTGATGGACATTCACTGGGTGCTGGAGGACTGGGAACCAGCATACAGTCATCTGGCAGCAAGAATGGCATGCATCTGAAGAAGACCTGTACTGGATGGAGTGCAAACTTCATACTAAAGTTCCTGTATAACTCACAGGTTCAAAATTCTGATTAACAAGCTTATGATCTAGGCTCCCTGATGCAATATTACGTTTTACAAGCAGTGCATTCCAGGCACAATGTTTCAAACAGACTCAGATCAGACAGTGGCTTAGAGACAAGGCAAATGTGACCTCTAAGTAACTTCTAAGAAATAGAATATAATGACAATTACTGAAGCCTCTCTGAACATTTCATGTTTCCCAACACTTACATTTTTCTTGTAAGAAATGTCTATACTTTGGTTCAAATGGCCTGCATTGAGGCTACAAAATGCCCTACATTATATTCAATAATGGGTCAGGTCCGTGTGTGACATAAAAAAGGATACAATGGCTACTCTGAAATAACGAGACATTCCCTACAGAATTAATATGCTTACTGACACTGAATGCTCCAAATCTTTTCATTATTCCTATATGTGGAATAGTGCTTAATGCATTAGCAAGGTCAAGATAAGACACTTTCAGCATTAAGTCCTTGATCAAATGCTGTTATCACTTCAATGAATTATATCATTTAGAAATGGCAAGATCTCCTCTTAACAAATATATATAATTCTGTATCTAATAGAAGTTGGTCCAGTGTGACATTTTGGAAAGCCCAGTTTGACTCTCCATGATTATACATAACTCATTAAACTGCTGGGTATAAAACTCTGATTTAAAATATCTGACTGATGGCTAGCTCCAAGATGTGAGTTCTGACTTAGAATGATTACAATGACTTTCATCAAGCAGGAACCGCTAATACAAATGGACCTGGGGGTTGCCCAAAGAGAACAGTCATTGGTCCTGAGTACTTCTAATGAATGACCAAGTGACAAGTGGCCACTCCCTCTGAACGGGCTTGCTGATCTTGGGCTATGGTGAATCAACTGACAGCAGCAGTACATGAACCCTGGGATGCACCCCAGAGGGTAGGAGACAGAGAAGTTCCTCTTTAGTTCCAGTCATCTTCCAAACAATGGAGAAGATAAGTTGCTAATGCCTTCATTACTCAAAGATAAGCTGACCACCTTCAAGGACCAAGGGGCCATATGGCCCCTAGCTGCTCTTTAAATGCTTTTGTGTATCGCAATGCTATGAATTATGTTCAGGAATGCAGGAAGAACCCTCAGAATAGTCCCAAAGCAAATGGCTCTCACTGTTCTCCATATTTTTGATGCAAAAAACCGGCACCATCAAATGACAAGACTAATTTAATTTGCTGACATTTGTGGAAGTCATCAGTGCCATGATCCTCCCAAAGATAGTAAAGGCAATGTTGATGTGGGTCCTAGCTGGCAAGCTGATGGTTAAAAGGACACTTAATGACTTACCATGCTGATATTTAGGCATACAAATGTAGAATTTCACTGATGATAACAAGGAGTGTGACTCAATGGTGTAAGAATGGAACAAAAAATATGTAGGGATAAGCTGGTTGTCTTTTGCGATGTACACTCTTATGCAGTGGGTGCATTACATACTGGCATACACTGGTATAATGTTACTGAATTCAAGAACTTGTGTGAAATTCTGCCAAATGTCGATCTGTGGAGAATGGTGACACAATCCAGGACCAGTCAAGGAAAAGCTTTGATGTAAGACCTTTGGTTAACAAATACAGTTTAAAAACACTATAAACATATACAACTAATAATAGGGGACAGTGTTTTCAGTATGTGTTTTTTAACCAACCATAAAATTATATTACTGAATATTTTGGTTCCCATTTAGAAGACAGTAGGGTAAGTAAACAAACCAGTAAAGTCTGAAATGAAAAAGTCCAAAATATATAAAAGAATGAAACTGAAAATGCCAGATGGGCATCAAAAGTCGTATTGTGGTATAGCATTTTGAGGTATAGGAAACTGGTAAAGTTTAAAAATAGTACTGTTGCACATTTGTATGTAGAAAAGTGAACCCCATGTAGCCCTCATGTGGGCTCTTCACACATAGGTGCAAGTGGCTTGTCTCCTACAAACTTTCAAAGAATGTGTGTTTACTTTGTTGTATTATCTGCCCAGGTGTGTTGCTTGCTTTTTCCTGTTAGTGGATTTTACAAAATAATCTGATGACCTCATTACATTTCCAGTATAAAGTAGGTAAGCGCAAACTGCCTGTAACAAAACATATTTTAGAAGAACTACTTCAAAATTTATTTATGATTTTTGAACTAACACAAAATGCATTTTTCATACAAGCAGCTTAGTTTCTGAATTTAGGAGTTAGAGTTGACATTACGGTTGTTTAAAAGACAACTATGCCATACACAACTTTTCTTCATCAAAGAGTGTATTTTCCTCGATACAAAATTATTGCAAATTTGCAACATAAATAAAGCAAAACTTCCCTGTCGCTATGTTTGCCATTTCACTGCCAATTAGCTTCTTGACTGCATGTCATGTAAGATTTATATGAAATTGTGGGATATCTTCTTAGGAGTCTGTCTCTTTGGCACCCACATCATGTGGTTGGTTACATTCAAGATTTCTGATCCAAGAAAAGCCTACATAATAGTGCTTGTTAGTCCTGCCATCTTTCTCTCTTATAGTGACCATAAAACATGGCCAACACATGTTACAGGATTGACTGGCTACAGTTCTTCCAATAATTACTCTGTTTATAAAGTGTGTGTGTGTGCACGCGCATTTTCTTTTTTAAGCTAGACAACTTTTTAATTTTGGAACTCGGAGCATGAATGGAGTTATGATGTTTATTAAAAACATTTGACTGGGCAATTTTCAAAAATAAGTTCAGCATTTACATGCATCTGTACAGAGAATCAGAGATCATGTCTTCTTGCAGGTCCTCATGCCATTTTTTTGGGCGAGGGGGGCATATAAACTAGGGCTGCTTTAGCTGCCAGAAAAAAAGCAGCAAGGAGCCTTTTTTATTGGTTCATGCTACACCAGGTGACTGACGCATGAAGCAGCCAGAAACACTCAAAGTGACTTGCAAGGGAGACCATTATTGTGGGTAAAAGGTTTTTTTTTTTAGAATCTTTGATTTTCACTTTCAGTTAACATGAAGAATGGTATGTTTTAAGCATTTTTGACAGTTAATACTCTGTGTGTGTGTGTGTGTGTGTGTGTGTGTGTGTGTGTGTGTGTGTGTGTGTGTGTATCTAAAAGGAAGTTACACTGTCTTTGACAGCAACAAACAAACATTATTGTGGCCATCGTGAATTTACTCATTCATTTGATCATAATCAGACATTGGAGGCATACACAGTCAATAAAGTAACTGTAACTGATGGTAACATCAGTGTATGTGTGTGGGTGTGGGGGATGGGAAGTGGGTTGTGGAGCATGCATCTGACAAACAAATACATTACTATGGCCATTCTTTGTATGTCCAGTTATTTGATCACCAGACAACTGAGGTGGACACAATTAATTTAGTGGGTGTAAGTGGTGGACACATCTGTGTGGGTATGTGTATGGGGTGGGGGTTGTATTAGGTTACATGTCATTCTTGTGACAGCAACAAGATGGAATATATTACTTTGGCTATTTAATTTGATTACACCAGAAGGCATTAGCAATGTATGCATTCTATCAGGTGGCTGTAATAACTGGGCCCATCCATTCCTGTGCACATATGAATGGGTTGCATGGTATGCATCTGACAGTAGTGAGCTAAAATACATTACTGTGGCCATTATTTATGCACGTACTCATTCATTTAACCATTACCAGACATTGGATGTGTACACAGTCAACTAAGTGTCTATAACTGGGACTGGAGGCAGTATGTACATGAACCTGGCTGATCCCTACTCTCATTTGATCACAGTTGAACAGTCATTGATCTGGCTTGGTTGGGCTAGTGTGTTGAATAAAACATATTGAAATATATTAAATAGGAAGAAAAAAATATAAAAGTCACAGTTATCCATTTGACTGCAATTGAATATCCAAACATCAAGTTTCCCCACCCTCTTGTTACTCAACTAACCCATTTGTTCTTCTTGGTCTACGGACTCTGCTTTCTCAAATTATACTTGCACATGGCTTGGAGGTGAGATTCGAGCAACTAGTGCTAGTGCTTTTTCTAGTTCTAATGCCCTTCCATACATGGGCCTTCATTGGTAGGTTATGCAGTATACTGGGAGCCATTCGAGCACATGCTGATCTCTCCCCCGAACCACAGGGGTGGCCAAATCTTTTCCAGTTCTCCCACAACCAACCCCAGCTTGCCCTCTTTTTTTATGAGCGTTGGCCTCCTGCACAGCTTCATAAGAGAGGCACCAGCATATTCCATCCCTCAGGATAGGCACTATTATCCTTCCTGCCTGTGTAAAGTCACAAGCGATTAAATGAACTTGGGCTGCATGGATCACAGTCAGGGTTTCATTTCTCTACACCCCCAGTGAAGCATTACATATATATGTAGTCAATAAATGGCTAGAATGAATGGGCACTGATGTAGACTGTTAATGAAAGTGACTAGCTCCAGCTGCTGTACGATCACAGGCAAAAAGTCACTCACCTGCTGTATGTAAATGCAGCACCACTCCATTCAATTTATTTTCACCCATTCATTTGGTTCCTGCAACCTCAATTACTTTTAAGTCATCAGCCATCACTGGACATAATCCTATCATGTATCCTAAGTAGTAGGCTTGCATGCAAAAGGCAAGATAGAGCTGCTGTCACAAATGTCCAAGCTGCTGAGACTGGAATGTCAGGAAATGCGACTCTGGTTGACTATGGCAATGTAGGAAGTAGAAGAATCTGCAAAAGGACCTGAAAGCAATGAAGTCATGCTTTTTTTTTTTTGGAAAGGCAATTTAATATCAGCATCTTCTGTGAGTAATAAATACTGCGGTGGTGGTGCTGCGATAGCGTTGTCGCCTCACAGGAAGACGTTGTGCCGTTCGATTATCAGCTAGAGCGTCTTCTGTGTAGAGACATGCGTGAATGGGTGTACCTTCGTTGAAGGTTGTGCGTCAGGGCTGACAAACTCGGCATGTAAAAAATCTACTGCCAATCATTAGCGGACCGGAGTTCCGCTGTGGTGACCCCTAACTGGGAAAAGCCGAAAGACACAAATCTTCTGTGAGTAATAACTACAGTGTATGTAAAATAAGGCTAAAGCACAAGCCTGTGAGACTCACTGAAACTGCTACTGCCACTATGATGATTAGAAATTCTGAGCATAAGCAGCAATTCTGAGTGCTGCTACTCCAATGAGAAACAGAAAATCCTGCAGGAGAGGATATGGCTCTATAATCTCACATTGTGGTGACACACAGTACTCAGGGAAACAGAAGATTTAAGCAGAAAAATTAGCACGTCTGTCTCAGACCATTTTGAGGTTGGAACAAAATACAAAAGTAGTAGTAACTACTTATCATGCATAAGGAAGATTAGTATTACACAGAAATTGAGACAATATTTTATAGGTGTTTTTTTTTTTTTTTTTTTTACTAAAACTGGTCCTTTTGCATACTGGATGTCTGTCTATTTTAATGCAGACACTCAATTCTACAAGGGTGAAGTAAATGAATAAAATTAATGTTCTGAATGTTAGGTTTTCACTATATTAAAATGTTCAGCATCTTGTGCGTCATTTTCAGCTGTTAGTCTTTTAAATATTAGACAAATATTTTGGATGTATGACCACCTAACAATCATCATCATACTGAAGCTTATTTCCTCCTATCCAAATCAATCACAAAACTGTAATAAAAGCAATTGCCACAAATTTATGAAAGCAGAATAATGACATTATATGGCTACAAACATCTGGTAAATAAGTGTCTAGTCCATGTGCACTCCATAAATGACAAGAAAAAATATGGACGAACGTGAGAGAACCACAGTCTTACACTTGAGAAGGTAAGTATTCTCTTGTGCTGGAAGTATAGTCTTCTACTGCTAACTAGCAAGAATGTTTGGCTGCATACGAGTGCTGTTCCTTGCTACAAGTACAATTACCTACAAGAGCTCTCTTTCAGAAGTACTTCATCAAATTGTGGCTTGTAAGCCTTGCTGCACACCATACAGCTCACAGAGTACTCTGCTAAGGGTACTACTTTCAAATGCTTTAGCACAACTCTTAAGACTTTCCTAAATAGATTTCAGGGACAGTCAGCAGATGTTGCAGAAATGGGCAAGTCCTACTGAAGAAAGATGATGGGAGCTGGGAAGGATTTTTATTTTGGAAAATGGACTGAAGTCTGAAATTTTGATAGAAGTGCTGCATGCAAGGAAGGAATTTGCACCATCTAGAAACAGAACTTATATTTGTGATACAGCTGCTTTTTGCTAAAGTGAAATGCTAGGATACATTAAAAGTAGGTTTAGCTAGGGTAACCAGGTACTGTTCACATGTATATTACATAAGAGAATACATTACAAATGCTGCTCAACAGGAAAGTGAAATCATGAAATCAGTGTTTTTCAATGAAAGCCATGGATACATTTTGCTAATCTTTCAATACAGGTGCACAAGTCGTGCTAATGAGCTGCAAGCAAGCTATTCCTTCCTCACAGGAGGTAACTAAAGCCCTCTGTCACTGACAAAAAGGACAGAAGTGTCTGCTGAGCTCTGTTTAGTTGACAAAAGCTTAATAAAAGAGAAACAACCAGTTCACAGCAAGATCTCAATAAATTAATCCAGCTATACAAGTTAAGTCATTCAAGTATTAATCAACCAGCTGTAACCTGCCATATGCTTAGGTCAACATACAGAAATTGGAAACTTGTCCTTTCACTACAGAAAATGAAGGCTTAATATAAAACTTGAACAGCTTATATTAGCATGCCACAAAGTACAATAGTTACATGTAATCAGATACCTCATTTGAATCAATAAAGTTGAATGATTATTTGCCTTGATAAATTCAGTATGAAACACACTCCTACTGTGTTCTCTAGGAAGCTACGAGAAGATGAAACATAAGGTCTATAAGGTATCTACTTCTCTGAAGTACAGGCTAACAAAGTTCGCAGATGGCTGCAAACTAGGAGCCATAATCGAAACTCCTAACGATGTGGACATCCTACAAAAGGGCCTCACTGAGACAGATGCCTGGTGTCAAAGCCATTGTCTCAAGCTCAGTGCCAAAAAGTGCATCGTCATCCCTTTTGGTAAAAACTCTATACCCATGAACTACCACATAGGCGGTAGTCTACTTAACACCAAAAGTGTGATAAGAGACCTTGGGACACAGGTTGACAGTAATCTCTCCTTTAATAATCACACTGCCGCAGTAGTCAGGAAATCCTTCTACGTGGCACACCTCATCACAAAAGGTTTCTCATCCAGGAAAAAAAGAGGTCATTGTTCCCTCTATTCATCACTCATTAGACCCATTATAGAATACAGCGCCGTTTTGGTATGTACCTTACAAGACATCTACAATAACTGGAATGGCCGCAGAAATACCTCACAAAGAGGATTACCGGCCTCAAACAGATGCCCTATGCAGACCGTCTCAAAAAACTCCAGCTTTACTCCGTCGCATATCACCTACTCAGAGGCGATCTCTGCCTAACATACAAAGCTATGTTAAACCCACAGCTGTTGGACATGCTCCACTTAAAGAAATCCCAATCCCTCTGAGCTACATGCTCTAGGGACTTAAACCTTGTCACCACAATAAACAGAACATGCAGGAGGGATAGATTCTTGTCCCAGACACTTCCCATACTCTGGAACATACTACCTATCTATATCAAACAAAGCTCCTCATTAGCACTCTTCAAAAAAAATCTTGATGATTGGATGGGAGATAAGAACTTCACCCTGGAGATCACTTCCGTGGCTCTGCTTGACAGGGGCACATGAAAATAATTTTCTTGGGTGGCGAAAGCCAGGGTACCTTTTTGGCTAGGCTTAATAGTACCTACCTATGAACCTATAAGAAGTGCTGAGACGTTTCAGTTTAGAAATGACTTGAGATATACATGTTAGATAACAGAAGAAAAACAGGCTGGAAGGAAGCACTCAGGTTCACAGTTTCTTCAAGGTTTAATGGCAGAAAATAGTAGATGACTGTAGTAGTCAAACTGTGAACCTCAGTACTTCCTTCCAGCCTGTTGTTCTTCTGTTATTGGTGGTCGTAGTGGTTGGAATCCCCGTTTTTACTACTTTGCTATGCATGTTAGATGTTACCTGCAAAACTCGACTCATCCATTGGAAGCTATCTTCCTCAGAGGCATCTGGTCGCTGCTCTGCTGCTACTACGATCCTCTCATCATAAAAGACAGAAACTGAAAATACTGCTATCCTGTGGGGGGAAAAAACAAAGAAAAATCAAACCACAAGTCATCGACAAACAAATAATTTATGACTATACAGAATGGTGCCAGCTTTGGCCATATGGCAGTGGTGCTTTCATTCAGAAGGCTACATGCTTGAGGTACACAATACTGCACTGACCTTGCATGTACTTCTGATATAATGCTTCAAGACTAACCCAGCAATGATATTACCTTTCACACAAGCTACTGTATCAAGATTCCGTCTGTCTACATCTTTGGCAACAATCCACAAAGAAGTCAGATCTTCTGCATGACTGGTCAAATGCACATGAATATCTGTCAGTCCTGTCAAATGTTTCCCACGTAATAAAAATGTGACTTCAGCAGACCCTCCACGGCTATAACAAAACAAGTCTATCACTGTACCACTGCAACAATACCAGTACTTCAGTATTGTGACCGTATCAAACGCACACAAATTTACATGCCCATGAGACTTCAAAGGTGTTTTGCTTGATAACATATACAGACAGCCTGGATATTTACTCTCTGTTAGCTCTCTGTGTACATCACAGGTCAAGTTCCATCCTTTCTGCAAACATTATATTACCTCAGAGTGTACTAATGGCTGAAATTCAGCAATTATCTTATAAATGCCCCCTCCAATTTCAAATTTAGCAATTATTTTTAAGGCCCCTTCCAATTTCCTAAATAAAATGCACACAATTTGTTTTATCTTTTAGCAACTTCCCCACATTTATAACTAAAACTATAAAACACATCACAGAATTTTGAATGTAAACATAATGCATTTAAAATTCATAATCCTCTTAAACACAGCACTTACCTCAAATTTGATTACTAAGGGGTCAACAAAAATCCCTTTTCAGAGCATTACCTCCTAAATGCACTTCTGCCATTTAATCCTAGTGCCTCCCAATAGTGCCCAGAGATCCCAACCTACCCATCTGACCTATCAATACTCTGAATGTACCTTTATCTATCTTGGCTGTGATCTGTTAATCCTATTAGTGATCTGTGTCAACATACCCCCTTCAAAATGTTTTTGCACCCCCCCATACGACAGAGCTCAATGGCTTCTCTATCTGCACCCAACTGGCTCATTCATGCTACAGCTGCATGAGTGCTATGACCTATTCATTCCTGCCCATGAATCATTCTGAGCTCATCTGCTTGGGGTTAAGAGTCAGGAAGTAGGGAGCAGAACGGAATGCTAATCCCACAAGGCGGCCTATCCTATCCCGTAATGGAGCACCCCACCCCACCCCTGCTGGTGGTTCTGAGCTCCCCTATAGCTAGAAAAGGAAGTATGCCACTGCACACTGAATTTCCACTGATTTATAATGCAACTTGATCTGACACTGTGGGTTCAGTAGACTCGAGCTCCACATGGTAAACACCTAGTGCTCCCACATTTCATTTGTGTCTACTCACAGCCTTCTGAGTCTTAGCAAGATTGCATACCCAAATCATGGACTTTTCTAAACTGGAAATCTATCTTGCAATGCTTAGAGAAAAGTATGGATAAAGGTCTACGTGTTTGCCTCACAAATACCTTGTACCAAGACATGCTTAAAGAAAGAAGTGGATGAATTGACTGCTGTTCTAACATGCTTGTGGATGGCTCTTCCATGCTTCTCATAACAGAATACAAATACACTTTGCTAGCCATTTAGAGCAGATTTACTTTGAAAGTGGTTTACCACATTTCACTGTAGAGAAAAAAAAAACAAAAAGCTGCTCTATAAGAAACTTTTTTTTTTCTTCTGGCTGGATACTAGCTGAAGAGTCTGTGAATGCCTAGTAGATAGAGAACTCCTTCCTCTTTATTTTGTGGGAGTGGCAAGAATACACATTCTTGAATGGTTTATGTGAAATGTCGAAAACCACCCTGAGTCAAGAACAAGAGGTTCACCCTGAGAATGACCCAGTATTTATGAAAAACTGAAAATAGCCCCTTTACAAAGCAGAACCTGTAGTGTTGAGATTCTCTTAGCACAGAGGACTGCCAACTAGACCTGTTTTCAAGACAGGACTTTTAGTGTCAATGGTTCAAATTGGTCCAATGCCTGTTTCTCCAATACCAAGTTGACATTTAAAGGTGGTAATGACTGTCCCTGCTTGGTGGATACCCCCCTCCCCCAAGAAACTTATCCATGAGTTAAGTCATTCACCAGGGACGAATGTCTTGTAAGGCATGTAGTAATGACAGTAACATGCACTTTAATGGTAGAATATAAGCTTGCTAATTAAAAAAAAATTCTAAAAAGTCAGATAACCAGAGACATCCCCCTTCACACTTGCAAAGGTTCTTTTTTTTCTTTTCACTTCATGGAGAATCTTCCCCATTTTACCAGACATGACTTCTATATGATAAAATACACAGTCATGCTCACTTCATTTGGCAACTCTTCTGACGAGAAGAATAAAGGTCAAATCATGGCAGCATGAGTTCCTTCAGATTCAGATGCGCCAGGGACCCTGACTGATGAATAAGTAGGTCTAGTTTCATGGGAAAGAAGCAGGGAGGCTCCTTTGCTTCCTGTAGTACTACATATCATAAAAAAGTGATGTCTGGACTACATCTGGGGTTATCAGAATCACTACTTTAGTCCCTTTGTCCTTACACACTACTACAAGACCTTCAAAATTAACAAAGTGGAGGATATGCACACAGAAACAGGTTCTTCTTAAGGGAAAAAAAAAAGCATTCACATTCAAGGTTATACCATCAAAAGGTCTTGAGTAGTAATCCGGTAAGCTGTTGACTTACTGAGTGAGCAAACAATTTGATGTCTGTACCTCCTAACTGTCCATTTAGAAACTAAATATCTAATTTTTCAGCTGGCAATTGTAGTTCCCAAAGATAAGTGCTGCTCAGAATGTCTAGGATCCTGCTAACTGCCAAGGAGATGGGTACTACCTTAGGTGTAATGGCTGCTTATATCATCAGATCCCAGTCACAGGGAATACGATTGCCTGACATTATTTTATTCATACACCACTTCACTGTCGTACGTAATAATATCCCCAGCTTCTACAGAATGTCCTGAGGGTCAAAATGATCACCGACATCTCAGTTAAGTTGATGTGGAGTTCCACTTCCTGTGAACACTCTGAGATCCTAAATGGGACCCTCAGACACTGTCCAATGTACCTGTCATTAAGAGACTACACTTGGGTGGTGAGAACAGAAGGCCTTCATTCATCCAGACTTGTATCACTTAAGTGAACTTTTGTATAGATACATGGTAGCACCACTATGGTTCTGTCTAGATAGCATGATTGTTGATCTCTCAGAGTCCACGTATCACTGGATCTATCTCAAATGAAGTCATACCAAAGTGCCATAAGAAAGACTAATGCAATGAAATTGAGAGCCCTGAGGAATTCCATCACCAAAATGATAAGGGTATGAATCTGCAGGAGGAGAAAAAACTTAATGGTGGTGCCTGAGACCAGACTCAACTTGGGTTGTCTGAGGGAGAAACACAAGTTATGAAAATAATGTACGATAACTGCTAGACTCTCCTAAATTACCTGTTCTGTTGGGCCTAAGGAAGCAATCATCATAACAGGAACTGTACGCAAGGTGTTGCTGTCACCAGGTATATGATGACGATCCAGGTACTTATAAACAGCCTAAAGAACAGGAGGTAAATTGGAAATGGTGGTTCTCTACGGTGAACATTAGAAATTTGTGGCACACTTTGCATACTAGACTGTAGAGGTATGCACTCTTCATTAACAAAACGTTAGGTATGATGGGTGGGAGGAAGGACTGCAGGTTAAAGATTTTGAACACGGGTGTTTTCAAAGAGATTAAGCCTTCAGCCTCCAAGGGCCAGTTTTTTTTTTTCTGGCAGGGGGACCAGGGAAAAGTCTTCAGTAAAAACTGGATCCCTCTTCTTCTCAGGGGACTACCTGCATGGACCCTTGGAACAGCAGCTGCTTGATGACAGAGAAAGCCAGTTCTACCTAGTCCTGTGGAATGAGCAGCATCTCCAAAAAGTGGGATGGATCTTTACATTTCCATAACTGATGCTGGTCATCACACAGCCGTTCCAAATTATGCTTTCTCAGCTGTTCCTGAACTAGCTTAACCTGCTCCCTAGTCAAGAGTGGGATGGGGGAATGGGCTACTGGGAAGGACAGAGAGGATTTCTGACCGAGTCATATCTAACTAGAAGGGCTGGCTTAGCTGATTCTCTCACACCTACCCAAGTTGCTCTTTGTTTGCCCTGACATTTCTGATTTTTAAGCACTTTTTTGCTCCCGGCCTATTGGCTTATAACTGAAAGTTTCAAGCTTTGAAGGAAAATTCCATCTATACACCAGTGGTACAACAATAAGCTGCTTCACCCTTCCCCTATTCTCTACATCACCCTCCACTTTCTTGAAAATGTTTCAGTGTTTTCAAAGAAGGAATGGATTCTTATTAGGAGGAGTGATCAGCAGACCCCTGTAATGCCTTCCTGTACTGGGTAGATTCTCAGCCTTGCATGGTGTCTTAAGCAAAACTCCACAGCAGCTGTAGTGTAAGCTGAATTCTGGAAAAGGCAAGGACTCATTTTAGTTCTGCAAGCTAGAGCCTCTATTTATCTTGGGACTTCCCTTCTGATAAATGGCCATAAGTAGCTACAATTAATTACCCTAAAGTCTGGTGTAGCCAACATATACAGATTTTCTTCAAATACATCTAGAACCCTATTTTCCCCATCATTAGGGAATGTACTAAGGCCTGCAACCAGTTTGGAGCCTTGAACTGCATTCAGATAGCTACTAATGGGATCTGCATTTTTGTACAAGCACTGGCAAGCTTAATGGGACTTCCTGAAGACTGGCAGTTGGGAAATGACTTACAGCAAAGCCACGGAAAAAAAAAAGTATCTTTAAACTCTTGTGGAGTTATGTTCCTCTACTCCAAAAGGTTGAAATATCTCTTTTGGTACCTTTCATTTCCTAAGTATCCTTCTTATGTTATTAAAAGATGAGAAAACACTAACAAAAAAAAAGAATGAGTGAGAAGGTCACACAGAAAAAACAATCAGTAAAAACTAAATGCAAACTCCAGCCAAGCTGGAACTTCCAATGAGTGACTTCTCAAACCTCTTGAATCAGAGGCATGTAGGTTATATGCAAATGACCCTTATGAACACCAGGTTCAATTTTCAATTGCCAATTGGCTGAAACACCTGGTGCTCATAATGGTCATTTGCATATATCCTATATGCCTCTGATTCAAGGAGTTTGAGAGGTCACACATTTGAAGTTCCGGCTTGGCTGGAGTTTTCATTTTGTTTTTACTGATTGTTTTTTTGTTTTTTCTGTGTGACCTTCTCACTCATTGTTTTAGTTTATTTGGGATATTTAGTAGTCACACTAATGATAATGGCCATCAGATGGGTATAACAGCCCTGTATTTCTTATACTTAGACAAACACTCTGCTTGTGCTGTGCTGACGAGGTCATAACAAGGCCGAAATATGCATATCCACAGCTAGTGGGGTTTGGCTTTATTGGCCTGAAACTTTCCATTAAAATGACAAAACAACTCATGGGCATTCAGAATTGCCAATTGGCTTAAACACCTGGTGTTCATAAGGGTCATTTGCATATATCCTACGTGCCTCTGATTCAAGAGGTTTGAGAGGTCACTCATTGGAAGTTCCAGCTTGGCTGGAATTTTCATTTAGTTTTTACTGATTGATCTTTCAATAAGATGAAAATTTCACCTTCAAAGGACACACTTTCTAGGGAAGAGCTACACAAGGTAAGTTAAGACTTGAACAGTGAGGAATAAAACTGTGCAGGTGATATGTGCTGTAGACTTAGTCTTCCTCTTCCTGTGAGGTGTCTGACTCCTTGTTAGAAGTTTCTCTTTTTTCATTTAGCAGGTTTGGAAAAAAAGATGGCAGTGAAGCACCCTGTACTGCTGACTGTAACAATCAGGCCTGACTGAGATGTCTGTGCTTACAAATACACTAAAACTGAGGAAGTATAATACAGAAGTGCACATGGCTCCTGTTACAGAGACCTACAAATTTCCTTATGTAACTTAGCACACTGTGCGGATTTGTTTATCCTAGGTTCATTCATGTTCTAAGGCCAGAGGAAGCCTGCATTGCCTTATCCACATTACACTAATGGCTTTGACAAACTTATGTAAGCGACTTCTGCAGTACTGACCCTTTGGTACTCACTCCAGAAAGACAACTTTGCCCAGCTTCAAAAGAGTTGAAAGCAGGCTGATAAGA
Source organism: Protopterus annectens (assembly GCF_019279795.1). Lineage (NCBI taxonomy): Eukaryota > Metazoa > Chordata > Ceratodontiformes > Protopteridae > Protopterus > Protopterus annectens. Next base: position 814,863,599 of record NC_056743.1, read on the forward strand.
AAATCAGATGCCATCAACAGGACCTGGAGTACCTGTTGTGACATCCTTGGGCCTACAGGGAAAAAAGTTAAATGGTCTTCTACTCTTCAAGATCCTTCTTGAGGATTCTTTCTACTTCAACTTCCGTGTGGTGCTGATCATTACCTTATGTGGCAGACATTCCAATTAAGATAGCAATGATTGTTCAGAAGCTTCCTTAGCATATTACATTTTTATACATTAGCCATAATGACACACTGGTCTTCCTGAAAAAAAAAATATGTGGCTATTCTAACCAAAACAGGATCTTGTTGCTAAAGTCACAGATGATTTTCAGGTCTGCACAAGTCCTGCCAGAAAACAAATACAGTTTCCCCTTGTTTCTGATTTTTTATGCTTCACCTGCTGATAATCAAGCCTCTTGCCTTCAGTCAAGCTCAATTACTCCCGATGTCCAGCATATTCTCTAGAGAAGGCAAAACCTCATACAGACAGCCTCAAATGTGTTGCATGCCAGGCACTGGAGCATTAAGGGCATATTTACTTCAACTTGCCCATTCACTAGGCAGGGAGCAGTGGAAAATCTGCATCACCATAGGGACCATAATCCCCTCCTGTTGCAGGCACACATTCCAGTTCACTCATGATGAAAGCTACTGCCAAAGCAGCTTGCTGGTCGAAAGCTTGCCCTGTCGGCACTGCCTCTTGCAGCACTACTCCTCCCTCTCATGGACTGTGCAGTGGATGAACCCAAACTACCTGCTGCCTCTCAGGATAGCATGCCATGCATTCCCTGTCAGTTCTATCAAGTGCCTCAGACACTAATTAATTTCATATCACCAGGGAAGTAGTCAGATCTTTATACCTCTATGCCACTGGTGTGGGCTCAGTTTCCCTTGAAATTTCACCAGCAGGGACTTCCAACAGGGCTGCACACTGAGCTGTAGCTTGAGTAGAGCTCTTCCTGTGTGAAAACTGAGAAATTGTTAAAAGGAAAAACAGTAAAAGTTACCAATTTGTGTGAAACTCATTTACTGGTTAGCAATTAGACTGTCTGGATGTCAGCAAAGAAGGCCAAAAATACAGCTTTGATGGGCCATGATAATATCCCAGGATGTCTCCTAAATAAACACAAATATGACTTGTCAGGGCCACTGGTGTAACTATTCAACCACAGCCCCCACACAGGCTTCATGCCATGCAAATGGAAGACTGCAACAGCCACCCTCTGCACAATTGCAGAGCACTAGTGGATCTGGGAACTACAGAGGCATTAGTCTGACTAGTCTCATATACAAAGCCATGGAAAGAATCATCATAGAAATGATTAAAAATCACATAGGAAACCAGCTTCCAAGATGGCTGCACACTAATCAACACCTTAATTTCAGCTCTTCCATTGTGAAAAAGAAAATGAGAAACAAGAAGTTTTAACTCTGCCAGTTGTAGTATACTCAGTTACTGGCTGGTAAGTAAGCTTTCTGGATGCCAGCAAAGAAGAAACTTATACAACCCTAAATTAAATCAACTAGAAAAGTGAAGAGAAAATACTGATTGGGAAGAATACTGCAGCTGCTCAGCAAGATGCAGTTCAAGCATCAGCTTTGGTGCAAGATATGGCATCTAGTAATCTAGAAGAAAAACAAATCAAATGTACTCAGAGATGATTAAAATAAATGAAACACTGAAGGAGTATATCAACTCAAATAACAAAAGGCTGGAAAAAATGGAAGATGCTTTAAACAGCTACTCAGACGAACTAAAAATACTGTAAAACTCAAAGGTTGAAATGAAGAAAAATGTGGCTGAGTATAAGACTACTGAAGAAGAGCCGTTTAAAATGGTAATATTAGAGGACAGACCATGCAGGAAAAACTTCAGATTTTCTGCTGTACCAGTGAAACTGGAAGGAAAAGACTGTATTAAGTTTATGAAAGCACAAATAAGCATCTGGACTCGTGCTGCAGTGTAGGATTTGTTAATTAATAAAGGGCACATTGTGTGTATGCTCCAAATTTAGCCAACAGAAAGCAAATAAGACCTGTAGTAGTAAAAATGCAATCATACCAACAAAAAGATTTCATCCTGATGAAACTGTGGTAGAAGGGCAAGTATAAACAATTTGAGACAGTAGACTGTTTGTGGAAAATGACTATTCACTGTACACCAGACTGGAGAGAAGCAAATTTATCTCAGCAACCAGGCAATGTTGAGCAGCAAGTGTGAGATTAAAGCTGCTGTATCCAACTGTCTTCAGAATATTTTCCTGGAGTGTCAAAGTCATTTTTTGATGCAGAACAGCCTCAGGAAGAAATACAAAAGTTTGTCAAAAATGAACCAATAAACAGAAGGGGACTCTGCATCTCACTCTTCTAACATTAAAATTCACAGACAGACTTTGCAAGTGAAATCTTTTACAAAGTTCTAAAGGAAAATGATTTAGATACAGAAAAAAAGCAGAGGAGATGACTATAAGAATCAGGAGTACATTGGACTTTAACAGGAAACTGGGGTTGGGAGATGGAGATGAACAGAAAGAAGACCAGCAATACTGAAATTAGTGAAAAATTTGAGATTAAATCACATCTGTGAAAAATGTCTCTACCAAAAAAATGGAAAGACTGGTTGGTCTTTTGCTGATTTAAACTTGTGGGGGAATGAAATGCATATACCCTACTTCATGTAATTGAAGTTCGGAAGGACGCCAGAAGGACAGGAAAAAGTAACTATGTAAAACAAATTTTGTTCTTAATAATATTTACATATTTCAGTTATTGTTGTATATGATAAAGATACTTAGGTTCATAGGTTTATATGTTAGTGTTAGGCTAACTGCCCTTGTGTGTCATTTTAAGCCTAGCCAGTTACCCCATGTGGGGATCAAACCTGAGAAGTCTGCAGCTGGGTGAGTGTAGGTCTCCAAGGAGACAAACTGACTGGTAGGCAATAAAAGCCAGAACACGTTTTTAACAATAAAGTTAATGTTTTCTGAAACCATATAAGCTGTTTTTCACATCAGTGAGGGAAATAATAATAAGATATGAACAGACAGGAAGTATTTTAAGTAGGAGCACAGGTTGTAGCATGTGTCTTAGCATGGATAACCTTAATTTTAGGTTAGGAAATGACTGTGTGTGTGTGTGTGTGTGTGTGTGTGTGTGTGTGTGTGTGCGTGCGTGCGTGCGTGCAGCTGTCAATTTGAGACACCTTTTCCCACCAGGAGGGCTAAACGTCATTATACCTACATAGTTGTATGTGCTTGTTTTTAAGTTAATAGTTTACAGGGGTGTTCTGGAGGTGTGTTTGGTTGTTGTTTGAGAGTTTTCATTAAAACAAAACATCCTGTATAATGTGACGTAGGTTCAAATGGAGACAAAAAACAAATGTATAAAGGATCAGCCTGCCAAAACATTTGTGATGCATATTACATAAAAGTTGGAAACAGACATTTAAAAAAAGCTGTCCTATATAATAGGTGGGAATAATAACTTTTTATCATAATGGCTGCACTGTCCTTATTGTTTTGGAATGCAAATGGACGCACTGGTATAAACTAAAAGGTGAGAGCACTGAATTATATTAAGAATTGCAGAATGCAAATAGCAATGCTACAGGAGACCTACTTGGGGAGAAGTGAGCATGTAAATTTGATAAAGAAAGGATTTTAGGATGGCTATTCAATAGAATATCAGGGACAAAGGAAAGGGGGAGTATGTATACTAATTCCTACAGGAGTTTCAATAGTGACAGAACAGTAAAGAAAAGATAAAGGTAGATTTGTGGTAGTAAGGGGCTAATGGCAAGGGAGGAGGATTACACTGGCATGTATTTATATTCCACCTACAAGTGCCATTATGGAAATTACAACATTTTTGTTGGAAATAATCAGCTTTCTGCAGGGTTATTACTTACAGGTGGGGAGTGGAACTTATTTTACAACAGTGATGATGTACAGGGGGAGCTAGAATGGAAAATATAATAAAAGCAGTTAGAATTCTGAATAAATTTATGAAAATCTTTGGTATGGAAGACATGAATCAAGTAGTAGGAACTTGGACACAATTTACATATTATTCTTCAAGGTACAATAAATGTGCAAGACTTGACAAAGTATATTTCACAGGAACATGTGCATTTAATTGAAAGTGTCAACACACAACCAATGACTACTTCAGATTGCATGCCAAAAACAACTAAGATAAAAATGAACAGCAATGAAGTAAAAACGAGACACTGGTGCTTCCCCACCTACCTATTAAAAGGAGAGGAATTTAATGACTGGGTAGTGGAAATTATTCATGAGTTATTAGGGAAGACAGAAATTTCTTCAGAAGATACTGCTAGTGAGTGGAATAACATGAAAGAGTAGTTTAAAAATAGAGTAGAAATAAAAGAAAAAGAGATATGGTCAAGAAATAAGAATTATTTAGAAGGGTTGACAAAGGTTAAAGTATTGCAAAATAACAGAATCTCACAGAATAAGAAGAGGTGCAAATACAGAGGGTTAAACAGAAAATAAGGGAGTATCTGCATAAAATGCACAAGGTTAGAAAAACTGCCATTAAGCAACTGTTTTTTGATAGTAACTCAGAGCACAAAAACATTTAGGACAATGACTTAGGCAACAGAATGTAGAAGGGTTGTTGCCAATGGACCTTATAACAAGAAAAATAACCAGAGAGCCTGCAGCGGTATTAGAAATATTTCAAAAATTTCATGAAAATTTGTATAAAACACAGAAAACTATTAATCAAGAAAAGGCACAAATGGAAACATTTCTGGAAGACTCATGTATGCCAATGTTAGAGAGGTAGAGGAGGCTCAACAATTAGACAGGAGATGAGATAAAAATGGTGATGCAAAATCAATCTGTAGGAAAGCCTTCAGGAAGAGATGGCACTCCTGGGGAAGTTTGGAAGCTAGGATGGATGAAAGTGATAAAGATCTGGAAGGTTTTATTTAACAGTACTTTCAAGGGAGGGGAAGTACAACGACAACCTGGAAAGAAAGCCTAAAAAAATACCTAAATATGGTAAAGACCCATCAGACCCAGCTTCATATATGCCCATTTCAATTTTAAACCATGATTATAAAGTGTTTATGTCTATAATGGCTAATAAAATGGCAAAGGCATTGCCAAATTGACAGATATGGATCAATGTGGTTTTGTAGCTGGAGATAAACATTTGAAAGCATTAATTGAACAATGATGATCCAGAGGGAAGCTGAATGCAACAAAATACCACTTGGGCTTCTTGGTGGGTTTTAATGCAGAGAAAGCATTCAACAGAGTAAGCTGGGATTTTATGAGTAGGGCAATGGAAGCATTTATATTTCCTGATACAATAATAAGGTTATTTAGGAGGATATATGAGGGACGGAAGCAAAAATCAAAGTGGGATGGTTCCTCTTGCTATGGCAATAAAGAAAAGTTGGCTTTATTTGCAGATGATATTATTTTCTACTTAATAGAACCAGAAAAGAATATCTCAGTGTTGTGAAACACTCAGACAGTTCTGTTTTTTTGTTTCAGAACATAAAATTAATGAAGATAAAAGAAAGACCATATCTGTAAACTATCCACTCACACATGAACTGGTTCAGCAATATCTGTGTTTATGGAGACATGATAAAATTAAGCATTTAGGAGTATGGGTTAAAAAAAGGATTTGGTTATGGCAGCTAAGGATATGTGGGAAGAGACTAAACAAAAGATACTACATAAAGTGAGAAACTGGAAGCTCTCACCTTTAAATATGGATTGCAAGATGCAAGCAGTAAAAAAGTTTTAAGTCCCTTTAGATTTTACATACAGGCCACACTTATTTTTATCAATCAGAAGAGAAGTTGTGGACAGTAATTAATAAAGAGCTGAAGGATTTTATCTGGGGGGGAAGAGGGCAAGAGTAAAGTGGGATAAGCTGATCATTCCAACAGAACAAGAAGGTTTAGGATTAACTTAGTTGAAGGAATATCTTAGATACACAGTAAAGGCTCTTATACATAACACGAGCAAAAAGCTACAAATCAAAGTAGAAAGGGATGATAATGAAGCAGGGGGTAACTCAAGAAATAAGGAAAGAGTGAGATTCTGGACACAGATCCTTAAAAAATTTCAGAATATTACATTCATAAAGTAGCAGAAAGTACTCTAAGGACTAAGCTAACACGAGAATGGAGAAAGGAGAGTCTGACAAGTAGGGATGAATGCAATTAGAGGTACAGAGATCTATAGGCAAAAGGGGAATGGAATTTACTGGAGAAAACTGGCAAAGGAACCAAGTTCTCATGAGTAAATAGAGAGGGAAAGGTAACAGAATAGGAAGAGGTCAAGAAGACATTTGAACTGCAGGCTACAGACTGCCTTTCTTATCAGGTATCGAGAGTATACGCAAATTAAAATGGATAGTGGAATCCTGCCCTGGTTGACTTTTTAGTTGAATCTATAACATAATCTGCTGTTAAAAAAGGGTGGCGTTTGAAAGAGATGCATAAATGGGCGTGCCTTCGTTGAAGGTTGGGCATCGAGCTGGCACCTTAGCACCGTAAAAATCTACTGCCAATCATTAGCGGATTGGAGTTCTGCTGTGGCGACCCCTAACCAGGAAAAGCCGAAAGAACAACAATTAGGCATATAACATATTGCACAATAAGTATAAGAATCAATCAGAGAATGTTAGAAAAGACTGAGAAGAGAGAAAGATAAGCAATTCACAATGAAACAATGGAAGCACATATGCACGGTTCCCAAACATGCAACAAAGTCCAGAAAATTTAGAATTTTTGCTTGGATGTGTTTGCATAGTTTTTTATATCACAGACTCCAGAGAATTTTTCCTCAGGTGGATGACAAATATGGAGGTGTGTTTGGGAAGAAAGAGGTAACTGGAAATATGTTTTGGAGGTGCAATGAGTTGTCACACACTAAAAAAATTCTGTCAGAAACATTGGGTGAGCAAATGGGTGTAACTAAGGAATTATTTTTTGACATGGGATACAGAATCTGAAATGACTAGACATAGCAAGAAGAAAGCGTGGATTAAAGGTTTTATTACGCTAAAAAAGAGTGGACTATACATTGCTTTCTGCCTAGTTCCAGTTTCTGGTTTTGGTATTTGTTTTATCCTGGATATTTGACTGTTGCCTTTTTGTTTTTTTTGTGGCTTGTATGGCAGAAAGCAGAGACCACCACTTGATGGATGTCAGCATTCATTCTACTCCAAGGAAGAGTGAACAAAGTGTTTTAACCTTACTGATGCAAACTGAGAGAGATATTCAACAGACATTGCAGTTATTGAATCTGGAAAAGGTGAAAACCATTCTGGTATGGTCTAGTTCTGACAAACAGTTTGCTGACATTGTTTCAGCATTAAACACCAAGACTGATCCATTTTCTTCTTCTGAAAAGCCTGGCAATGTTGTTGAACTGCGTACTTACAAAGAAATGTGTGACAATTTGGATAGACTCTTGAAAAAATACAAAAGTCTGGATTTGGAGAAAAAGAAGTTATGTTCCTACCATAACATTCCATGCTAGTTGTCCTTCATCCTGTCTTCCTTCTTGCTGATTGGGTTCGGAGCTGATCCTTGGCTCTGACTCGGCCTACTTCTATAGCTCGAGAGCGGTTTACTGGCTTGAGACTAACCCTCATCCCAGAATGCCCAGCATCAGCTACCCAGATCTCGTTTGTGATGGTGCACACTAGACATATAAAGTAACCTAAAAACTGATTTACCAAAATAAAAGATCAGAGTAAACTGTCAAAAGTTTACCTGGCATGTGAACCAAGAAAAAGGAAATCAGCCAGTGAAACTATAGTGAACTCCTCTCAATCCTCCAGGAGGGGGGAACGCAAGAAGGAAGACGAGATGAAGGATAACTAACATGGAATGTTATGGTAGGTACATAACTTCTTTATGTTAAGTTGTCCCATCTCGCCTTCATTCTTGCTGTTTGGGACAGGGTCCCTAGCACCTAAAGACCCGGTGTGGCTCACTGGAACAGACTCTTCAGAACTGTGAAACCAAAGGAAGCCCTGCTCCGGGAGACCACATCCACTTTGTAATGAGAGATAAAGGTATGAGAGTTTGCCCAAGCGGCAACTGCACAAATTGAGTCTATGGGCAATTTAGACTGAAAGGTTACAGAAGTGGCTAATGCTCTAGTAGAATGACCTCTTGGTTTTGCTGGTAGATCTTTATGCCTTAAATGATAAATAAAGGCAATGGTGTCAGATAACCATTTGGATAAGGTCACCTTAGAAACTGGAAGGCCTTGCTTATTGTGAGCATAGGAGACAAATAACTGGTCTGACTTTCTTAGCTCTTTAGTCCTATGGAGGTAAAAACGTAATTGTCTATGCACATCCAGTTGGTGAAGACTGTATTCTGCCTTGTTGCTATGATTGGGAAAGAAGACTGGGAGATCAATGGATTTAAATTGTTTTCTGAAGAAACTTTTGGTATGAAAGATGGGTTGGTTCTTAGAGAGAAACTGTCTTTGTGAAACACCATATATGGAGGACTAACACAGAGTACTTGGAGTTCTGAAACATGTCTAGCTGAGGTAATAGTAACCAGAAAAAGTGTTTTCCAAGAAAGAAAATTTTAAGGGACATGATGCTGCTGGTTCAAAGGGAGGCAGAATTAAAGAAGTCAAAACTAAATTGAGATCCCAAGGAGAAGGTGGATCCCTCACTGGGGAGTCTAAGAAGATATGTTCCTCTCATGAAGGCTTTGCAGAGCTTAAGAGACATTATGCTAGAATTAAGAATTCCAATATGAAAATTAGATATGGCAGCCAGTTGTACCCTGATGGTAGCAGCAGCCACTCCTGACTGAAAAAGCTCTGCTAGAAATTCTAGAATTTGATGGACTGGGGCTGAAAAGGGGTCTAAGTTTCTAGATTCTGCCCAGTATGAAAATCTTTTCCATTTGCTAGCATAAGTCTTTCTCATAGTTGACTTATGAGAGGAAACAATAATATCACGAACTGCTGGGGAGATACTTGGGAGCCTGGCTAAGGTAGGAAGTGGAGTAACCATGCTGTGACCTTGAGAGTCTGAAGGGACTGGTATAACCTGCCTGATGGATGAATCAAAAGATATGGCACCAGGTCCAGAATCCAAGGCTGGTCTAGGAGGTGGAGGTGCAGGAACAGAAACCATATCTGTCAAGGCCAATAGGGGGCAATGAGGATAATTTTTGCACCCCAATGATTTTGCTTTCTGTATGAGTCTTGGAATTGGGGGAAATGCATAAAGGAGTCCATGAGGCCAATCGTGGACTAAAGCGTCCCTGGGTGTTTGACCTAGAGGAGGAGGCAGGGAGAAGTAGCTGCTGCATTTGTTGTTGTCGAGGGGAGTGGCAAATAGATCGCAGCAAGGCTAGGCCCATTTGCGGAAGATAAGATACGCAACTTCCTGATTCAGAGACCACTCGTGAGGCATGAGGATAGCCCTGCTGAGCCTGTCCGCTATAACGTTGGATTTCCCAGGGATCTGCGCTGCTGTCAGAAAACGTTGGGAGGAAATCGCCCATTGCCATAGCCTGAGGGCTTCTTGACACAAGGGGTAGGACCTGGTCCCACCCTGCTTATTGATGTACCACACAACTGACATATCTGTTTGGATCACAACAGTACCAGAAGGAAGAGAGTTTTGAAGAGCTTGCAACGCTAGGAGCACCACTCTCATTTCTAGGACATTGATATGCAGATGGTACTTGTGAGGTTGCCACATGCCTTGGACTGTCCTGCCTAGATAATGCCCCCCACCCTATCAGGGTGGCGTTCGTGGTCACTGTGGCTACCAGAGGGGGTTGTATGAAAGGTCTGCCCTGAGACACCAGTGGGAAGACCATCCACCAATAGAGGTGTCTTTTGCATGTTTCAGTAATCAGGATCATGTGAGACATGGGTAGTTCCTGGAAGGACCACTGCGTGAAAAGAAGCCACTGAAGGATTCTCATGTGGTAACGTGCTAATGGAACAAGAAGAATGGCAGCTGCCATGGAGCCTAGAGCTAGCAGGACAAGTCTGACTTGAATCTTTCTGCTCTGCTTTAGAAGAGACACTTGTTGGCTAATAGTGAAAACCCTTTCCCAAGGTAACCTTGTAAACATCTGTTTTGTGTTTAATTCTGCTCCTATATATGTAACAGATTGACAGGGCAACAAGGCAGATTTTTCGAAATTTAAATGCCCAGCTGGGTGCAGGTTGATATTGTATAATCCTGTGCCTCTAAGAGTTGATGCCAGGTGGTAGCAGTGAGGAACCAGTCGTCTAGATAGGGAAACACCTGGAATCCTGATGTCTCAGGTAAGCCGTGACTACTGCCATACATTTGGTGAACACCCTGGGGGCTGTGGTGAGACCAAAGGGCAGAGCGCTGAACTGGTAATGACTGGCCCCTATTTTGATATGGTAGTATGCATCCTGAAGATCTATAGAAAACATCCAATTGTCCTGACCCAGAAAGGGAAGAAAGGACTGCAGTGTTACCATCCAAAACTTTTCTTTTTGTACAGATCGATTCAATCTGCTGAGATCCAGTATTGGTCTCCAGTCCCCTGTCTTTTTTGGTACTAAAAAGAATCTTGATTAAGTTCCGGATCCTAGTTGGTTTGGGGGACTTCCTGAATGGCTCTTTTTTTCCTAGCAGTTTTGATATTTGTATGACTGCTTGATCCCTTAGATTGGGTGGGACAACTGGGATGGACTTTTTTGACTCTAGATGGGATGATGGAAGGGAATTTTGTAATATCTGAATATAATAGATAGTACCCATCTGTCTCTTGTTATATTTTTCCAGCCTTTTGGGTACAGCAAAAGTCTTCCCCCAACTGCTTGCAGAGGTGAGCAGTTGGGTAACCAGTCAAGGATGCCGGAAGGGTTTGGCAGAGAAAGTTTCTCTGTCATCCTGATTTTGCAGTCCCCCTCTGCCACGAGGGTGGCATCTGCCATTGTTGTTCTCCCCTCTGCCCCTGGTGGAAAAATCGCCACGTGTAACAGGCAAGGGTCCCTGGGATTATCGAAACCACATCTTTCCACCCCACTGACCTTTGGGATAAGGTCTGTTAGGAGTGGAAAAACGGACTCCCACGGCAGACAGAGTCTTGCCTTCCTGCTTACACCTGGTAAGTGTGTCTTTCACCTGAGGCGCAAATAGCGAGGAGCCATCAAAGGGAGTATTTGTGAAGGACGATCAAAAGGGTTCCACAAATTGACACAGCCACAGCCAAGCACATCTCCTGAGAGCCATTCCTGTACCTGTGGCTCTGCTCGCACCATCGGCTGCATAGGAAATAAGCCTCAAGGAGGAGTTGACTATTGAATTAAGAGTAGCAAGCTGGGAAGCTGTTTTGGCTGATGCTCCCTCAGCTGTAGGATCTTGTAGGGTATCTCCAAGCTCTTTTAGGGATCCCTTTGAAGTCATGTAAAATGAGAGATATAATTCAGGGACCTCATGGAGAAGGTTGCTGAGGAAAACATTTGCTTCCCATATCTGTTCATTGTCCTAGACTCTGTTTGTTGGATGGACAGACGAAGTTTCTGCTAACTCTTTCTTGGTGGCTGCTGCTACCACCATGGCATCAACTGGCACACCTTTAGTGAGAAAGTGTTTGTCCTGGGGAGCTGTTATGAATTTATTTAGTCTCCTCTGAGTAGGTTCCACAGAATCTGCAGCTGACCAAGCCTTTTCAGCCACTACAGACATGAGTGGATTGAAAGGTGAAGACACCCAGGAGGTGGCGGGTCGGGAACCAAATGCCTCCAGGTATACAGATTCATCCTCGGTAGGGGCTAGGGAAGACCAGCCACCCCTCTGCCTAAGCATTTCAAGGACGTCCGAAAAGGAAACATCTTCTGAGGGAGATCCTTCCGATTCATCCAGGTCTGTATCTGAGGTGACAGACTCAGGGGAGTCTAGGTGCTTCCTCTTGCACTTCTTCCAGGAAGGCTGCTCTGAGTGATCAGGGGAGGCCTCAGAAGAAGAGGGATCACCCAATGGAGTGTCCTGGGGCATAGGTTCCCTATGATTCTGGACTGTAGGATGAGCAGAGGTTGGCACAAGCACCATGAGGGATGGAGCCAATGGGGCTGATAGTAGGGCTGTTTTAGGGGACAGCACACTCTGCATGACATCGAAGGTGTCCCGACCCCAAGGCAAAGAAAGATTCGGCTCCAAAGAGACAGGAGTCCTTCTCCGCATCGAGGATGACAGCTCCGAGGCCAATGTGGGAGCCGAGCTCACCTGCTAAGCTCCGAGAGGGAGAGCGAGGTCGGACAAGGGTCCAATGCCATTCACCCCCTCGGAGCCGAGAGAGCCTCAGCACCCAGATCCCTCAATTGACAGAACAATCGAGGTGATTGGAGCAGACGTTGAAACCGAAGAGGAGGTGATCGGCATGGTCGGTTCTACTATCAGCACATCCATGGACTCAGACTCCAAACTAAGTGTAGTTGGAGGAGGAATGGAGATAGAGGCAGATGGAGCCGCAACCTGCTGAGGTGGGCTGGAAAGTAATTTCGCAAGGGCCTGCAACTTAAGCAACCTGCCAACTACTCTCTCAACATCCTGATCTGATAACCTAGAGGATCGAGAGGAGTGGGATGAAGAGCAATGACTGCGTTCACTTCCTAGTAAGAGTGACTGTGGCACCAAGCGGATCAGCTCCAATAAAGGAGACCTTGCTTGCTTGTGGCTCCGAGATGGCTCCGAGGTAGCAGTTGGAGCCGAGGGAGGAGTTGTCTTGTCGATCCTAGTCGGCACCGACAAACTTGTTCATTCAAGCCCTAGGATTGGTTCCGAAGATGGAGCCAATGGCTTGAAAGACTAAGAGGATTTCACTGGCTGAGAACCTTTAGCCGGGGAATCCTGTGGTTTCAATAATCCTCGAAGGATTCATTTGTTTTTGCGCTCCTGCAGGACCAGTGGACTAAATGCATTACAGACAGAGCAGGAGTCCTGCAGGTGCACAGCCCCTAAACAATAAACACAGCTAGTGTGCCCATCTGTCAGAGACAGTTTCTGACAGCATGAGTCACACTTTTTGAAGCCGGAAACTTTGGCTTCTTTAGACATCTTTCAACAACTAATCTAAAGAAGCAGTTTTTTTTTTTTTTTTTAAGAAAAAAAGGAGAGCCTCTAACTTAAACGGCTGTCCTAAGTGGGTGGGGGGGGGTGAGAATTCTCTAATTTAAACGAGTTCAGGGGAAACAAAGGCCTGCGAGTATGGAGGGATGGCCAACAAAGCACAACACACAAGAAAAGGCGATAGCTGAAGCGGCAAATGAGATCTGGGTAGCTGATGCTGGGCATTCTGGCATATGGGTTAGCCTCAAGCCAGTAAACAGCTCTTGAGCTATAGAAGTAGGCCGAGTCGGAGCCGATGATCGGCTCTGAACCCAAACAGCAAGAACGAAGTTGAGATGGGTTAACTTAACATTAAATATTTTGTACGCTGTATAGACTTGGGCATGGTCCCTAAGGACTTGAGTTTTTTTTAAGTGCCCTAATGGAGATGATAGCTCCGATGATGTTTTCACAACATTGAAAGATTTTTTTCAACAATGCTTGTCTTAACTATTTGAAGTTGCACATTGACAATACCTTCAAAATGATGGCTGGTTTAATAGAGGAAATCAATAAAACTAATGAAATCTTGCTGAAAGATTATCATTGCAAGATAGGTGAACGGATGGAATACCATTCACATTTTGAAGACATACAGAAGCATGAAGAATTAATAGTAAGCCGTAAAAACAACAAACTTAGTAGAGACGCCATAGCTTATGAAAATTATGTTGCATGCACAGATTTCTGTGTCTCTACTAAGCATATGAATAAAGATAGATCTTGGTCACAAAACAACAAAACCAGAGCCTTTCGCTTAAAAAAAGCAGGCACTGAGAATAACGCAGCAAGAGTAAGGAAGTCTAGTGCAACATCTGACATCAGATTACATAGCAGAGAAGTATCCAACGTTTCTGTAATGGACGCATTACAAGCAGGAGCTTCTGGCGTATCCAGTAGATTTATTAGTAGTAATTCACCAAAAACCAACAGTGAAAACGACACAGGACCAGAATAAAGACTTTTAGTGGAGAAGGAGGGCAAGAACTAAAGAACAAGAGCCCTAAGGAGAAAAGAACAGACAGTTTCCAATTCTTCCACAGACAATTAAATAAATACTACATGAACTACAATATGAACTGGCACCTCACCTAAGTGTCATGTTTAATCATAGCCTCACCTCAGGTTTGTTGCCCACTGAGTGGCGTAGAGCTACAGTTATCCAACTCCACAAGGGAGGATCTACCTTGGATCCCGGAAACTACCGTTCCACCAGTCTGGCGAGCCTTATCTGCAAGGCCATGGAGCGTATTATCATGGAACTTATAAACAAAGACATTGGCAACCTTCAAACACTGGACCCCACCAGTTTGGGTTCGTGAAGGGCTGATCTTGTCTCCTGAACCTGATTGACTTCTTCGAACCAGTCTCTAGAGCCATGGACAAGGGTAAGGTAGTTCACACAGCCAATCTAGACCTTGCCAAGGCCTTTGACACCATCTCCCACTCTGGGATCATAGATAAACTTACTAAGCTGGGCATTAATCCCTACATCACCCAATGGGTTGCTAACTGGCTTACTGATAGAACCCACACTGTAGAAGTAGCCGACTCCAAATCCAGCTCCAGACAAGTGACAAGTGGAGTACCTCAGGGTTCAGTGCTGGGACCACTCTTGTTTGGCATCTACTTCTCTGAAGTACAGGCCAACACTAAGGGACTCTGGCTAACAAAGTTTGCAGATGATTGCAAACTGGGAGCCATTATTGAATCACCAAATGATGTGGATACTCTACAAAAGGGCCTTGCAGAAACAGATACTTGGTGCCAGAGCCATGGGCTCAAGTTCAATGCCAAGAAATTTATAGTTATCCCCTTTGGGAAAAAACATATACCCATGAATTACCATATAGGTGGCAGTACACTAAACACCAAAAGTGTGATGAGACTTAGGGACACAGGTGGACAGTGGTCTCACCTTCGATAACCACATCACAACAGTCAGAAAATCCTTCTATGTAGCACACCTCATCACTAAGGGCTTTTCATCCAGAAAAAAGGAGGTCATTGTCCCACTGTACTCATCCCTCATTAGATCCATTATAGAATACAACGCCCCATTTGGTATGTACCTCTCAAGACATCTGCAACAACTGGAAAGGCCGCAGATATACCTCACTAAAAGAATCACTGGCCTAAGTCAGATGCCCTACGCTGACCGCCTTAAAAAACACCAGCTATACTCTGTCGCATATCGTCTACTCAGAGGCGATCTCTACTTAACATACAAGGCCATGCCAAACCCAGAGCTGTTGGACACGCTACACTTAAAGAAATCCCAATCCCTCAGAGCCACACGCTCCAGGGATCTAAACCTTGCCATCAAAATAAACAAAACATGCTGGAGGGATAGGTCCCTGACCCAGAGACTCCCCAGACTCTGGAATAGATTACCTATACATGTTCAAGCAGAGTGCCTCTTTGGCCCTCTTCAAAAGGAACCTTGACAATTAGATGGGAGAAAGGAAATTCACCCCGGGGATCACGTCAGTCGCCCTGCTAGACAGGGGTCCAAGGAAGTAAACAGTGTGGGAAGAAATAGCCAGGGAATTGTTATGGCTAGGCTTGTATAAGCCCTAGGGCTGACAGCCTAGTACCAACCTATGAACCTATAAACAGGTACATTGCAATGGAAAACAATGTGTTGAACCTGTCTACATTTGTTTTGAACTATAACCATTTAAAAGTGTTAAACTTGGGTTTAAATTTTGTGCCTTCAAAGAGGGCAAATGTTGCTAACACCCTAAGTTTAAAAAAGTATACAAGGTCTTTAAATTTAAACTATATAATTCAAAGATATCACATCATTTCATACCAAGTATATAAAACCTTCATGTTATAATCCAAGTTTGTTACATACTATTAGAGTTTTTGAATCTGCTTGTGAAAATGAGATAAAAGCTATGGGAAAGGGAATGAATAATAGAAGAATATATCATAATTTATCTAAAGAGGAAAGGAAAGCCCTAAAGGAAATAAAAGAAAATAATATCAGGGTGATGAAAAGAGGCAAAGGGGGTACACCTTAGTTTTAATGAATCAGAATGTTTACGTTGCTTGTATAGAAAAGATGTTAAGTAACATTACAGAATACAAACTAACTGATATGGCAGAAGTAGCAAAAAGCTACAGAAGTATTTATTCATTTTTATTTGACAGTTTAATGTATGGAAATTTGGAAAAGGATGTTTATGATTTTTGTCATATCGATAATCCTAAACTCGGTACTTTCTTTGGAATTTCGAAAGTACACAAAAGTGTAATTTCTCCACCATTTAGGCCTACAGTGTCTGCCCCTAACTATATACAGAGGGAATCTCTTTATTAGTAGATTCAATGTTAAATGCATTAGTTCAAAAAATGACCTCTTATTTAAAAGACTCATAGGATTTTTTAAACAGCATAAGAAATTATATCCAAGTGTCAACCTTTGACCCCTCTACACGTTATGTTTTGTACTGATTCTGTATCCCTCATCATGAAGGTGTAGAACATGTTAGAGAATTTTTATAATTCTACCATGTACAGCAGTTTTGAAAGCAACTTTTGTTGTGAACTAATTGATGTTTTGTTAAATAACTATTTTATATTTAATAAAAATGTGTACAAACAAATTTGAGGGGTTGCTATGGGGTCTCCAGCAGCCCCCTCTTTTGTGAATACAGTGATGGGCAATTTAGCAAACACTGTGTTAAAACCATTAATAACTGAAAATCAGATTATATTTTTTAAAATATTTACTGATGATTTGTTTTGTATCATGGTTGGAGATGTAAATAAAATTTCCTTGACACCCTTAATTCCAGGCCAGAGTATTTAAAATTTACCTTAGAGGATGTAGGGTTAAAAATTAATTTCTTAGATGTAACTTTAAAGTGGGATTTAGATTTAGAAAAGTTGGTTACTAAAATATACCATAAAGATACTTTTACTAACCGCTATTTACATTACACTAGCCTTCATCCACATTACATGAAGGATAATATCTCCCAAAGGGACAGCTCATATGAGCTAGTCAAATAACCAGTTTGATGAGAGACTTTTTAAGTGAAGATGAATTTATTACCTCTTTACTCACAAAGGGTACAGTTAAAGGGACATGCAGAATATGTTATTAGTAAAAAAGACACACATTACCCAGCTATTCATCATGGATTGATAACGTCAAATAAGAAAAACAGAGATGATATTGAAACTCATTTTTGTCTAGAAATGACCACAGCAGATATTGGTGTTATTACAAAAATAATTTTAGATAACTGGAAGATCCTAGAATGGAATAAGGATTTACATCAAGCAGTGGGATCTTACCCCAGGTTTGTTTATAAAAATCAAAGTAACTTAAAAACTATTGTTGGAAGAGAGAGAAATAAGTTAGTACATAACACTAATTCTGCACAGAAAAGATGGGGCATGCATAAGTGTGGCAGTTGCAACACCTGTAGATATATTTTTGAAGGTCCCTTTGTCAATTTAGAACATTTACCTTACACCCTCAAGGTCCTTGGATATTTTAACTGCAAGAGTAAAGGAATAGTTTATACAGGTATTTGTGCACGCTGTGGAGCATTCTACATTGGTATGACTACCAGATCTTTAAATGTTACAAAAAAAGATCATTATTATAGCATTAGGAAACAAGATAAAACTAATGCTTTTTACAAGCATACGATCAAATGCCCGGAGTATAAATTTTTTTATTTTCCATTCTTGAGCAGGGAGTAAATGATCTGAGGGGTGGTGATTTTAAAACATATCTTGAACAAAGAGAAACGTTATGGCAAATCAGATTAAATTCAGGCAAAGAACTTGGCATAAATGATGCTGTTAACATCAAATGTTTTTTAAAAGACCGTAGAGTCTATATAAGGAAATAACATTCTGTTTTTTTGGCTTGTAATGGATTAATTGTTTAATTGAAGTAGTGTGCCTATTGGTGGGGATGAATGTTGTAGTAGTTTTAAACTGTGGGTTTTTTTTGAATGTTTGTTATATTCTGATGAAGTTTTTTAATGAAAACGTGGATTAAAGGTTTTATTACGCAAAAACAGAGTGGAGTATACTTTGCTTTGCCTAGTTCCAGTTTCTGTTTTTTGTGTACAGAAGAATATATGCGATGTATAATGTTTGTACCTGTGAACATTTTAATACAATTTATTTCTTTTATATAAATGTATGTTTGCCTATGTCATAAGTGAAAATTCAAAAAAAAATATTAAAAACGACAAAGGAAACCTTCAGCACTGGATCCAACCCAGTTTGGTTTCATCAAAGACAGGTCATGTCTACTGAACCTGGTGGACGTCTCTTAGAAGGTCACTAAGGCAATGGATGAGGGCAAAATGGTATACACCACCTACCGTGAACTAGCTAAGGCATTTCATATACCACCCCACTTGGCCATTGTAAACAAACTCATGAAATCAGGCACAAGGCCTAAGTAACTCACTGGATAGCCAGCTGGCTCACAGACAGGACCCACGAAGTTACACTTGAAGAGACCACCTCCACAAAGAAGTTGGTCACCAGTGGAGTCTCCCTGGGATTTGTATTGGATCCGCACCTCTTCGGCATCTATTTTTCTGGAAAAGGCCTACCAAGATTGTAGATGTTTACAAGCTAGTAGCAATCACAGAAACCCATCAAGACACTAACATCTTACAGGAAAGTCTAACACAGACAAATGACTGGTGCCAAAGCCGCAGTTTAAAACTCAGTGTCAAGAAATGCATACTAGTACCTTTTGGGAAGTCAGTCACCTAGGGAAACTAACTCATTGTGAAAACACCCCTGGAAGTTGGCACAAAAGTCAGGGATTTGGGGACTCCCATAGACAGTAACCTGGATTTTGACCAATATGTATCTAAAGTTGCAAGAAAATCATTCTATATCACACAATTTACAAGTAAGAGCATGGCATCCAGGTTCAGGGAACTTATCTTGCCACTGCACTCAACCATCATCAGACCTTTAACTGAGTATGATGCTCCTTTCTGTAAGCATCTGACCAGGCACATACATACAACAACTGGAATGTTCACAGAGGTTCCTCACAAAAAAGAATACAGAATGTAAACACAATGTCCTATGCAGACAGCCTCAAACCTCTATTTTTATATTCCATTTCCTACAAACTGCTTATAGACACTTCATATCTGGCATACAAGGCATCAGTGGATCTCACTCTGATGGACCTTTTGCATATCCACAAAACAAATAGCAGCAGAACTACTAGATTTAGGGATTTAAACTTTACCGGTGACTTAAATAGGACAAGTTGGAGGGACAGAGATGTTTCTCAGAGAATCCCCATTCTCTGTAACAGTCTTCCCATCCATTTGAAGCAGAGACCGTCCCTAAGCCTGTTCAAGTGCAACCCCGGCCAGTGGATGTGAAACTGGAAATTCACCCCCACATCTGACACCTATTTCTCTGATGGACAGAGGCAGCCATTAAATCATGCCCTAACATACACTTTTAAAATAACCTCTAAGGCACAATAACTCATTGGCTACATTTGGATTGCACGGCTAGGTTAATAAAGATTCTAGTAGTCATTAGCTTAGTACACACCTATAACACTCTATGAAGTGACAAAGGAAAAGGGGAGTAATAATACTGATTGTGAAAGGGGATCCAATAATGACAGAAGATGAAAAAAATAAAACAATATTAGATTTGTGGCAGTAAGGTGTTAGTGGCAGGAGAGGATTACCATGCAGTCATGCATTTAAATTCCAACTAAATCTACTATTGTGGAGGCTTAGGAGAATTTTGTGAGAAATAAGTTTTCAGCAGAGAATACTAATTATGAGTGTGGACTGGAACCTGATTAGCAATAATAAGAACATATCAGGGGACCTAGAAGTTAAATGTAATAAAATAGGGTAGTTTTTTCAATAAGTACATCAGAATATTCGGCATGGAATATGTGAATTTAGTAGCAGGAACTTGAACAGAATTTATATACTATTCACCAAGATACAACAGCAGGGAAAGACGGGATAGAAATTATATTTCACAAAAGAGAGACTCATCCAGCAACAATATCAGATAGTACACTAACAAAAACTAAGATAATGTTGCAGGATAATTATGAAAAAAATGAGACAATGGAATTTTCCTGCAAAAGAAAGTGAATCTCAAACAGAGGAAAAGGAGCCAACTGCAGAGTGCTATACGGAAAATAATGGAGTACATGGAAGGGTTACTGTTAAATAATTTTTGAAAACAACTCTAGAGAACAAAAACTTATAACTCAACAACTCAGGCAAGAGAAAGCAGAAAATGTTGTAGCCAATCTTAGGGTGCTTTTGACAAGAAAACTAACAAGAGATCCTACGGAAGTCTTGAGATGTTTTCAAAATTTTATGAAAATTTGTATAAAGCAGAAAAATGGGGAAACAAAAAATGCACAAATGGAAATATTCATGGGATCCTTAATTATGTCAAGGACAGTGGAAGAGGAGTCTCAACAACTAATAGCTAATACAGGAAGAGATGAGAGAAAAACAGTGATGTGCAACAAATCAACAGAGAAGTCTCCAGGAGCAGACGTTATTCCTGTGAAAATTTGAAAGCTAGGCAGGAAATAAGTGATAAAGATCTGAAATTATTTGTTTAACAATTTTAAAAAAGGGGGGGTACAAACATCCTAAGAAACCCATGGTCACTGTGTTACCCAAACAGGGTAAATACCCTTCAAAGGTAGGTACTAGGCTATTGGCCCTAGGGCCTATACAAATCTAGCAAAAAGGTACCCTGGCTTTCGCCACCCAAGAAAATTATTTTCCTGTGCCACTGTTGAGCAGAGTCACAGAAGTGATCCCCGGGGTGAATTTCATATCTCCCATCCAATCATCAAGATTTTTCTTGGAGTGCTAAGGAGCTTTTTGTTTGATATAGATAGGTAGTTTGTTCCAGATTATGGGAAGTCTCTGGGACAGGAATCTATCTCTCCAGCATGTTCTTGTTTATTGTGGTGAAAAGGTTTAGGTCCCTAGAGCATGTAGCTCATAGGGATTGGGATTTCTTTAAGTGGAGCATGTCTAAAAGCTCTGGGTTTGACACAGCTTTGTGTGTTAGGCAGAGATCGCCTCTGCGTAGGCGATATGCAATGGAGTAAAGCTGCAGTTTTTTGAGATGGTCTGCGTAGGGCACCTGTTTGAGGCCGGTAATCCTCTTTGTGAGGTATTTCTGCGGCCTTTCCAGTTGTTTTAGATGTCTTGTGAGGTACATACCAAAAGGGGCATTGTACTCTATAATGGATCTAATGAGTGACGAATAGAGGGGAACAATGACCTCTTTTTTCCTGGATGAGAAACCTTTTGTGATGAGGTGTGCCACGTAGAAGGATTTCCTGACTACTGTGGTGATGTGATTAGCAAAGGAGAGACTACTCTCCAACTGTGTCCCAAGGTCTGTTATCACACTTTCGGTATTAAGTAGACTACCGCCTATGTGGTAGTTCATGTGTACAGAGTTTTTACCAAAAGGGATGACAATGCACTTTTTGGCACTGAGCTTGAGGCCATGGCTTTGACACCAGGCATCTGTCTCAGCGAGGTCCTTTTGTAGGATGGCCACATCTTTTGGAGTTTTGATTATGGCTCCTAGTTTGCAGTCATCTGCAAACTTCGTTAGCCAAAGACCTTCTGTGTTAGCCTGTACTTCAGAGAAGTAGATATCAAACAGGAGAGGACCCAAGACTGAACCCTGTGGTACTCCACTTGTCACTGGTCTAAAGTTGGATTTGAAGTCTGCTACTTTCACAGTGTGCGTTCTGTCAGTGAGCCAGTTGGCAACCCATCTTGTGACACAGGGATTTATACCTAGTTTAGTGAGTTTATCTATAATTCCAGAGTGGGGGATGGTGTCAAAAGCCTTGGCGAGATCTAGTGTGAACCACCTTACCTTCATCTACGGCTTTGGTGACTGCTTCAAAGAAGTCTGCCAGGTTTAGGAGACATGATCTCCCTTTTACACACCCAAACTGGGTGGGGTCCTGAGTTTGGAGATTACCAATGTCATTGTTTATAAGTTCCATGATGATATGTTCCATAGCCTTGCAGACCAGGCTCGTTAGGCTAATGGGGCAGTAGTTTCCGGGGTCCGTGGTGGCTCCCCATTCATGGAGTGGGATAACCATCACTGTGCACCATTCAGTGGGCACATAGCCTGAGGTGAGGCTATGACTGAACAGGGTACTTAGGTGGAGGGCCAGTTAGTTCTGTTGTTCATGTAGAACACAGCCTGGGATGTTGTAAGGTCCCATGGATGCTGCGTTCTTGGCTTTGGATAGTGTTTTTTTTTACCTGTGCAGCTGTGATTACATGATCTTTGCATTCTTCTGGTATAGAGATGCACCCTTTAGGGGATGACGGGGGTAAAGTTAGCACTGAACCTATCTGCCAGGATGTTGGCATTATCAGTTGGTTCTGTATATTTAGTGCCATTGTGCTGTAACTCAGAGCAGATCTGACTGTTGCCATTGAGATTCTTGACATAGCTATAGAATGCTTTGTGGCTGTCTTTAGAGTCAGTGGTGATTTTGTTTTCTTAACTAGCTTTGGAGGATTTTATGACGGATCACAGCTTCTTACTGAAGTTGACCAGGGAGTTTCTCAAATCATGGGATTTTACTCTTTTTTGCAACAGTTTCTTTCTTCTGTTGTAGAGTTTGTTTATGCCAGGGGACCACCAGATTGGCTTCCTTTTTTTGGAGGACAGCATCTTGGTTCTGTTAGAGACTGCACGATCCATGCACTCGTGTAAGTGCTTATAAAGTGCATTTGTGTAGGATTCAGCAGTCATACCTCTACTGTCCGTCAGCATGGGTGTCGTGAAGTTTTCGACTTCTGTCTTAAGAAGCGTGAAGTTGGCTTTGGAGAAATTTTTTACTGTGGTTTCCCTAATAGGGATGGGGGAGGGATGTGGATGTCTAGGGTGATTAGCTTGTGGTCGGATCTGACCAATGAGGAATTGACCTCTGATATGGAACACCGGTTGCCCATGTTGATAATAACCAGGTCTAGGATATTGCTGCCCCTGGTGGGGGTGTGGATAAGCTGATCCAAGGCATTCGAATTTATGAATTCCAGAAAACGTTGAGCACAAGAGTTGGTAAATGAGTAGTTTTCCCAGTTAATGGTGGGGTAGTTGAAATCGCCCATTATTAGGGTGTTAGGTTGCACCCTAATATTTTCCAGTGTATTAAGAAATGAGGAGTGGGAATCCTGGGGCATGGTGGGGGATCTGTAGCAAGCTAGAATTAGGATTGCGGTCTTGCCCAGAGTTAGTTGCACTTGGATAATCTCGGATGCATTATGCTGAGCAACTAGCCTGGAGGTGTGGATATCCTTAATGAATATGGACACGCCTCCGCCTTTAGTGTTTCCTTCCAGGTTAGGTGGCCATAAGGGGTGGAATGAATTATAGCCTGGTAAAGCAGGGGTACTCTCTGGAACCTTGCACCAGGTCTCTGTCACTGCACAGATAACGATGTTCTCCATTTTAAGGAGTGCCTCGAGTGAGTGTATTTTGAGGTTTAGACTTCTAGCATTGAGTAACAATACCCTCAGATTCTTCTTGCTTGTAACTGTTACGGTGGTGAATTTGTCATTTGAACCTTGCCTAAAAAAAGACACTATAGGGGTGGCTAGAGCCTTAGCCAGTATCCGGAATCCCAGGGGCAACAGGTGCAGGCCATCTCTGGCAAAGCATCGTGGTTTGTCGATCATGTCATCCCAGGCAGACAGATACTGGATCCCCTTAGAATGACACCAGAAGCTTAGCCAATTGTTGAAGTCAATCATTTGACATTGATTTGATTTCAAACAGACACAATTTTTTTATTTAAACTGTTAAGTGTTTATTATCAATACTAGCTAAAAGAATGGCAAAAATAATACCAATGGATAAAGATCAATGTCTTTTTTCGAAGAACAGGCCAACATAAATTAAATAATGATAATCCAGAGGAGAGCAGAGTGTAAGAAAAACATCACTATTGTTGATAAATCTTGATGCAGAGAAAGCATTCAACAGAGTCAGCTGGAATTGTATGAGTAGGGCAATGGCAGCATTTGCGTTCTCTAACAGAATAATATGTTTATGTAAGGAAAATATATGAAGGGTCAGCAGGGGTCCTCTCTGAGAATCTCTATGTGAAGAGAAGAAACATGCAGGGATGGCCTCTTTCCCCATGTTATTTGCTTTACATTTAAAGTTGCTGACAGAGAAAATAAGGGGTTCATAAATTCAAGGTTATAACTGGTATGGGTACTCTACAATGGTTAGCTTTGTTTGCAGATATTAGTTTATGCTTGATACATACATAAAAGGAGATTTTGGTGTTGTGGAACATTTTGAGAAGACACTTTCAAGTTTTTCAGACTATAAAATAAAACATTCAACAAGGCTATACTGGTAAATTATGGATAAATGCATGGATTTGTTCAGCAATATCCTATTTAAGGAGACATTATTAGATGAAGTACTTACATGCATGGATTAAAAAGGATTCTGTTATGGCAGCTAAATATATGTGGGAAGAATCTAAATAAAAACAATACTAAAATCTAGAAACTGGATGCTCCTAATTATGGATATGAATAGTAAGGTACAAACAGTAAGTAGAAAAATGTTTTTAGTCCCCTTAGACTTGTACAGAGGTCAAACATGGTTATCAACCAGAGGAGAAATTGTGGAAGTTAATTCATAAAGAACTGAAGCAATTTATTTTGAGGGGGAGGGCAACAGTTAAGTAGGATAAGCTGATTCTCCTCATAGAACACAGTGGTTTAGGGATATCTGATTTGAAGGAGTACTTTAGAACTACACAGTTAAGTCTCACATACGTAACTCAAGCAGAAGGATATATATCAAAAGTGGAAAAGGGTGATGAAATATGACAGACATTCAGGAAACAGAGGCTAGGATTTTGAATGCCAAACACTTAACAATAATAGCAATAATACATATTACATTCAAAAACGTAGCAAATAATATTCTAAAAACTAAGTGTGGGAATGGAGAATAAAAGTTTTACCAAAAGATATGTTCACAAGTAGGGGTATAGAAAACATGCGAGAGGGGGTTGTAATTTACTGGACAAAATTAGCAAAGGAGTCAAGCAAATAACTCAGGAATGAAAGGTAACAGACTGGGATGATGGTAAGCAAAAATCTGGACTACAGGTTAGAGACTGCTTTCCCTATCAGGGATTGATTAAAAGAGTATAGGCAAAGAGAAAGGTATAATGGAGTGCTAAGTGAAAGACCAGCTCTGCTACAGGAGAGGATGCTGTTAGAAATGGGACATTTGGTATGGCATACAAAATATTGCATGACAACTACAAAAATGAATCAGAGATGATTAGTAAAGTTTGAGAAAACAGAATGGCAAAGCAATTTACAAAAGAACAATGGGAAGAAACTTTTAAGACTCTGAAGCAAGCAAAAACGTCCAGAAGGTTTAGGATTTTTGTATAGAAATGTTCTCAAGGGTATTTTATACCCTCAAGGAGACTTTAGATAATTTTTCCTCAGGTAGATAGCAAATGCTGCAGGTGTGACGGAAAAGACAGAGGTAATTAAGAACACAATATCTGGGGATACAATGATGAGATGGAAGACTTGTTGGGGGGGTGGTGACAAATGGTCATAACAAAGAAAATTATTATTTTGAGCTGGAATACAGGATCTGCGTTGCCTAGAATTAGCGGAGGGTTACTAAGTTTAGTGTTATTGACTGCCGAAAAGCAATTTCTAGAAAATGGAAATCAACATTTTTTTCTTTGCATAAGTTCTGGACATTGTAAAGGAGACAAAACAACTACAGGTGGAATCATTAGAAAATGTAAAAAGTATAAATTTGACAGAAATAAACGAAATTCATGGGTACAATGCATGAAGAACAAAGTTCAGGAGGAATAGTAAGTTTTAAGGGAAAGTAGAAACGAAGCAACTAATGTAATATTGGAGTGAATTAAAACTGTTAAAAATAATACATATATGCAAAACTACATGGCAAGAATAACGGAAAATCTTATGGTTTGCTTTCTTTTTTATTAATATATGTGATATCACATTATTGATTAAAATGTAATAACTTAATACAGGTGTTTAAAAAGAAAAAAAATCAACAACAAAGCAAAAATAGGTGTAAAGCTGAGCTACAAAGAATTGCTCCCCAAAGTCTGTAGGAGTGTATCTCTGGGGCTAGAAACAAAGTGAGTGACCACAAACTATCTCAATGAAATATATATATATGTCTGTAGCAAAAAAGAACTGAAGAAAACATTGGACCATCTTCCTTTTTTTTCTCTAAAGCAGGCATGTATCCTTGCACTTAGGAAGAGTTTGTCTGTTTGCCCTTCACACAGCTCAAGGAATCTGACTGGTAGGTAGAACCTATACCTGTGTCTAATTCCCAACGTCCTAAATTCTAGTCCAACACTGACCTGTACAAAACAAATATAAATCCATTAACAAACAATATTTAAAAAGCAGAATATAAAGGAAGATTTGTAAACCCATTCTGTATACTGACCTGCCTCTGTACACAGTCTTCATGGGCTCAACAGCTAATGCAGTAGCTACGACGTCATCAGCATTATGCCTGCGGCCACTTACCATTAACAAACCATCCATTTTCCCAACTACAAACACAAGACTACCCTGCAAGGAGAAAACAAAGAAAAAAAAACAGGCACACATGAAGTTAAAGAGCAAGGAAATCTGCATTTATTTTATTTTACTACATGTCATTACATAACACACCTTTACATTTTAAAAGCACAAATACTACAACCACATAAGAAGAAATAAAAACTGAAAAAAATGACAAAGACGACTATTATTCATTACCATGCAACCTGATGGCAGACAAATGTCTTCTGACCAAAATTATTTCAGTTTGAAATCACTTATGGTTGTAGAGTTTTAACTTATGAAAGTAAATATCCACTCTTCCTATCAGAGTCCTTTAATCTTTATTCTTGTCACTGCAATTAAAATAGTAGGCAGCAAACTCAACCACTCACAGCTTAATTTAATCCAGTATGAAACGACATTTCCCTTGCTATGAATATGGTCAAAGGATAAGCTGTTGAGTAGCACATCTTTGAAGAAAAACTATATCCAAGCTAAACTGATAAATTCAATAGTGCTATCTTACCCTGTGCTAAATTAAATGGAAGCTGTGAACAAACTCAAAGCACAAGTTTAAAAAGAAATAACTACTTTGTTTCAATGCAATACAGATAATCTTGACCCAAGCTGAAAAAATCCATTTCACATTTGTCTACTGTATGCTTGATTCCAAGAAAGGTCATACTTTATGTGCTAAGATTTGCTGGTTTCAGTTGGCAATGAAAATATGAACAGACATGAAAATAATGATAAAAAAGAACATACAGTGTTTCTGTAGGGAGAAACAACCCAATGTAGGGGCTGTGTCCCCCACACTCCCTTTGTTTAATTACACCTACTCCAAATATGTACAATCAAAACATGCATATGTAGTCTGACACCGCACTCTTCAATGAGGTGGGATTAGGCATACTGAGATATGATAAACAGAAACACAGTCCCTCAAAATTAAGGCAACATAACAATAATGGTGGTCATTTTTATGAACAATGAATTATTTACTTATTGTTTATTCAAGTAAACCAAGTTATTCCACATATTATATATTACAGGAATAAAATGAAGACTACTGGCCTGATGATAAAGGGGCAGGATGTCCACATGGGTCTTGGATGCCTTGAGTTCATCTACTGGCCCTAAAGACAGTCTACAAAGGGGGAGGGGGAGTAGTGTACAGCCATCTCTGTTGGCACAGATGAATAAAGCCTAGACTATAAGGTGACAAGTGTTTGATTAGCAGCTCAGGCATCTACTAAAACTGGAAGTCTAAAGGGAAGAGTTAAGCAGATATTCCAGATTACCTCGCATGTCTGGGGTGTTCAGTCCCATGGCCGGGTCCCCAGTGGAGACTAAAATCCACATGGGTACACTGGCTTTGAGAGGGCAGAGCAGTCTTGAGGGGACAACTTTTTTTGCAACGCTCAACAATATGCCTTTAATGACACTCACTACGTGGCTCGCCCTGAGATAGCTTACTAGGCATGCACTCTGGGACTAGGGATTAAAACAGAAAACTCCCTAACCCTAATGGATGGCAGCACCACTTTCTATTGCCTGATAAAGATGAACGGCTGGGCTCTTGCTTGTTTGGGAACAAAGAAGACTGCAAATTAAGAGGATCAATAGTCACAACAGGAGAAAAAGAACACACAAAAAAGAGAAAAATGCAATGTGTGACCAAGGACAAGCACCAGCTTATCTTTTCCAAAGAAGAAGATGCACATTACCAGAGCTCTCACAAAATTACGGTGACATTAAATTTAGACAAAAGAGAACTTTTCATCCTTGTGTATAGCTCTCACGCAGAAGCAGGCATAAGTGGGAATTAAGGATTCTAAGTACACTAAGGGGAACAAGTGAGCAGGACACACTAGAAGCACTCCTTCTCTACCTGCAGTATGATGACATGATCTCTCTCAGGACTCATGAAGGGCAACAGGTGACATATCTAAATTCAGCAGGGGAAGAACCCTTGCAAACAAATAAAACATAAAGCAAAAACCAGAATGAGACAGCATTTCTGCTGACTGTTCCTAGTGTTCATAATATTCAAACTGGCAAGGTGGCCTAGAAATACATTTTTGAAATGTGTTCAGTGGTATAACTGCCTCAATAGAACTACTTACTGAAGTTGTGGTCAAGTAGTACATATTCTAAGAAATGCAGATGCAGGAGGAAAAAAAAGCAAACAACAGATACAACACTTACGGGTCCAACAAATCCCAGCAATCCAGAACGGATAAAGGGGGTGTCGCCAATAGAAACACCTGCCGAATTCACAGGGATCACCTATGATACAAGGTACAAAAGAATACAATTACTTCTCTCATCTATAATATCGAATAGGGTGCACTTTTTTATACATATGCAACTATATATAGGCATTTGCATCCCCTGTCACAAAAGGAACATGAGTATACCATATAAATATATCAAAAGTTACATAACCAGAAATTACATGTCTAAATAGAAATTAAGTACTCATCATAATGGGATTTTCAAGCTTACTTTGATGTGGTTCTTAAAGTGCCTGCCACTGCAGGAAACAACATGCAGAAAGGCAGCCTTCTGAACCCAAGTTATGACGGGAAAGCATCTCTCAGAAAATAGTTTCAAGTTAGAATGATTTGCATTACTGCCCATTCCAAGACAACAACACACATGCAGGCGGTCCCTGTATCAGACATACTTCAAAAGGATCTTCTACAGTGGAGACAAGTTAGTTTCATCCTCTAAGGACTCTGTCACAAAGTCTTGCATTCTCTAGCTCCTGAAGTCAGGTGTTTGCATGTCTTCCACTGGCGCATGCAGTGACATTGTATGTTAGAGCTATGAAGAGGAGCCAGGTCCCCCTTCCACATTTTTATACTCTCTCTTGCAGCTGTGTACTTCAGATATGACATGTGGAAAATGTTTTTCATGTGTACTTTTAACGGTGGATAAGACAAGATTGAGGCAAGTACATATTTTATAGGTTAGTTCAAGATTAATGCTCAACATGCATCTATACTGATGATCATCTATGCAATTTGCAAGTACTGCTACAAGTTTTGGTTAACTTTTTTTTTTTTTTTTTACAAAAAACATCTTTATTGAATTATCACTTATGACAGGCAATCATACATTTGCATAAATGAAAATAAGCGATACTAATACATTTTCAGTTGGAAACAGTATAAATCACATACAATCTTCTTTACAGTTGTCAGTCAAACATCACACACCTCATTCAATTCCTGCCTTCCTTTAAATCTCATCCCTCCTCCAAATTATTATTCTGCATGCATTTTTCCTATGTGATTAGCTCCTACCCTTTTGTAAATATCCCACTTCCATTTCTTTTATCTGTTACTAAATTCACTACTTATAATACATTTGGTTTAAACTTTTATTTACATTTCCAGTAACTGCCTTTTTTTAAAGCCAGCAGAATTATTAAACTCAGAAAGGCCTAAACAAGTCCAGGCAGTTATGATTATGTATCACAGCTCAAAAAAATAATAATTTCCTTAGTTAAAACAATTTGGTCACCCACTATTTCTGACAGAGTAGTCTGCAGAATTTTTAAAGTCTGCCAACTCAATACACTCCCCCAAAAATGTTCCCAATTACCTCTTTCTTCCACATCACACCTCCAACATTTGCAATCTAACCGAGAAAAAATAATTTGGAACCTGCTTGGGGTACAAAATACATATGTAAACATAGCTATAGCAATCATGTAATATAATGTATGCCCTACCAATTACTCATTTTTTTAACAGCAGATTCTGTACCAGATCCTACTAAAAACTCTACCAGTGCTTTCCAAGACGGCTGCACAATGATGCAACAAGCTTAATTCCATCTCTCCCAGTGTGAAAATAGAAACTTAGCACAGAAAACCAGTGGTCCTAGATTTCCTGGATAACTTTCAGTAACCGGGTAGTAAGTACACTGCCTGGATGCCAGGAAAAACAAATATAGAGGACCGGAAGGAAAATCATTTACAAAAGGTGATGAAAAAACACTGCATGGGAAAAGTACTGTAGCTGTTTAGCAAAAAGCAGTGGAAGCTCCAGACATGACTTCCAGTAACTTAGAGAAACATAATGCAACTCCACACAGATCTGGCTAAAATAAATGAAACACTCATAGAGAATATTAACTCACACATTAAAAGGCTGGAAAAATGGAAGAAGCTTTAAACAGATATTCAGATAAGGTGATCAAAATGAAAAAGTCAGAGGTCAAAATGAAGAAAGTCCTGGCTCAATAACAGACTGCACAAGAAGAGATGTTTCAAAAAATAATAAAACTAGAGGATAGAGCATGGAGGGAAAATCTGAGATTTTTTGCTGAACCAAAGCAGCAGGAAGGAATGGACTGTATTCATCTTATGAAAGCAAAAATAAGAAATGGACTGGTATTCCACAACAGGAATTGTTAAATGAAAGGGCACATTCATGTGCATGCTCCAAACCTGGCTATGAGAAAACAACACAGACCTTTAATACTTAAGATGCAATCTTACCAGCAGAAGGAGCTGATTCTGACAAAACTGTGGCAGATGGGACAAAATTCTAAACGTGGGAGACAGCAGAGTGTTTGTAGAGAATGACTACTCACTCTAAACCAGGAAGAAGAGTAAATGTATCTCATCATTCAGAGAATGTTGAGAAGCAGGTGTGAAATTCAAACTCCTGTATCCAGCTGTCTTCAAAACATTTTCTCCTGGAGGAACAAAACTGTTTTTTTTTTTTTTTTTATGAAATACATTTTAGGGAAGAAATACAAAAGTTTGTCCAACAAAAAGAGTGCTATGAAACAGAAGGAGATTCTGCTTCTTGTTCTGCTGGCAATATTGCAATGGAAAATACATGAAAGAAGGAAAAAAAAGCACAATCATTGACTAAAAGAATCGAGATTGCATTGGATATGAAGCAGAGACAGGGTTTGGGAGAAGGAAATGAACAGGAATAGAAGAAAATCTGGAAATATTGGACTTTCTTGTAGTTCATTAAACATGTAGGGGACTCGATCATATGCCCTACTTCATGTCATTAACTACTGCAAAATAAAATAAATAACTTAGAAACTGACAAATGTGGGATTACAAAGCAATAATTATATTTGTGAAACAAGACAGAACAAGAAAATCTGGAAGCATTGGACTTTTTTGAACCTTGTTAAACTTGTAGTGAACTCTAAAGCATACGCCCTAATTCATGCCATTAATGTGTGGAAAAATAGGAGAGGGGAAGATGAGGGAGAAAGTTAACGGTAAGAAAAACACTTTTTTTCTTAATGCTACTATTTAAACAATACATGATTTTCTTTGGACATTATAAAGTACACTTTTTTTCAGTTATTTTTAAGTGTAATGAGGATACTAATGTAAACAGGTACTCCTGTTTTTTTTTTTTCTTTTCATTTTTTTCTCCCTTCTCTTTCTCCTTGTTCAGTGTAATGTAAAAAAAAGATTTGGTTAACAGAGTATGACAAAAGAAAAAGGAGTGTGCTTTTTCTCATTCTTGCATAGGGGAATGACTGGGTTAAAGCCATTAGCTTAATATAGTAACAAGCTTTAAGAGAAAGCAAGTAAATGACAAAGAATATTGAATACTATAAGGCCTTGTTCTAATAAACATTTTTGCGGCTGGTTCTCATGTCTAGCAGATAATCTGATGAAGAGAAATGGCTTGGAGAAAATGTTTCCTGACACATTCAAGCGTTTCCCAACTGACAGAGGTATAAAGATAAGACAAAACAAAACAGCACTTAATAGAACCACAGGCTATACCATGTGTCTTAGCATGGATGACCTTTCTTTTAGTTTAGCTTGACTCTCTGTGTGAGGCTGTCAGTTTGGAACATTTGTTCCTATTAGGAGAGTAAAACTTCGATATTTAAAGATGTACATAGTTTTGTCTGCTAAGTTAATAGGTTTCAGGGGGGTATTGTGTGTGTGTGTGTGTGTGTGTGTGTGTGTGTGTGTGTGTATTTTTGCTTGTGGGTTTCGAATAAAACAAAAAGTTCTATAATATGGGACATAGGCTCACATGAAGATAACAAGAAACAACTGTATGAAAGACTAACCTGCCAAACAGTACATATGTATGTAACATAAAAGGTGAACTAGACATTTAACAAAAACTGTTATACATAAAAGGTAGGAATAATAATCTCTCAAGAATATGATGCTTTCTACAAGGTCTTCAAAAGTTAATGGTCTCTCAGATAAATAGAAAAAATAAAGAGTACAGAACTATATTAAAAATGTAGAGTGCAAATAGTTATGCTACAGGAGATGCACTTGGAAAGAACTGAACATGTGGATTTGATAAAGAAAGATTTTCAGGATGGTCATTCAGTGGAATACCTGGGGCAAAGGAAGAGAGGATTTCTTATAATAATTATAAGAGGAGCTCCAATAGTGAAAGAAAGAGAACAAATAAGACAATAACAGTAGACTTATAGTACTAAAGGACTACTGGCAAGGTAGGAGGATTACACTGACATGTACTTATATTCAGCCGAAAACTGCTATAATGGAGATTAAAAAAATTCTGGGAGAATTTAATCAGCTTTCTGCAAGGAATATTACTTATAAGTGGGGAATGGAATTTGATTTGCAATAGCGAAGATGTGTCTGGGGGGCCCAAAAGGGAAATATAATAAAGGAAATAAGATTTTTAAAGGCATATATGAAAATATTTGGCATGGAAGATGTGAATTCTGTGATCGGAGTTTGGTGTGAATTTACATATTATTTCCCCATGATACAAAAATTGGGTTAGGCTAGACAGAATTTACATTTCACAGGAACATGTGCATTTAATTGAAGGTCCTGATAAGCACCCAATAACTAGTTTAGCTCATGTGCCAATAATAACTAAAATAAAAAAACAGGATAATGAAATAAAAATGAGACACTGGCACTTTCCCACCTATCTGTTGAGAATAGATGAATTTAAGGAATGGGTAGTGGAAATTACTCATGAGCTATTAGAGAAGATAGAAATTTCTTCTGAAAATATAGCTAGGGAGTGGGATAACAGTAAGTGGAGTTTAAAAATAGGGTGGAAATAAAAGAAAGGGAAATATGGTTAAGAAGTAACAACTACTACTTAGAGGGACTGACAAATGTTAAAGTATTGCAAAATAGGAGGAATCTCACAGAAGAAGAGCAGCAACTGCAGAATGTTAAACAGAAGATAAGGGATTGCCTTCATAATGTGTATGAGTTTAGAAAGACTGGTGTTAAGCATCATTTTTTTTATATTAACTCAAGCACAAAAACTTTTAGCACAACGACTTGGGCAACAAAAAGTAGAAGGGGCTGTCACCAAGCTTAAAGAGCCTATAACAAAGAAGAGGTAATAAAAGATCCTGTGGAACTATTAGAAATATTTAAGAAATTCTATAATAGTCTGTATAAAGCAAAGAAATATGGAAATCAAGAAAAGGTACAAATAGAAATATTTATAGAAGAATTAAATATGTCAAGGTTAGAGGTAGAGGAGGCTCAATTACTAACAGGATAGAAGGAGATTAGATGAAAATGGTGATGTATAACCAGTCTACATGAAAGTTCCCAGGAATAGATGGTATTCCTGTGGGAAGTTTGGAAGCTAGGAGGGAAAAAAGGTGATAAAGATCTAGAAACATTTTGTTTAACAGTATTTTAAATGGAGTAGCAGTACCAACATTCTGGAAGAAAGCGGTGGTAGGTGTAATACCTAAAGAGGGTAAAGACCATAGGCTCATAGGAGGTTACCACGCTATCGACCCAGAGGTCATTTCAAGCCTAGCCATTTCATCCCAATGTAATACCCTAGATACTCTAAGTAATACCCAGGATTGTATTTAGTAATGACTGCTCATGTCCGGGAGGGTTTTGGGCGCTATCCCTGGTAAGAATTTACGGTGCCCCATCCACTCATCCAGGTCCCTTTTGAACAGTGTCAGAGAGGTGGCTGAATTGGCAGCCTATTCCAAAGATGCAGCAGTCACCGGGAGACAAATCTGTTCCTCCAGCACATCCTATTCAAGTCACAGGCCATATTTAGGTCCCTGGAACAGGTAACTCTAGTGCTGTTTGATTTATGGATGTGCAGCAAATTCATTAGGATTGGGTCGGAGACTGCTCTGTAAAGCCAGGCATAAGTCTCCCCTAAGAAACCTATATGATAACGACTATAGTGACAGGGACTTTAGTCGGTCTATGTAAGCACATGCTGGAGTCCCTTGATCTTCTTAGTTAGAAACCTCTGAGATCTCTCCAACTGCTGCAGGTGCTTTGTACTGTACATGCCGAAAGGGGCATTATACTCAATTATGGGCCTGATTAGTGACAAGTACAGAGGGGTTATAACCTCCTTTGCTCTAGATGCGATGCCTTAGCTAATCATAGACCCATCAGATCCAGCTTCAAAAAGGCCCATTTCAATACTAAACCATGATTACAAAGTGTTTATGTCTACAATAGCTAAAAGAATGGCATCTGGCAAAAGTGATGCCAAAATTGATAGATATAGATCAATATGGTTTTGTGAAGGGGTGGCAAACATTTGGCAACATTAACAGTGCACTGATGATCCAGAGGGAAGCAGAATATAAGAACATAACACTGTAAGTGGGTGCAGAGAAAGCACTTCACAGGACTTTATGAGCAGAGCAATGGAAGCATTTGCATTCCCTGATAAAATTATAAGGTTGATTAGGAAGATATATAAGGGATCAGAGGTGAAAATTAAAGTGGGTGGGGTCTTCTCTGATAATCTTTGCTTGAGCAGAGGAACCAGGCAGGGGTGTCCTCTCTCTCCTTTATTTTCCTTATATTTAGAACCACTGGCAAAGAAAATAAAGGACTCAAACCCAAGGATATAATTGGTATGGTAGTCAAGAAAAGCTGTCTCTATTTGCAGATGACATTATTTTATACCTGATAAAACCAGAAAGGGACATTACAGTACTGTGGAACACATTGAGATAGTTTCATATCTTTTCGGAATACAAAATTAATGAAGCTAAAACAAAGGCAATAGCTGTAAATTATGTACCCACATACAAATTGGTTTAGCAATATCCATACTTGTGGGGTCATGATAAAATGAAGTATTTAGGAGTATGTATTAAAAATTATTCTGGCTAAGGATAGGAGGAAAGAGACTAAAAATATAATACAAAAACTGAGAAAATAGAAGCTCTGCGGATATCAATGGTAAGATGCAAGCAGTTAAAATGTTTTTAGTCCCTTTAATCTTATACACAGTTCAGGCATATTTTTATCAACAGAGGAGAAGATGTGGACAGCAATTAATAAAGAGCCGAAGGATTTTATCTGGGAAGAGAAGACGACAAGAGTCAAGTGGGTTAAATTTATTTTTCTAATAGAAAAGGGCAGACTGGGATTACCCAATCTGAAAGGGTATTTCAGAGAAACACAATTAATGCTCCTATACATAGCACAAGCAGAAAACTATAATTCAAAGTGAAAGAGACAATTATGAAAACAGGTGGGAAGCCCAAGAAAAAAGGAGATTGGGATTTTGGATGCAGACCTTTAAGGAGAAGAACAATAATCATATAGAATATTATATTCATAAAGCAGCAGAAAGCATTCTAAGAACTAAGTCAACACGGGAATGGAGAAAGGAGATTTTGCCAATAGGGATGACTGCAATTAGGGATACAGACAATAGGCAAGAGGGGGTTTGAATTTAACAGAGAAAACTGGCAAAGGAACCAAGGTATGGGGAGCAAATAACTAGACAAAGAAAAGTAACAGAAAGGGAAGATGCCAATATTGTTTGCTTCTGTCCTTCCTCAACAGATGTGGTCTTCTGATCTATCTTTAGACAGTCTAGACTTTAGGATACACAACACAGGTTCCCTCCCATTACCCATAATCCCTTCCTATCCCCAACATTACCTCAGACTGAGTTTGTCACCAATTCCACAAAGAGTGAAAACGCTTATCTAACAAGCAGAATCCTGGGTAGAGCCATCCACTTCTATTCTCATCTGGGGCTTATGGAACATCTGAAAAATACCAGGTGATGGGACTAACTATCATACCAGAAACCAAGAAAGAAATGAACCTCTCATTTATGGAAGGAGGGCAGGAAGTTGAGGAAGGAAGCAGACAACACAGATCTACTGTTATATGTACATAACTTTTGTATCTTATGTTGTCTCTTCTATATATTCTTCAATAGATGGGACAGAGTCCCCAGCTAAAGATCACAAGGGTGGTCTCATGGAAGGATATTCCGGAGAAGGGCTGAAATGAAAGCAGCTCTATTTTTGGAGGGCGAGTTGAGTTTGTAATTAGAAATGAAAGTATGAATATTTGACCAGATGGCAGCTGCACAAATATCATCAACAGATGCCCTTGAAAGAAAGCAGTGGAAGTGGACACAGATTCAAATGGGCTTTAACGGCTCTACACAAGGTAAGGCCCATCTTCTTGCACACATGAGAGATACAGCCTGACAGCCATCTTGATAAAGGTACTATAGAGATTCCTTGTCCAAATTTCACTTTGC
Source organism: Protopterus annectens (assembly GCF_019279795.1). Lineage (NCBI taxonomy): Eukaryota > Metazoa > Chordata > Ceratodontiformes > Protopteridae > Protopterus > Protopterus annectens. The sequence continues at coordinate 814,900,898 of NC_056743.1, forward strand.
TGAAAGAGACAAACTGTTAATCAGGTTTCCCACTATGTTTGGAAATATGAATTTAGAACTGGAGCAGACAATGCAAATTCAGCAAGTATAGCATATACTCCCCTTTGTTGGAAAAATTATGGAAGAAAAACAGAAGATGGATGGATTGGTTTACTGAAGTTTCAGTTGCCTCTTTTAGAATAAAGGATGGGTTTCTCCATAAAAATACTCTGTTCTTGTGAAAAATAATATATGGAGGTTTGCAATACAGGGCTTGCAGTTCAGATACTGTCCGAGCTAACGTGACTGCCACCAGAAATGTTTTACAATTAAGACACGTGATATCTGCCTTGGCTGCATGTTCAAAGGCATGACAAATTAAGACCTCTAACAAAGCATTCATGTCCCAAGTATAAGTGGTACCCTGGAGGGGTGGTCTTTGAAGGAAAGGACCCCTTAAAAACCCTGGACAATCTAAGGAACGCAACAGATGAATGATTTTCCCTTATATAAAAATTAGGGATCACAGCTAGCTGAACTTTAACAGCAGAATAGCTAGGTCCATCAAGAAAAATGGAAGCAAGAAATCAAAAACTGCAGGAAAGGAGCCAAAAAGGGGTGCAGATTCTGCTGAGAGGTCCAGACATAATATTTTCTACTTTTCTAGATTTTCCTGATAGATGGTCTCTGAGAAGAACTAAGAATGTGAATAACTGGATAAGAAAGCCTGGACTAGCTACCCATAACTGGAACTGTGAAAGCCAAGCAGTTTGTTTGAGGGCCTGAATGCCCAGCTGAGGTATTCTGGATGGGTGAGGGAGAAGATCTGGACTGGGTGTACCAAGTGAGGCCATGGGTAGGGAAACTACTCCTGTCAAGGCCAGAAATGGGCAATGAGAATGACTATTAGTTTTCTCTCCATTGCCTTCTACAGTAAATTGGTGATGAGTGGAGTAGGTGAGCAGGCATACACTACTCCGGGAACCAACTGTGAGTCAGCACCTCCCCTTGTCACTTCCCCTCTTGGGAGATCAGGGCAAAGAAAACCTGCTGCATTTTGTGCTGTGAGGGGAAGCAAAAAAAGTCACAGCATGGCCGGCCCCAGTGATATAAAATCTGCCCTGCCACTACTGGACGAAAGGACCATTCATTAGGTAGGAGGATAGACCTGCTCAATGTGTGTGCCAGCACACTGGATTTCCCCTGAATGTGCACTACTATTAGAGAGAGACTGAAATATATTGTCCACTGCCACACTCTCAATGCCTCTCAACATAATGGGTAAGACCGTGTTCCTCTCTGTTTGTTGATGTACCAGACTACTGACTTGCTGTCAGGATAGAAATCACTCCCAAAGGTGGAACATTCTAAAAAGCCTGCAACACTAGGAGGACAGCTCTCATCTTCAGAATGTTGATGTGAAGACTGGTCTCAGAGAGGGTCCACATGCCTTGGACTATCTTTTCCATGTACTTCCTCCCTCCTACCCCAACTGGGAAGCATCTGTTGTCACTGTGGCCTGGGCTGGAGGATGGTCAAAGGGTTATACTGGTGATATCTTTGGTGAATGAAGCCACCATGTTGCGTGTGTTTTGCAAATGTCTGCCAATGAATCGCAAAGCCATCTAATGGACCACTGTACTGAAAGCATCCACTGGATAATCTAGATGTGGTACCTCGCTGGGGGAACCCAAGTGACGGAGGCAGCCATAGATCTTAGAAGATGAATTTTTACTCTGGCAGGTGGCTCTTGCAGGAAAGGAAGTGTGATGCTCAATTCTGTAGGGCTGTCAATCTGTTCTTTGGAAGTTTTACAATCTGACCAACTGTGTCCAAATGTGCCCCAATGAACTCTACAGTCAAGACCAGAAGGAGCTTAGATTTGTCTCGATTCACAGCAGTGCCCAAATAAGAGCAGAGAAAGAGAAATGAGTCCCTGGCATGGAGGTAGGGGTGGAAATAAGCCAATCATCAAGGTATGGGAACACATGGAATCCTTGCAGTCTGAGATAAGCTGTGTCCTCTCCCATGCACTTGGTGAACACCAGGGGGGCTGTTGTGAGACTAAATGTCAAGGCGCTAAACTAAAAATGACTGGCTCACCTGTCTATCATTTCCATAAGTTTTTTTTTTATTTCCTTAACAACTGCTCTTCTTTCAGAGGGCAGAATATCTGGGAGTTTCCTTGATGATGGAAGGGGGCAAAGAAAAGGACCTAAATAGCCCCTGGAGACAATCTCCTGCACACAAGCATCTCTGTTGATGGATGTCCAGGCTTTGGGGTACACAGATAAGCATCCCCTGACAGCCTCCAACCAGCAGTAGGAGTGCTGATAAGGCTTCTCTGAGAATGGACCCTGGTAGCCTTGGTTTTGCAGACCTCCTTTGCCATTGCCATGGGGGGCAACATCCACCATTAGACTTCACCCCTCTGCCTCTGTGGGGAATTTATCTCCAAGAGTGTCTAAGGAAACCCTTGGAACTTATGGAACCACAGTTCCTTGCCACCATTCTTGTTTCTGGAGAAGGACCTCTGGGACATAAAAACTTTATTCCGGTGGTAGATAATTCTTCTCATTTTTCTCATGCCTAGAAATTGTGTCCTTGATTTTTGGTCCAAAGAGAGTTAAACCATCAAAAGAGGCATTTACAAAGGCTGTCTTGAAGTCTTCTGCAAAGTGACATAAGTGAATCCAAGCATCTTTCCTGACAGAGATTCCTGTGCCTGCAGCTCTCCAAGCACCTTCCATAGCATTGGAAATCAAGTACAACAAATTACTGGAAAAAGACTGAAGGGTAGCCAGCTGTGAGTCTACCATTTTCCTGGCATCTGAAAAGTTGGACCTTGACAGAGATTTGGAATGCGCCTTTTTCAAATGTCTCTGAAATCTTGTTTTGGTTGCCAGACCCTCAGGGGGCTGCTGAAGTGTAAACCCATTTTCCAAACCTGTTAGAACTTGGGGAAAAAGGGGGAAATAAAATTACCAAATAAAGACAGTTATGCTAAACCATCGCTACTTAAGTTACAGCACAATGGCTTGACAAAGCTAACTAGAAAAATATACATATGAAACTTTTAGGGGAAAAAACAAATAAGTAGAAGTCACTGGGGAATTATATGTGGTTAATTTTATGCAACAATATATTCTCCCTCTCTCTACATATATATATATATATATATATATATATATATATATATAAAGCACACGCACTACATTTAAAACAATTAATTTTCCATATTGGAGAATACACACACAAAAATTTGGTTCAATTTACTAATTCTCTTTTGTTCCTTTTAAGGTCCAAGAGAGTTCTAACACATCAAATATATCTCAACAGGATAAAAATTATTTTATAGCTTGGTTTAGTTGTTTTAAAGCTGAAATACTAAAGACAGTCTCTATATTAATCAGAATTCAATCCAAATCCACAAGACTAATATTGAGTACGCTCATGATAATTTTTGTAAACTATTGCAAGTTAAGGATAAAAAAATATATAACATTAGTAGAATATTTGTGTCTTATTATGTGCAAGAAGAATGACTACACAGCTATTTTATCAGGCATTTACAACTGTTTTAAAGATGTTATAAGTAATATGTTTTGGAAATATATTGTTTTAGAGGAAAATGGCAAAATTTCTGAGAGTTAAAAGATCTTTGTATTAGGCTCCATTAGATAAACTTCTCTTAATCACTAATGGTGTATTTTTACATGGAAATACATACATAGGGGCCTTTTATACACTTGACGAAATGGCACAATAATTAAAAATAATACTTATAATTAAAAATAATAAACCTGAATGTTGGAGATAGTAAGAAGCAAGTAAAGTTGGCTGGTTTCATCCAGATAGATGGAAGCAAGAAACAAACTATCAATCCACAGTAACCAGTTTATTGGTTTTAGCGCTTTCATTTTCTGATGAAGTCTGAGGCTTAAGGCTGACGAAAGCGCTAAAACCAATAAACTGGTTGCTGTGGATTTATCGTTTGTGTTTCTTGCTTCCATCTATCTGGATAGTTTTTGTTTTCTTATGCTTCTTGGTTGGTTGGTTTCATATAATGTTTGACTCCATTAGACTGGGGAGAAATTAATTATTTCATACAAGTTCTGTGGCCTGATAAGCTACATCTTGATATAAGTCTTGCTATATACAACATCTCTCAACTTCAATTTGAACAACAATAATTGCTATTTATTAAGGACAGACTATACTAGCAGTAGCAAGAAAAGTCATCACAAGAAAATGGAAGAGAAACACTGCCCCATAACATAAGAATGTTTCATCTTTAGGCAAGAACTAATAAATAAAGACATTGCTATTAAGTTAAACAAAACATCTCCAAAATCTACAGTTAACAATCCATAGCCAAAACTGTTAAATCTGACTGAGAGCAAGCTCTAAAATACAGATGTCCACTGAACTGAGGCACTGATTCAAACTATTATGCCTCTTTTATCATTCCAACAATTATGACTACACACGGAGCATCAATGGTAACATAATATGACTTATTGTAGACATGCTTTGTAAGTATTACATACAGATGTGTGCTAAATTTGGTTATGAGAGTTTATACAAGAAAATATTGTGCATAATGCTTCTGTGGGACTTTTCTGTATTGAATGAAAGAACAATAAATTTAAAAGCAAAAAAGAAAGAAAGGAAAACTGCTAAAAAGTAGCAAAACCAAAGCAAATAAAAATGCTGTTAAGTTAAACAACAAGCAGACAAATATATGATAAAACCTATTCATATTAATTTCAAACAAAACAGAGTAGGACAGGACAACAAGCAGGGAAGAAACTTTGGACTGACTTGACTTACAACTTCATCTTCTTCACAAATACATTTCTCATTAACTTGGTTGTTCAGTTCATAATTAGTTATTAAGAACATGTTGGCAGGCTTACAGTTCAGATTTGCTGTCTGAGCTGCTTTAGCCATACATAACTGAGACAAGATTGTTTGATTATCTTTTGCTTTTATTAAACTAAGTCTACTAACTACTGAAATCAGAATAAACTAATTAAGAACCAGTTCATTTGCTGATGGTTTACAACTGCTTACAAGTGCTGGCGTTATTTACACTCAAATGGTTTGCACAGCAATTCATTGCTAAAATGAAATAAACTGCTAAACCTTTAAAATGTTATTCCTGACTTTTAACTGGTGCACATTTAAAACATATTTCAAGACATTTTACTTTAGCCAAGTTGGATTTTAATTTTAATTAGTGATTCACTTACATATTAAAATGTAGAGGCTTTCAGTCTGTTCGTTAATTTATATCTGTATACAACTGCTGGCTTCTAATATACATGGTTACAATGGTCAAGGAGACATTTTGTGCAATCGGATCACAATAGGGTACATGTTGAAGGGGTCCCAGCAAAGCTGCCCCCAACACCCACAATGACCGAATCATCTGATTAAAAATATAAAGAACGATTTCCATTACAGTGTGCCTCTGTTTTCTTCTAATCTCATTGCAGTCTCTTTACTTACACTGCTTTAAAGATACAAGATGAGGCGATTTTGTGCTGGTGCCTCTGCCCACATGGTATCTCAATATGCTTTTTGATTAAAAATGCAAAGACTACTCTCAACTGTACTAAGCATCTGTACTTTCTAATTTAATGGAAGCTTTTTTACTTTGGAGGTTAGCCTTACTAAAACATAAAATAAATTAAACATCTTATAAACTGGTTGACATCTGCATGCATTCTCCTACTTAGGATGTCTTGGCACTGCTTTTCTAAGTTTGTTTCTCCTCCCTCCTATAGCTTGTTTGTTATAACAGTTCCATGGCTGATCCTGTCAGTGATTTTTATTAATTGCATATTTCATATTCTTGTTAGAGCTCATCAGAAAGCTATGTATACTTAGCTATTCTCTTTCTGCTAACAAAACATTGTTTTGTACATCCTCTTAGTTTTCACATGACAACTTAGTAGCATAACACTATTCTTAGAAGATGTGCTTTTTTTTTTTTTTAGGTTTTACAGTTTTGATCTTTTCTTACCTTATGCACCTTTACATTGCTCATGTCATTCTGAGCTGTACACTGGCAGAGTGATGGATCCCATTAACACAGAGGTATGGAAATGTAGTTACTTTCTTTCCTTTTACACCTCCTTGACATCTGTACACATCCTTTAACCTCCTCTGTGTATCACTTTCCTTCCCTTGTTGCCAGTGCAAGTCACACATTTGTGAGTTTTTCAAACTACAGAATGTCATCCTTTGTACACTTGTAAATTCTTTGCTGTATCGATCATGTCAATATTTGAGTAGGCATCAGATGCATGGTGTTTAGCGGGTCATATAACTGCGTACTGTGTTTCACAGCACATTGTCAAATACAGATCGTTCATTTTTTTAGTGTTTATTTACTGACTGATTATACTACTGTGATAAGAGAATGTATGACATTTGTAATGACTGCTTAGTACATTTCTAGAGGCTTAACTGTTTGACAAAAAACATAGCTCGCTACTTTCTGCATGACTTACCTGAATGAAAATGTTATGAAGTATTTGTGTACATCATCATATTTGCAGCTGCTCACCATGTATGATGCTGTTACTACAGAAAAGTAGTACAGTTAAAACATTGTTAGATACTGGCTTAAACAGGACATTGGCTAGACTCTTGGGAACTTACTATTATTTGTAGGGTAATGATTTTTGCTTCTATTCCATATATATACAGGCTGTGGTTTTCTTCCACTGCTGCTTCCCCTACCCCCAATGTGTCTAAATCATCTACTTCATTAAAACTTCAAGGAATGATCTCCAGCAGTGTGCATCTGTGCATGCTGCCCTTAAGACTTCTGCTTTGTTGCTTTGCATTACACAATTGCTAAACTGGTTGACATTTTTATGCATTCTCCTATTTAGAAGGTCCTGGTATTTCTTTTCCAAGTGTGCTTCTCTATGTTTGCTGTACGCAAACATTATTCATCCTAATAGTTCCTTGCCTAATCTTACAAGCAGTTATTATTATTATTTGCATTTTTAACATTTAATCTTATTAGACCTCATTAGCAAGTAGCTAGTTCATGGTTATTCTCTTTGTGTTGAACACACGAATCAACAGTGGTTAAGTCCACCAGATGCCTATAAGTAATACGACAGCAAAACAGAAAGCAACCTAGTAAGAAAATGCTTAGTTTATTCACCACAAAATAGATAAAGCTTTCGGGAAATGCTCTTCATCAGTATTCAGAGTACAATTAAAACATTATTTTTATATTGTAATACAGCATAACATGTGACACAGCCAACCAATGAACTTAAATAAGTAATTAAATAATGCTAGTAAGTCATGGACTAAAAATACATATCATACTTCATCACATAACACAGTAAACAAAATAAACACAGTGTATCATCTGTAAACATTCATATGTTTTTTATATTGAAGCAAAATTTGCTCACTACTAGATATCATAACAAGTGAAGCAAATGTTTCCTCAAACTTCACTTACACTGCATTTACAACACAAAAGCAAAGAAAAACAGATAAGAGTATTATATAACCTGGACATACATATATTTGACAAGATCTCCTTGTAATATATTCCTTCAATACCTTTATTTCTATATTTAACTGATGAGTAAAACTGTGAGAATAATATAAACTCTACTATAGAGAAAATCCCATTTTTCTCCTCCTCTTACTCTCCATGTGTAAAAATATTATCTGATTCAAAGCTGTCTGCCCCTTCTTAATATACCTTTTCTGACGATTTTACTTCTCATCCAACTAAGTCACAAATGCTGCCATTACAATTAAATGACAGTCTCACCTTCCTATCCAGTTCTTTGCCATTACAATTATATTTTATTCGGTGTTCTCCATCAAAATCTTTACCAATAAACTCTAACTTGCAGAACTGTTGTATCAAATGTAAACAACTGTAAGAATAAAAGTTCTACTACACAGAAAATTCAATAGTTATCTTAGTCTTTATCTCCATTTGTAAAACTATTTAATTCAAAGATGTCTACACCCTAACCTGTATCTGCGACATAGAATAATAAAACCCTAACTACAACTTAGGCAACCACAGTTCCTCAAGTACTTTTCTAGTACCTCTTCCCCATCTTTCTAGCTTTCTATGATTGACTCTTATATTTACCATGCAATTGATGATCCCTTTAACAGAAACTTCAGTTACAGACTCAACTGCAAGCAAGTACAGTTTTGTACCTACCATAAATGTAGATGTCCGATAGGTATGCATCTGCAGTCATAACATATGGGTTTGTCCTGCCTCAGGCAGCCCTTCGGTCGGCCGGATTCCAAAGTCTGGGTCTGGCCTCGGCTGATGTCGCACTTTCCCCGACGTCAGAGCGACTGGGGTATAAAAGCATCAGCCAACGCCATCTTCCTCAGTTTTTCTTGCCCAGATGCCAGGTGCCCTATATGAAGGCTAAATTTGGATAAAATGCCAAAAAATTCCAAACATAAAGCAAAAATATATACATAAATATATATATATATATATATATATATATATAAAAATATATATATATATATATAAAAATACAAACAAACAAACAAATACACCGTAACAGATTCCCCCAGCTAGCTAATGAAGGGGTAAGCACCCTAGGAATACCACAGAGGGGAAGGAGGGAGGGTAAACCTGACTGCAGATGCATACCTATCGGACATCTACATTTATGGTAGGTACAAAACTGTACTATGTCCTTCAAGGATGCATCTGCAGTCATAACATATGGGTAGAATACCATAGCCAATCTGGGGGTGGAGGTACTAAGAAAATGATGGAGTAGTTAAGAGACCCTGCAGGACTGCTGTAGCAAAACCTGCTCTGGATCTGGAGTATAAGGGTAAATTGTAATGCTTGGCAAAAGTATGCACGGAGCTCCATGCAGCAGCTTCTAAAATGTCCTTGGTAGCCACCCCTCTTAGGAAGGCTGTAGTGGTGGCTGTGGCTCTCGTGGAATGAGGCCTAATATTCACAGGAACAGTCTTTCCATGAAAGGAGTAGCAAAAGCGAATGCAATTCCCTATCCATTTTGAGATTGTCTGTTTGGAAATTGCTTTTCCTTGTGTCCCAGCAGCATATGCTACAAACAGTTGGTCAGTCTTTCTGTAACTTTTAGTTCTGTCCAAATAGTAGCGTAATTGTCTGTGGATATCCAGAGTGTGTAGAAGTTTCTCCCCTTTATTTTGTGGATTTGGGAAAAGGTAGGCAAATGAATTGCTTGGTTCAAGGATACTCTAGATACCACCTTTGGCATAAAAGTTGGATTGATTCTTAATGAAACTCTGTCTTGAAAAATAAGAAATGGCTGCACTGCCATTAAAGCTTGTAACTCAAATACTCTTCTTGCTGAAGTTATGGCCAGAAGGAATGCAGTTTTCCAAGATAGAAACTGTGGATCTGCCGATGCTGCTGGTTCAAATGGAGGAAGTGTTAGTTTTTCCAGCACAAAGTTTAGGTCCCAAGTAGGTAAAGGTGGTCTCCTTGGAGGATTGATGTTTTTGATTCCTCTGAGAAATTATCTTAAGAGAGGATGCGAGTAGACAGGAGGATTTACATTGTATTCTGCTGAAATTGCTGAGGCATGTATTTTAATGGAAGAATAAGACAGGCCACTGTGGAACAATTCTGCTAAGTATTCCAGTATATGTGACATGCTCATCACTGTCACATCAAGGCCTTTTGTTGTGTTCCAAATGAGAAATCTTTTCCATTTTGCTGAGTATGCCTTCCTTGTGGAAGGGCGACGAGCTTCCATAATAATGTCCTTTACCCTCTGGGATAAGCTGTCCTGAGAAGGAGTCATGGTATTCTCCAGGCAGTTAGCTGCAAGGTCTTTAGGTTGGGATGCAGGATGTTGTAATTGTTCTGCGTCAGAAGAAGAGGCCATAATGGGAGAGGCCACGGTTTCGTCTGTGACAAGCTCTTCAACAGTGGGTACCAATGCTGCCTCGGCCAGTCTGGAGCTATCAGAATCACTTTTGGCTGTTCTGCCCTGATCTTCAGTAAAACCTTGGACATTAATGGGATTGGTGAGAAAGCATAGACGTTTCGGGCTTTCCAGCTGAAAGAAAGAGATTCCACCTTCCATGCTTGTGGATGGTATGTCCTTGTGCAAAAAATTTTCAGTTGATGATTGCGGGGTGAGGCGAACAGATCTATCTCTGGCCTTCCCCATGTCTGTGTTATGAGTAAGAAGATGTCTGGGTGCAGCATCCATTCGTGTGCATCCATGGTAGTTCTGCTTAAGCTGTCTGCCAGAGTATTGTCTTTCCCTGGCACGAACTGGGCCTGTAGCTGTATATTGAGTTTCAAGCAAAGATCCCATAGATTCATAGCCAGTCTGCATAGAGGGTAGGAGTGCGTGCCTCCTTGCTTGTTTATGTACCACATTACTGTGGTGTTGTCTGTCCTTATTAGCAGGTGGCCTTCTTGAAGGAAAGGTTTGAAAGCCTCAATTGCATGTATCACTGCCAGCATTTCCTTTTGGTTTATGTGCATTTGCAGTTGACCTTGAGACCATAGCCCTTGGATACATTTGTCCTCCATGTGTGCTCCCCAACCTCGGTCTGAAGCGTCCGTGGTGATGGTTTGGTTTGCTTTTGGTTTGAAGAAAGGCAACCCTCTGTTGGTCTGGCAGGCTTGAGCCCACCACATGAATTCCTTTTGAAGGCAAGGTATGATTGGAATCAGAGTTTCTAAGCTGTGACTGTGCTGAGTCCATACACTCCTTAGGTACCATTGCAATTTTCTCATATGCAGCCTGGCTTGCGGAATTAGTATTATGCAGGATGCCATGAAACCCAGGGCCTGCAGGATTTTCCTTGCAGTTAGCTGAGTTTGTCTTGTCAGATTCTTGAAGTAATCTGGAAGTTGTTTCTGTTTTTCTTCTGTGAGAAAGGCCATTTGGGTGGTTGTATCTAGATCTGCACCCAAAAAGGTTATCCTTTGGGATGGAACAAGTCTTGATTTTTGGATGTTGACTGTTTATCCCAAGGCCTGTAATAGCTGGATGGCATAGTCCAAGTCCTTTAACAAATTTGTCTTGCTGTCCGCTTGTATCAGGCAGTCGTCCAGATATGGATAGATTTGAATCCCCTGAAGTCTGCAGTGTGCAATTACTGATGCCAGGCATTTCGTGAATACTCTGGGCGCAGTAGATAAGCCAAAGGGCAATGCTGAGAATTGATAATGCTCTGATCCTGCAAGAAATCTGAGGTGTCTTCTGCAACTTTGTCGAATGGGGACATGCAGGTATGCCTCCTTGAGATCTAGAGTCACCAGCCAAGACTCCTTGCCCAGCATGGGAAGAAGCTGCTGTAGGGTCAGCATCTTGAATTTCGGCACAATGAGGTAATTGTTCAGTGTGGACAGATCGAGAATAGGTCTCCATTGATTTTCTTTTCTTGGAACAAGGAATAAAGTACAGTTTTGTACCTACCATAAATGTAGATGTTCGAGGATCCACATTGCTGCAGTCCTAACTATTGGGTAGTCCGCTGTCCAGTCGGCCCGAATACCAAAGTATATGGCTGACGTCGATCAGGGCGCATTAGACTGACGTCAGTACGTCAGGGTACTAATGCGCATGACCGACGTCATATCCTCAGTCTTTTCTTGCCCCAGATGTCAGAAGACCCTGAAAAGATAAGGCCAAAACAAAACTCCCAAAATACCTGCACCAAAAATATATATACAATATATACACAATTAGCAGAATATAACCTCACCTACACAACCACCCCTAAACACAGAGGGAAGGAGGAGGGTAAATTGGACTGCAGCAATGTGGATCCTCGAACATCTACATTTATGGTAGGTACAAAACTGTACTATGTTCTTCATTCCACATTGCTGCAGTCCTAACTATTGGGTAGAATCCCAAAGCAGAGGTAAGGGAGGCTGGCAAATCATAAGGAAGCAGGAACTGACAACATGCCTTGCAAAATAGCTGTGGCAAAACCAGCCCTAGACTTAGAGTAGAGAGGAAGGTGATAATGCTTAGAGAAAGTATGCACTGAACTCCAAGTAGCTGCCTCCAAAATATCCTTAGTTGCCACCCCCCTTAGAAATGCTGTGGAAGTGGTAGTAGCCCTAGTGGAATGAGGCCTAATCCCAGCTGGAATCTCCTTGCCATGATGGGAATAACAAAATGTAATGCAACACCCAATCCACCTAGAAATAGTTTGTTTTGACACAGGCTTGCCCTTTGAAGTCAAAGCAAAAGAAACAAACAACTGCTGAGACTGCCTAAAATCCTTAGTCCTGCTCAAATAATAACACAATAGCCTGTGTACATCTAAAGTGTGCAAAATCTTTTCCCCTTTATTTTGGGGATCTGCATAAAAGGTAGGCAAATGAATAGTTTGGTTTAAAGCCACACTAGAAACCACCTTAGGCATAAAGGAAGGATTAGTACGTAAAGATACCCTATCCTTATGAAAAATCAAAAAAGGCTCCACTGCCATAAGGGCCTGCAACTCAGAAACCCTTCTTGCAGAAGTAATGGCCAACAAAAAGCAGTCTTCCATGACAAGTATTTCAATTCAGCAGTAGCCATGAGGCTCAAAAGGTTGTAGAGTAAGTTTCTCCAACACAAAATTGAGATCCCAAGCAGGAGTAGGAGCTCTACGTGGGGTCTTATATTCTTTGCCCCTCTAAGAAATTGCTTGAACAAAGGATGCGAAAACAATGGTGGGTCACAATCATAGTGAGCTGAAATTGCTGCAGCATGAATCTTAATGGAAGAGAAAGACAAACCTTTGTCCAGTAACTCAGTAAGATATTGAAGAGCCACACTCAAATTTGGCTCAGTAATCTCCAAATTGTTTGCTGCACTCCAAAACAAAAATCTCTTCCATTTTTCTGCGTACACTTTCCTTGTACTAGGTCTTCTGGCTTCCATAATCACATTTAAAACTTGTTGAGGAAGCTGAGACCTGCTGTCTTTCAAAACAGAATATGCCAGGCTGTTAGATGTAGAGAGTGAAGCTTGACATTGAGCAGATGACCGTCCCTCTGAGACAACAGGTGTGGAATCAAGGGTAAAGGCCATGGAGGCTTCCTTACCAGACTCCTCAGTAATGGGTACCAGTGCTGCCGAGGCCAATCTGGAGCTATTAAAATCATCCTTGGCTTGTCTTGTCTGACCTTTAGAAGCACCTTTGGAAGAAGAGGCAGAGGTGGAAAGGCATACACATGAAGATTTTTCCAACTGAAAGAAAGAGCATCCACTTTCCAAGCTGTGTGATGAAATCCTTTCGTGCAAAACTTTGGCAGCTGGTGGTTTAGTGGAGAAGCGAACAGATCTATGTCTGGAGTTCCCCATGACACTGTCAATTTTGAAATACATGAAGATCCAGTTTCCACTCGTGGGGATCCATGATTTGTCTGCTTAATACATCTGCTAAGGAGTTCTGTGCTCCCGGCAGAAACCTTGCCTGAAGAGTTAGTTGCAGACTGAGCGCAGTCTCCCATAAAATCATTGCTTGTCTGCACAATGGGTAAGAATGTGTTCCCCCTTGTTTGTTGATGTATCACATGACAGTTGTGTTGTCTGTTAGAATCAACACCTGCCCTGGAAGAAGTAACTCCTTGAAAGCAATTAATGCAAACTGAACTGCTAACATCTCTTTCATGTTGATATGTAGATGCTGTAGTCTGGCAGGCCACTTGTCTTGTATCCACTTTCCATTTAGATGAGCTCCCCAAGCAACATCTGAGGCATCTGTCGTTAGAATCTGACTTGCCTCTGGCCGGGTCACAGAGAGTCCCTTGTTTAGGTGACATTCCTGAGCCCACCACAAAAATTCCTTTTGAATGCAAGGTATTATTTGAATGACAGTGTCCAAATCCTGGCAGTGCTGTGTCCAAAGATCTTTGAGATACCATTGTAGCTTCCTCATATGCAGTTTGGCATTGGGAAGCACCAGAATACAAGATGCCATGAACCCTAAGGCTTGAAGGACTGTCCTTGCAGTCAGCACGGACTGAAGAGATAGATGATGGAAGTAACTGGAAAGATTCTTTTGTTTGTCCGGGGTTAAAAAGGCCATCTGGGCTGCTGTATTCAGTCTCACACCCAGAAAGCACATGTCTTGAGAGGGTACTAGACTGGACTTTATTTCGTTCACAGAATACCCTAGGCATCTTAGCACTGCTATGACATATTCCAGATGCTGTAGAAGATCTTCTTTGCTTGAGCCAGAATCAGGCAGTCGTCCAAGTAAGGATAGATTTGGATTCCTTTTAGCCTGAAGTAAGCTATCACTGGAGCCAGAACCTTTGTGAATACTCTCGGGGCAGTAGATAAGCCAAAGGGCAATGCAGAGAACTGATAATGAGAATTTCCAGCTCGAAAACGCAGATACTTCCTGCAACTTAGTCTGATTGGCACATGAAGGTAAGCTTCCTTGAGATCTAAAGTTACCATCCAGTGATCTTTGCCCAGCAGAGGTAAAAGCTGTTGTAACGTCAACATTTTGAACTTGGGAATGTCCAGATAAGTGTTGAGGATAGATAAATCCAGAATTGGTCTCCACGTGTTCCCCTTCTTTGGTACTAGGAACAGGCGAGAATAAAATCCTAGGCCCCTTTCCCGCACAGGAACTGACTGAATGGCCCCTATTTGGAGCAACAGAGAAATTTGCTTGTGAGCCTCTGTCCTTTGAAGAGGAGGAATGTCTGGCATGCCTTTGAAAGGAGGCAAGGTATGGAAATAAAACCTGTAACCGTGGTGAATAATATCCAGAACCCATCTGTCTTGGGTAATTAAATCCCAATTTTCTTTGAAAAGAGACAGCCTTCCTCCCAAAGGTGCTGCCAGGCGAGAATGTACTGGCAGCTGAAAAGGTAGGTCATTGGGTCTGCTTACGAAAGGACTGACCCCTGCCCTCACCAGAAGTCTGAGCAGGGGAACTCCCTGTCCTAGGCCTAAAAGAACCCTGAGCTCTGCCCCTACCACGTCTAGACCTACCCCTAGACTGGGAATCATAAGCAGGATAAGTCCATCCCTTAGTAGGCCAATTTCTACTAAACTTGGAGGCTGCACCTGCAAAAATCTTTAACAGTTTGCATAGACTTAGCCTTGTCCTCCATTTTCTTCAAAACTGCTTCCACAGGCGAACCAAACAACACATCAGACTGTAAAGGAGCATCCAAAATCCTTGTCTTAACATGCTCAGCTAAATTCTGATCTCTCAGCCAGGCGTGCCTACGAAGAACAGAACCAGTGGCAGCCACCCTGGAGGAGGCCTGCACAGCATCAAAACCACACTGCAAGGAATGTTTACCTACCTGTTCAGACACATGAACTAAATCCTGCAACTCTTTACACTCAATACCTTCAGCCAGAGCATCCACCTTAGATTTCAACTGTGAAAGAAGATAATTCTGATATTTTAACATGTGAAACTGACAATTCAACGCCCTCATGGCTAAAGTGGAAGAAGTATACACTTTCTTTCCCCATCTATCCAAAGCCCTTGCCTCTTTATCAGGAGGGACAGGATTTTTAACAACTGAGGCCTTCACACCTTTAGGCCCCTGAGAGACAGTTTCTGGGTCTGCCCTAGGACTTACTTATGAGCTTCAGGCACCCTATAATACCTATCCGGTTTAACTGGGGCAGGAGGCAAAGAATCAGGATTCAGGGAAGCCTCTGCAAACACATCTTCCACCACAATCAAAACAGGAGGTATAGCTAAAGGCCTATGCTGGGGTAAAAACAAGAATTCCCTAAGCCTTTTCCTGGAATCAGAGAAATCTTGACCTTCCCATTTAAAATGCTCCCTCATGGAATGCAGAGTCTCTGAAAATGAAAAATCCTCAGGAGGAGAAGCAGAAGGAGTAGAATCATCCACATCAGAATCAGAATAAGGAGGAACTCCTGCAAGTCTTCAGCCGAAGACTCCGAAGCCTCCGAGCATTGCTCAAAACTCTCAAACTCAGGTTCCACCCTAGGCCTCTTATCAGGAGGGGGCATAGAACCCCTAATCATAGTAATCAAATCCTCTGCCATTTTAAGCATATGTTTCTTAGGCAAAGATCCTGAAGTACTAGGAGAAACCCCCACAGAAGCTAAACTTGGCCTGCCCCTCAAAGAAGCCTTGGAAACTGAAGGAGAGGCTCTAACCACCTTAGGAAGAGAGGGAAGAACAGCCACCTGAGAAGCCCCGCAGCCTGGCCTACTTCCTGAGAGGATACATCCTGTAACAGTAAAGTCTCTTCCTGAGACTCCAAAGAGACACCTGGCAAAACCTCCGCTCCACTGAGCCACCCAAAGAACCGACGTCAGGGACTGTCGGTTCCTCCACCCTAGGCTATGCTGCATTACCTTTGCGTTTTTAGTCGAAGCCGGGCCGGAGCATCCGGCGGCATTTTATAATTACAACGCTTCCCAAACACTAACCTGGCACAGTCTAACCTTCTCTTAATAGTGCGTTTGTTAAATCTAGCACAAGAGCGGCATCCAACAACGTCGTGCTCAGGCCCTAAACAAGGTATACACAAAGTATGGTAATCCCTATGAGGTATCTGTTTCCCACAAGAAATACAGTTATTCACTTTTCTGACATCCGGTTAAATACTGAGGCAAGAAAAACCAAAATATTCCCCAACGGGGTACTTAGCCAACTTTGATTCGGTCTGAAACTCTGACTTCAGAAACTTTCAGAACGCCAACCTGCACTCGCAAAATTGCTTCTGCATCGGACCATGCGGCAAAAAAGACTGAGGATATGACGTCGGTCATGCGCATTAGTACCCTGACGTACTGACGTCAGTCTAATGCGCCCTGACCGACGTCAGCCATATACTTTGGTATTCGGGCCGACTGGACAGCGGACTACCCAATAGTTAGGACTGCAGCAATGTGGAATGAAGAACATCCTTGAATAAAAACCTTGGCCTTGTTCTGAGAGAGGAACCTTCTCTATGGCTTTCATTTGTATTAATTTGGTGATTTGCTTCAAAGCCTCCGCCCTCTGATTTGGTGGCAGGTCTGGCATTCCTTTCCTTTTTGGCAATGTGTGAAAATGGAACCTGTATCCTTTGTCTATTATTTGCAGTGTCCATGAGTCCCTTGTAATGTAATGCCAATTTTCTGAAAATAAAGAAAGCTTTCTGCCCAATGGTGCTTCTAATTGAGCCCTGGTTGGCAGAGTCAAAAATAAGTCATTGTGTCTGTCCTGGTGTAGCAGTTGCTGTTGTTGTTCCTGCACTACCTCTCTGGTTGGGTGGCTGCCACTGACGGCCTCTGTAGTGGCCTCTAGCTTGCCCTTTACCTCTGGTACGCCTGTTCCTGCCTCTCTGTGATCTGTCTGAGTCCGGAAAGGACCAATTCTTAGTAGGCCAATTTCTGCTGAATCTCGGTGGTTGTACCTGCAGAAAGTCCTTGACTGTTTGCACAGATTTTGCCTTTTCTTCAAACTTCTTTAAGACCTCCTGGGCCGTGGAACCAAATAATTTTTGTTTTTCCATTGGAGCATCCAGGAGCTTAGCTTTAACATGGTCCGGTAGAGATTGTTCCTTCAACCAGGCATGCCTTCGTATAACTGCCCCTGTCATTGCTGACCTACATGAAGCTTCCAGTGCATCATAACCACATTGCAAAAAATGGTTGCTAACCTGCTGTGAGTTATGTAACAGATCCTGAAGAGATTTACGGTCAAGGGGCTCAGTGGAGGAAAGTTTCTTATACAATTCATCTAACAAATACTCTTGGTACTGAATCATATGGAATTGACAATTTAATGCCCTCATAGAAAGAGTTGCAGAAGTATAAACTTTCTTTCCCCATCGCTCTAAAGCTCTAGAATCCCTTTCAGAAGGTAAAGGATTTTTAGCAGTGGCAGCTGCAACCCCTTTTGGGCCCTGTGAAATGGTTTCTGGGTCTGCAGTGTGGGCCTTGTACAGGTGAAAATGAGAATCCGGGACCCTGTAGTACCTATCAGGTTTGGCAGGAGCTGGAGGGAGAGAATCAGGGGCTGTACTAGCATCAGAGTACACATCATCAATAACATTTAAAACAGGAGGTATAGCCAAAGGCCTATGTTGAGGTAAATGCAAAAAGGTCCTTAATCTTTTTCTAGAATCAGAAAATTCCTGGCCCTGCCATTGGAAATGTTCTCTCATAGAATGCAGTGTCTCACCAAAAGAAAACTCTTCAGGAGGGGAGGCCGAAGGAATAGATTCTTCAGCATCAGAAACCTCGTAGGCCGAATAAGCCTCCTGCTGGTGCTCTGACAACACTGATTCATCCGTAGAGTCATCTGAAGAGTGGGGGTCAGAGGGCTCAACCCTGGGCCTTTTGTCTGGAGGTGGAAGAGAGCCCCTGTCCGGGTGAGGTTGAGAACCTCTAATTAAGGAGATGAGATCCTCTGCTAGGCTGAGAATTTGAGTGCTGGTAGAAGGCCTCTGAGAGGTAGACTTGGGAGGCAAAGCTTTAGCAAGTTTGGCAGCTTTAGCCCTAGAGAAGGCCTTAATGGATATGGATGCAGGGGGTCTGGCTGCACCACGTGCAGGGGTGGACTTGTCTAAAGGAATGGTGTCGGACATGTCCTGGACACCGGTTTCCATAGGTAGTTCAATAACCGACTCGGCCGGAGCCTCCGAGGCCAAGGTAGTTGGTTGTAAGGTTTCGGCAACAGGAAGCACCGAGGACTTGGTTTCAGCCGAAACAGAGACACTCGCGGTAGGCCTGACCGAGGTTTCAGCCGAAACCACGGGCCGCGAGGGTCGGTCCTTGTCCTTCTGTTTTTAACTACATGTGAAGTCGGAGTCTCCGGCGGCATCTTATATGCAAAATTAGCCCCAAAAAATTCCTCTGCAAACTCCGACCACCGCCTAAGCGTTCGTCGGTTGAAGGAAGCACAGGCAGAGCAGGCCGAGACGTCGTGGTCTGGGCCTAAGCAAGGGAGGCAGTAAGAGTGGAAATCCTTATGAGGTATTTGTTTCCCACAAGTTAAACAATTATTTACTTTATCTGACATCGGCTGAGGCAAGAAAGAGTCCCCAACGGGGTACTTAGCTTTTTCGAAGTCTTCGGTAGCTGAATCAAAGGAGCTGGCCGACAGGCACTTGAACTGCTTCTGCTTCGGGCACCGCGCGGCAAGAAAGACTGAGGAAGATGGCGTCGGCTGATGCTTTTATACCCCAGACGCTCTGACGTCGGGGAAAGTGCGACATCAGCCGAGGCCAGCCCCAGACTTTGGAATCCGTCCAACCGAAGGGCTGCCTGAGGCAGGACAACCCATATGTTATGACTGCAGATGCATCCTTGAAGGACATCTGGTCTTCCACTTAACAATCCCCTCACCCTTTTTCTGCCTATCTTCTTGTCAATCACTGGTAGGGAATATAGTCCAAATTTCTGCTGCCTCGTCCCACTCAATCTTTCCCCTGTCTAGTTATTTTCTTCCAAAACCTTGGTTCCCATGCTAATTTCCTCCAGTAAATTCCAGCTTTCTCTTACCTACTTTGTATATACTTGCTTTATGAGTACAATATTCTCTATGGTTATTATCGTCCTTAAAGACCTGCATCCAAAATCCTGCTCTCTCCTTATTTCTCAGACTCCACCCCACCACCTCTTTTCATCATCCCTTTTCACTCTGACTTATAATTTCCTGCTTGGGTTGGCAAAAGAACCAAAGTACTTGTAGCAAGTGTGAAGGAGAAGAAAGAGGTAAGTGGGAACATATTTTCTGGGAGTCTAATGAACTGGCAGAATTTAAAGATCCCCTGCAGACGGCGTTGTCAGAGAGATACTGGGTGAGCAAACTGGTGTAACTAAGCAACTTTTTTTGAGCTATGATACAAAACTGAAATTGCCTACACATACTAAGGCTTTGCCGAGTCTAATTATGCTGGCTGCCAAAAAAGTAACTACACAATAGAAATCTAAGTCTACACCAACTTTAGTAGAAGCACTGAATATAGCAACAAAAGTGAAACAACTAGAATTGGGATCTACAGAAAAGGCAGGAACAAATTACATAGGAAAATGGGAATTGCTGGAAAATACATGCAGAGGAAGAACAAGGTTTAATAGAAGACAGGATTTGAATAAGCTATGTAATGTTTGACTGACAATGACTGGATAGATAAGTGATGTGAAATGTTTGCAACTACAATTATGTCAACATGGTCTTTGATGTACAATGTTTGCAACTAAAATTATGTTTCTTGTTTTAAAAAAAAAACCAACCTCCTGCTTGAGTTATGTATACTAGGCTTAACTGCACAACTCTAAATTTCCCTTCAAATTGAGTAATCCTAAATCACCTTGCTCTATGGGAAAAATCAATTTATTCTACTTAACTCTTGCCCTCTTCCTTTTCCAATTAAATTCTATCAATTATTTATTTATTATAGACCACAACTTCTCCACTAGTTGATAAAAGTACCCCTGACCTGTATGTACAACACTACAAACATTTTACTGCTGGTATCTTACTTTTCATATCTATAATCAAGAGCTTCCAGTTTCTCAATGTTTGCATTCTTTGGTTTAGTCTTTTCCCATATATCCCTTTGCTACCATAATCAAATCTTTTTTAATACACACTTCTTATCACACCCTCATAAATACAGGTTTTATTAGAACAATTAATGTATGGGTACATAGTTTTCTGCTACAGCCATTTATATCTTCATTTATTTTATAGCCTGAAGAGACTTAGAACGGTCTTAAAATATTCCACAACACTGAGATTTCCTTTTCTGGGTTTACTGAGTACAAACTATAATCATCTGAGAATACAGCTAACTTTTCTTGGTTACCATGCCAATTATATCCCTGAATTTCTGAGTCCCTTATTTTCTTTGCTAAGAACTCTAAATATAAAACAAACAGTGAAGAAAGAAAACACCCCTGCCTTGTTCCTCTGTTCAAACACAGCTTGTCTGACAGGAACCCTCCCACCTTAATCCCCCAAAGCCTTCATAAATCCTACTAATCAATCCTATTACTCTATAATGGAATGCAGACGCTACCACTGTTCCACTCAAAATCCCAGCTGACTTTACTGAATGTCTTCTTTCTAACAAGACCCAAGAACAACGGTGGCATTTTCTTACACTTTTGCTATCCCTCTGAATCAGTATTATTCTGTTAATATTGTCAAATGTTTGTCTCGCCTTCACAAAGCCAGATTGATCCATAGCTATCAGTTTTGGTAACACCTTTGACATTCTCTTCACTAGTACAGACAAACATAATCATGTTTTAAAAATTAAATGAATAACTATGAAGGTGGTCTGAAGGATCTCTACCCTCTTTGGGTAATACATCCCCCACAGATTTTTTCCAGGATGATGATACCCCACCCTCTTTTTTTAAGATACTGTTAAAACATTCCCAGTCATTATCATTTTTCCCTCCCAGCTTCTAAACTACCGCAAGAATATCACCTGCTCCTGGACAATTTTGTGTTGATTGGTTATACACCGCCGTTTTTATCACATCCTATTTTAACATTAATTGCAGAGCCTCATATTCCTCTACCCTTGGCAAAATGAAGTCTTCCATAAATATTTCCATTTGTGCCTTTTCTTTGTTTCTACGTTACACAGATCATAACATTTCCTAAATATTTCTGTCGCTAAAGGGTCTCTGTTTATTTTTCCTGTCACAGGCTCCCTAAGTTTGGTAGCATGTTTTTGTGCTCTGGAGATACTAAAATAGTTACTTAACAGCAAATATTGCTAAACTCATTCATATTATTCAAATACCCCTTTATTTCCCCCTTAGCACTTTGCAGTTGCTCTTCCTCTTGTTCTCTGAGATTTTTCTTATTCTGCAATACTTCAGCCTTAGTCAACTCATCTAAATAATTCATGATGTTAAGTTGTCAATCTCGCCTTCATTCTTGCTGGATGGGTTCGGAGCCAAACCTCGGCTCCAACTCAGCCTATACTAAAGCTCGAGAGCTAATTTTACCGGTTCGAGGCAACCCTATATCCCATGATGCTAGGCGGTAACTACCCGGATCTCGTTTGCTGCTTTCGCTAGCGAGGTGCTCTTTTTACCGGCTCACAGGTTAGTGAATAATTTTCAGTAAAATCTTAGTTTTCTACTTAGTTTTCCCATAGTATAGTAATATATAATTTCTAAACAGGCTAGTTTTTCGGTTATTTAAAATTTTTAGTTCCTATTTTTATCCCTTATCCCAGTCATACTCCCCACCCTAGGTTAGGCCTTAGGCCCTTCCGTTTTATTCTTAGTTCCCTCACAGGGATTCTTAGCTGTGTGAGTGTACCTTTAGTATCCCTGTATCCCTATCTGTTGGAGTGTGTGTGTGTGTTGTTCTTCTATCTTTACAATTGTTGTTTTCCTTTCGACAACAATATGTTGATGGAGACAATGGTCTCAGGCTTCAAGAAGTGTGACTCGTGCTGTCAGAAGATGTCTCTGACAGACGGTCACACTTCTTGTGTTTATTGCCTGGGACCCCTGCACCTGCAGGACTCTTGCTCGGTGTGCCATGCATTCAGCCCAAGAGTCCTGCAGGAGCGCAGGAATAAGTTGATCCTAAGGGGCTTATTAAAGCCCGAAGGTTCCCCGGCTAAGTCCGTGCCGGGGAAGCCTTCGAAGCCACCTAAACCATCGGCTCCGAGCTCTAAGCCTTCGGATGGTGGCTCACCTTCTGCGACACTATCGGCTCCGGCCGGAGCCGAAACCTCTGTATCGCAGCTGCCTGCATTGGCTCTGGCCGGAGCCGATACCTCTAGACTCTATCTTCAAAGTCGGCTCTGGCTGGAGCCGACGTGTCTACAGCTCCATCAACCTTGATGCCCTCCACACGCAAGAGGTCCAGATCTACATCTCTGGAATCTATCCATTCGGCTCCAAGGTCACCTTTACTCTCGGAGCGGAGCCATTGGAGCCATTCCTCTCGGTCTTCCAGGCTTTCCGACCATGACCTTGACAGGGTGGTAAGCAGACTGTTAAAGTCTCAGGCACTGGCCCAAATGCTTCACAGCCCGTCTCATCAGACAGCGGCTACGTCCATACAACATACTATTCCTACTTCGACTCTGCCCCAGTGTTCGGAGATGGAGCTCCTCGGAGCAGTGACCGTTGTGACGTTGGAGCCGATACCTCCCCCTTCGGCTCCGTCATCTGCTCCGATCTCGTCCATGGTGCCATCCTTGGAGGGATCCGGGTGCTCGGACTCTCTCGCTGGCTCCGAGGGGGTGAGTGGCATCGGACCCTTGTCCGACCCCGTTCTCCCTCTCGTAGCGTCAGCGTTGGTGAGTTCGGCCCTGACATCGGCTTCGGAGCCATCCCTGCCGGTGCCGGCTGGGGTTCCTAGCTCTTCGGAGAGGGAGCTCTCTAGCCTGCCTGATAGGGGCGCTTTCGAGGTCATGAAGAGCGTACTGGCCCCAGTGCCAGCCCTACGGTCAGCTCCATCAGCTCTTCCCACTGTAGTGCCTGCTGAGGTCTCTTCCCACTCTCTCGCCCCGGCCACAGAGATCCAACGCCTCAGGTTTCCCCATTGGGAATATCCTCCTCTTCAGAGGTTTCTCCTGATCCATCAGATGAACCCCCGTGTAAGAGGACATGTAAGAGGAAGCATGTGGACTCCCCTGAGTCCGTCACATCTGACACCGACTTGGATGAGTCGGAAGGATCCCCAAGGTCCCCCTCTGAGGATGTCTCCTTCTCTGACATCCTTGAAATCCTTAACCATTGGGGGAACTGGTCTTCCCTTAATCCTTCCGAGGACGAGTCGGTTTACCTGGAGGCTTTTGGTTCTTGACCCTCCACCTCCTGGGTGTCTCCGCCCTTTGACCCCCTTATGGAAGTGGTGGCACGGAAGGCGCGGACGGCCCCTGATTCGATGGAACCCACCCCACGGAGGCCTTCCAAATTTATAACAGCCCCTTCTGATAAGCAATTTTTATCTAAAGGTGTTCCAGTTGATGCCATGGTGGTGGCAGCAGCCACCAAGAAGGAACTGGCTGATCCTTCAGTGCTTATCCATCCGCCTAATAAGGAATCTAGGACAATGGATAGGTACGGCAAGCGGATGTTCTCGTCAGTGACCTTTGCAATGCGGTCGCTGAATTACTTATGCCACTTCACCCGTCTTCAAAGAGACATTCTTAAAGAACTGGGTGAGGTCCTACAGTATCCTTCAGCTGCTGGGTCTCAGGACAAAATTAACTCACAGCTAGGAACCCTGAATTCCATTGTCAACTCCTCCATGTGGCTTATTTCGTATGCAGCCGATGGGGCAAGTAGGGCCACAGGCACAGGTGTGGCTTTGAGGCGTCACGCCTGGACGCGGCTTTGCAACTTTGCAGACCCCTTCAAGGCGTCTTTCACTAACTCCCCCTTTGATGGTTCAGCGTTGTTTGGACCTCAAGTGAAAGATACTTTAACCAGATGCGAACAAGATGGCAAGACTCTTTCTGCCGTAGGAGTCCGTTTTTCAACCCCATCTAGACCATATCCTAAGGGTCAAAAGGGTGGAAAAATGTGGTTCAGCAAATCACAAGGAGTCACGCCTGACGCAAGAGGTCAGTTCACCCCCAGAGGCAGAGGGGGGAACAACAACAGACGCCGTCCAAGAGGTAGAGGTGGTCCACAGAATCAGGGTAGCAGAGAAACCCTCTCTGACAAACCCTTCCAGAATCCCTGAGGCGCTGCCCGACTGTCCACCTTCGGAGGCAGTCGGGGGAAGATTATCGCTGTACCCACAAGCCTGGCTCTTCCTCACTCAAGACAAATGGGTGCAGTCGATCATATCCGAGGGTTACAAAATTTCCTTTATCCAAACCCCAACGATTCAAATGGGGTCTCTTCCAGACGTTCCACCCAGTCTAACGGAACAAGCAGCACTAGAAATATTAAAACTGCTAAAAAAGAGAGCCATCCAGCCAGTCCCAGCAGACCAAATAGGATCCGGAGTCTACTCAAAGTTCTTTTTGGTACCAAAAAAAACAGGGGACTGGAGGCCAATATTGGATCTCATCAAACTAAACAAGTTTGTAAAAAGAACGAGGTTCCGGATGGTCATGCTTCAGTCCATTTTGCCCCTTCTGGGCAAGGACAATTGGATGTGCTCAGTGGACCTTCAGGATGCGTACTATCACATCAAAATGCACAGGCGCTCCAGAAGGTTTCTCCGCTTCCGGCTGGGAGCCAGTCACTACCAGTTCAGAGCCCGGTCCTTTGGTCTCACTACAGCCCCCCTGAGTGTTCACCAAATGTATGGCAGCGGTTACGGCTCACCTGAGATGTCAAGGATTCCAGGTGTTTCCATATCTAGACGACTGGCTCCTCACTGCCACCACCAGGCGTCAACTTCTTCTAGCCAGAGATTACACCATTCACATTTGCAAAGAGCTAGGTATCTCTCTAAATTTAGAAAAGTCTGCCTTGTCGCCTTGTCAGTCTATTACCTTCATAGGCGCCACCTTGGAAACCGTTCAGCTCTCAGCAAAGTTAACAGAGCAGAGGGTCTTGGATATTCAAAATCATGTTCACGTCCTCCTTCAGAGCAACAAAATTCAGATCAGGTATGTCCTGAAAGTATTGGGTCTCACGGCGGCAGCCATCACGCTTCTTCCCCTTGCCTGCTTTTACATGTGGCTTCTTCAATGGATACTTTTCTCCCAGTGGTCCTTCCAACAGCTCCCTATGACACACAAGATCTTAATAACTCTATCTTGCAGAAAACATCTATCTTGGTGGATGGTCTCCCCTCAAGTCCATGAAGGCAGACCATTTACTCCCCCCCCCCCCCCGGTCGCCACAGTCACAACGGATGCCTCCCTGATTGGGTGTGGGGGGGCATTTTCAGGGCAGGACAGTCCATGGCACATGGCAACCCTTCGAATGCCACTTGCACTTAAACGTCCTGGAGATGAGAGCAGTGCTTTTGACGTTGCAAGCCCTCCAAGACTCTCTTCCCCTGGGGACTATTGCAATTCAGACGGACAGCATGTCTGTAGTATGGTATATCAACAAGCAGGGCGGAACCAAGTCCTATCCCCTGTGTCAAGAAGCTCTCAGACTCTGGCAATGGGCGATCTCTTCTCAGCGGTTTCTGATAGCAACGCACATCCCCAGGAAGTCCGACGTCATAGCGGACAGGCTGAGCAGAGCTATTCTCATGCCCCACGAGTGGTCTCTCAAGCAATCGGTGACGGACGAAATTTTTCGGAAGTGGGGGTTTCCTTGCTGCGATCTTTTTGCAATACCACAAAACAGCAAGTGCCTCGACTTCTTCACTCTCTTCCCCCTTCCAGGCCATCCCCCCAGAGACGCTCTAGTCCAAGATTGGCCTCGGGGACTTCTATACGCTTTTCCCCCCTTTCCATTAATCACACAGATAATTCAGAAAGCTACCGCCTTGAGAGCCAAGATGATCCTCATTGCCCCTTATTGGCCTCGACAGATATGGTTCCCTTTCCTGCATCGCTATCTTTTGGAGCAGCCGTGGCATCTGGATCCAGTGCCAGATCTTTTGGCCCATCAATCAGGGCAGCTGCACCAATCCCTCCAATCTCGTAACCTCACAGCTTGGTTGCTCCACTTCCGTCCCTAGCCGGGCTACCAATGATTTCAAGTTCTCTTCGGGATATTATTGTAGCTTCCCTTAAGTCCTCCACCTGAAGGATCTATGCTAGTAAATGGCAACGTTTTTCCTTTTGGGCAAAGGCTAGGAACATAGATCCCTTCACTGCTCCAATACACTCGGTCTTGGATTTCCTAGCCGAAATTTTTCATTCAGGATCTTCTTCCTCCACAGTAAAAGTTCAGCTAGCAGCCATTTCAAATTTTCACATAGGCTTGTCAGACTCCAGTATCATGTCCCATAAGCTTTGCAAGGCATTTCTCAGAGGTATCTTTTTACTCAGGCCCCCAATCAAATACCCCCCACCACAGTGGGATTTAAACTTAGTTTTAGCATCCTTGATTCTCCCTCCCTTTGAACCTGCGGCCTCCTGTTCATTAAAGTTACTTTCCTGGAAGACACTCTTCCTAGTCGCCATTACATCTGCTAGGAGAATATCTGAACTTCATGCCCTCTGCATTCGTCCTCCTTATTTAGTGTTCCATAAAGACAGAGTTTCTCTAAGAACTAACCCGTCTTTTTTACCCAAGGTGGCTTCTCAGACAAATTTAAATCAATCTATTGATCTTCCAGTTTTCTTCCCTAATTATTCAAACAAGGCGGAGAAAAAACTACACTGTCTGGACGTTCATCGTCAACTCCGCTACTATCTGGACAGAACTAAACAAATCAGGAAATCTGATCAACTATTCTTATCTTATGCAGAAAGGGCTTTCCAGTATCCAAGGTGACCCTGTCTAGGTGGCTGTCTTCTGTGATTACCTATATTTATCAACTCAGAGGTAAAGAACTGACTACTAGGCTAAGAGCCCATTCAACCAGAGCATTAGCCACATCAGCAGCCTTTCAAACTAGAGTGCCAATAGACACTATCTGTGCGGCAGCCACTTGGGCCTCTCCTCATACCTTTGTTACACATTACAAATTGGACATGGTCTCCAGAAACAGGGCAAATTTTGGTTCCACCGTTCTCAAGAGTCTGTTCCAATGAGCCACCCAAGATGAAGGTGCTAGGGATGCGGTCCCATCCAGCAAGAATGAAGGCGAGATTGACAACTTAACATCGAGAAGTTATGTACCTACCATAACGTT
This sequence comes from Protopterus annectens, assembly GCF_019279795.1. NCBI lineage: Eukaryota > Metazoa > Chordata > Ceratodontiformes > Protopteridae > Protopterus > Protopterus annectens. Next base: position 814,928,585 of record NC_056743.1, read on the forward strand.
CCAGATTAGTTGTCTTCTCTCGCCTTCTGTCTTGCGTCCCGCCCACCATCCCCCTAGCCTGGACAGACCGAGAAGTTTTCCCCTTCTTCTAAGGGACCTTATCTTGCACTATTCCAAGCCCAAACAGTTGGTCCTGGGGTAGTTACAGCTTTGGATAGTGATTTTTGGGGAGTTCTTCTTTCTCCTCCTCCACCTCAGTGGGGAGACTGAATTGGCTATTGTTTATCAGCTACCAAACGAGATCTGGGTAGTTACCGCCTAGCATCATGGGATATAGGGTTGCCTTGAGACGGTAAAATTAGCTCTCGGGCTTTAGTATAGGCCGAGTCGGAGCCGAGGTTCGGCCCCGAATCCATCCAGCAAGAAAGAAGGCGAGAGAAGACAACTAACATGGAACGTTATGGTAGGTACATAACTTCTCATTTTACCATATCTCTATCTTATTTCTACCATGTTTTAAAAATTTTCATTTTATCCCACTAACTAACTAACCTTTCTGAAGAAATTTCTATCTTCCCAAATAACTCTCAAACCATTTCTACTACGGATTCCTTAAATTCCTATACGTTTAACAGATAAGTGGGAAAGCACAAGTATTTGATGCATAAACTGAACTAGTTATCATATATGTGTCAAAACTTTCAATTAAATAGTTATGCTCCTTTGAGATAATTTCTATCCCATGTAGCCTAGTTCACTGTAATTGTCTGAGTTCCATATTATTGGAATCACATCTTCTATACCAAACATTCTCACCTATTTCTTCAGAAAACGTCCATTCATCACTTTTGTTTATGCTACTTGCAGCTTTTTGTTCCAGTATCATGCATGCTCTTAAAGTTGACAAGTCCACAGTTTGCATTGATCTAATTTCTATTATCTTATTTTGAGCTGGTAGCTGCATCTTCTCATTTCCCTCAGTTCCCTCTTCATTTGCTGAAGTTTTCTCAATTCCACTCACTTCCTCCCCACCTCTAGAGTAATAGTTTCAAATCACTCTTGCAGCTTCTAAGCTCATCAGTATATTTTCTTAAATACAATTGGAAATATTCACAAAAACTGCTGTCCAACATAATCAAACATTAAGCTTTCTCATGGCGCAGTCTCTTGACTTTTAATACAGGCTTACAGAGATCATGTTAAGACAGGTCTGGTATCTAGCAACAGTAACATCCCAGAAGTGTTTGATAAAAATAAGGAAAAGTTAGCCCCCCAAATCAGCTATTATGTATAATTCATCATATAAAGAAAAAAAGGACTGAAGTAGCAGTAATCCTGAACACAGGCCTAGGATGAGAAACTAGTATGTCCTGCTACTGTACTGCAAAACAATCACATTTTTTTTAGAGGACACCATTCCCTTTCCATACAAAAGAAGAACTGAACATGGTGTGAGCTGCTTTTCATTTTCTTGTGGGTATCATACTGATGTCTCTGGCAAGAAGAGTAGATCATTCCACTATGGGGGTGTCTGAAGCTCTGGAAGCCAGGAAATATGGGGGGGGGGCAAATATCCTTAAGTCCTTGACTCTGCGCAGTTACCTTGGCTCTTTGTACATATCATGCAAGTTCACAACTCCTTCTCCTTTGTTCTGTGGTTAGGGAAAGAATACAGGCAGCAACATGGTATGGTCAAGACCTATTTCAGAAAGCACTTTAACAATATAAGGTCCATGGCTATGATGGCTTGCAGTTCAGAGTATTAGGAAATGAAGAGTGTTGATCCAACTAAACTTCTTACTCTTTGCTGTACAGGCCTCAGATGAAGTACATCTAACAAACACAGCATCCTCTCTCCATTGTTCAGTGGGTTTGAATAGAAAAAAGGCTGCTCAATACTTTGAATGAAAGCCAATTCATTGACCACCTGAGACAAGAATAAAGGGTTTATCGTGAAGCTTACCATGCCATCATGGAAAGCTATGTAGGACTCCCAAAATATGATGGCCTATTAAAAACTCTGCAATCTGACCTGATACCAACAAGGAATGTAAGATGCTTGGTTCAAAAGGGCCCATAGCCTTACTTTTAGTAACGTAATTATGGTTTCACTGGGAACAATGGGTTTTACAGGAAGATCAGCTGCAAAGCCCCCTTCAGAAATTGCTTTAAAATTGCATAGAATGGCAAAGAGGGATTCACAAAAGAAAGCATGTAGCAAAGGCTGAAAGATGTGCTTTGAGAGGCCCATACTTCAGAACTTCGGCAAATCTGGACATGCTTCACATGGATACATATTAAATCTCTTGCAAACTGCACATAATTTGCCAAAAAGAACCGATCGATAAAGAGCATCAGGCTGAAAGCATTGCAGATGCCAACTTGAGGGTTTTCAAGTTTGGGTTCAATAGTGCCCCTTTTTCCTGTGTTAAAAGAACAAACAGCTGAACAGCTGTAGATGTTGTAGGGGCCCTTATCCAAAAGATAGATCAGTTTGGAAAAAGAGCTGCATTGGCCATTAAGGTGATGAAACAAAAACTCTAGCTTCATATATCCTGACCCCTTCTGACATTTCATGGATCAGTGGACTGGGATGAAGTGCATACTGAAGTTTTCCTACCAAAAGATAAAGACATCAACCGCTCTTGCATGTTTGCATCTGAACCTAGAACAGAACTCTTCCAAGTGGTAATTCTTATTCAGTTTAAAAAAGAATCTATTAGAGAGTGAACCCTGTCTATACTTTAAAGTAGGTAAGACCTTGCAGAAAGATCTCGGCAGACAGTTTTCATTCTTGGCTGTTGGAACTGGCCATGCTTAATTTGTCTACCACTATACTGTGGACTGAAAGAAAAAAAGGAGAGGATGTAAGCCTATGGGAAGCTCTCTCTCAGGCCACAAGAGCAAGCTGGCACAGTTGTTAAGACTGCATATCGCCTTGATTGTTTATGTACAACATGACTATGGTAGTGCCTGTTATAACCCTCAAAGACTCTGACAGATACAAAGGCTAGAAGGCTCATAAGGCCAATCAATGCCATCTATTGGGATTATTTTGCATTTCGCTACAATTGTGTTCACAATTCTGAGAATTTGTTGCACTGCTTTCAAACATTTTCCAATCAGCCATCCACCGGCCGATCAAATGAATGTATACCATTTCAGAATTATATACCCATGAAACACAAATTTGTTTCACATGCTCTCTACTGTTAGGTGACCTAAATGCACCCTCCAGGCCAAATAAGAGGCATCTATGGTCAGAATATATGCCTGTTCTACAAATGATATCTTTTAGTTTTTCATCATGTTCCCGACCACCAGTAAAAACAAATTTCTGATGCTGGGAATCAATTACATAGAGGGTGGTTAAGCCCCTTTTATAGGTTTCCAAAATACCACCATTTTTTTAGTATATGCACCCTGGTCACAGCGGCCAAAAGAATGGAGACTGACAGGTGGCCTGAAGGCTGGTAGGCTGAGAGGTAAGACTTCTACTAATGTAAAATAAACTTTCAACTGAGAGACTTTAGCAGCAAAAGCCTGTTCTGCTCTATGTCCAGTAAAGTATTTAAAAAAATTGACCTTTCATCATGCCAGAATGGATAGGCAAAGTGGGTCATAATCCCCAGATGGGGTAAACAGTACAAGGTGCAACTCACAAAAAAAAAATTCAGGAAGTTCTCTACTGAATAGCCTGGATTACTCATATGTTTGTATCAGGATAGACATGGACTCCAGTATCCTTAGATGTACAAATACTGGGGCTAAGCATTTTGTGAACACCCTAGGCAAAGTAGAAGTAGGTGAACAAAAGCATTCCTGACCCGTTTTGAACATCATACACTCTGTTGTTCCAGTAGATGGGGATATGTAGGTATACATCCTTCAATATGGAATTAGTCATACCCAAAAGAACCAAGACGCTCTCCTCCAAAAAAAGGAAGCCAATCTGGTGGTCCCCTGACATTAACAAACTCTACAACAGAAGGAGGAAACTGTTGCAGAAAAAGGTGACGTCCCAAGACTGGAAAAACTCCCTTATTAGCCTCAACAAAAAGTTGAGATCCCTCATAAAATCCTCTAAAGCTAGCTATGAAGGCAGAATTGCAACAGATACTAAAGACAACCACAAGGCCTTCTATAGCTATGTCACGAATCTCCACGGCAATACCCATATTTGCTCTGAGTTACTGCACAATGGTACCTCCTCTACTGAGCAAACAGATATTGCCAAAATAATGGCCGACAGATTCAATGCCAAATTTACCCCACTCTCCCCCCAAAAGACCAATCACAATACAAGAAGAATGACAGACACCCAGCATTACTGTTGCACAGGTTAAAGCTACATTATCCAAGGCCAAGAATACAATTTCCATGGGACACAACAATATCCCTGGCTGTGTTCTACATGAGCTACAAAGTGAACTGGCACCGCACCTGAGTGCCTTGTTCAATCACAGCCTCACCTCAGGCTTTGTCCCTTTTGAATGGCACACTGCCACAGTCATCCCTCTCCATAAAGGGGAAGCAACTACAGACCCTGGGAACTATTGCCCCATCAGCCTGACAAGTCTGATATGTAAAGCTATGGAGTGCATCATCATGGACCTATTTAATAAGGATAAAGGGAATCTCCAACCCTGGACCCAATGCAGTTTGGTTTTGTGAAGGGTAGATTATGCCTGCTTAACCCGGTGGACTTCTTTGAGTCAGTCACCAGAGTTGTGGATGAGGGCAAGGTGGTTCATACAGCCTACCTCGATCTGGCCAAGGCCTTTGATACCATTCCCCACTCAGGAGTTATAGATAGACTCACCAAATCAAGCATCAACCCCTATATCACTAGATGGGTTACAAACTGGCTCACAGATAAGATTCCACAGTGTGAAAGCAAACTCCAAGTCAGACTGCCGACCAGATATGAGTGGACTCCCACAAGGATTGGTCCTGGGTCTTCTCCTGGTAGGCATCTACTTCTCAGAAGTCCAGGCCAACATGGGGGGACTCCGGCTGACCAAGTTCGTAGACAACTGCAAGCTGGGAGCCATTACTAACTCCCAAAGTGATGCAGACATTCTAAAGAAAGGCCTCACAGAGACAAACGACTGGAGCCAAAGCCATGGCCTTAAGCTAAATACCAAAAAATGTGTCGCCATCCCCTTTGGGAAAAACTCAGTTCCCACAAATTACCACATCGATGGCTGTCCACTGAATATATTATAAGAGATCTGGGGACACAGGTTGACACTAACCTCTCCGACGGCCACATTGCCACTGTGGTCAGAAAGCCCTTCTATGTGGCACATCTCATTACCAAGGGTTTTGCATCCAGGAAGAAAGAGGTTATCATCTCTCTCTACTATTCCCTCATTAGACCAATCAAGTATAATGCCCCATTTGGCATGTACCTCACTAGACACCTGCAACAGCTGGAGAGGCCATAAAAGTACCTCACAAAGAGGATCCTAGGCCTTAAATACATGTCCTACACAGACAGACTCAAAAAACCCCTGCTTTTCTCTGTCTTGTATAGTCTACTAAGAGACGATCTCTGCTTGACTTACAAGGCCATGTCTTACCCAGCTTTGTTAGAAATGTTATATCTAAAGAAATCCCAATCCCTCTGCTCCAGTCACTCCAGAGACCTCAACCTCATTACCACAATCAACAAAACATGCTGGAGCTTTAGGTTCATAACCCAGAGGCTGCCCATGTTGTGGAATAGACTTCCCATACATGTCAAACAGAGCAGCTCACTGGCCCTCCAAGAGAAATCTTGATGAGTGGATGGGAAACAAAGTTCACCCCGGGGATCACTCCAGTGGCTCTACTCGATAGAGGCACTGGGAAATAACGTTGGGCGGCACTATGCCAGGGCAATTCTATGGGCTAGGCTTGTAAAGGCTCCAGGGACATTAGCCTAGTACACACCTATGACCCTAAATCTACACTCACCAACACAACCCTTCTTAAAAGGAAGGAGAGTGATGGATTAACATTCTGAATCAGATAACACACAAGAACTTTTTCAGTCAGGTTAAGTCTAAGATGAGTTTCCAAGGACCATTTTCTTTGGTGGGAAGGCCATGAGTTCCAACTTATAGCCTATGACTATGCTCTCCCTCACCCAATTGTCCAAAATCAGGCTGAATCAGATTTTCTTTGAATAAACGAAAGACCTTCCTCTCAAAATAAGTGGGAAAGGGAGAGTAGAGAAATTGGTGAAAGGGGAAAATATTGCCAGCACTAGGTGCATCCTTCATGAAGAGGTAAAGATTTGCCTCCTTTCCCCCTCTCCCACTACAGACACTGCTACATCTCTATTTTTGCTTCTTTTTGAAGGTGGTCTGCTTCTGTCTGCCTTCAATGGAAGGTTTTGCACAGTAATTCACTGTGTAATTTCCAATAGGTGGATGAAACTGCCACTTTAAATATTTTTTGTGAAGAGGACCAAGCAGCAAGTCCTTGTTTAGTATCAAACAACTATCCCTTGCCATCCTCTGGCATAGGTTGCAGCCTAAGAAATGTAAACCTGTATATAACTGTCCCTCTTGCTGCTGCTGGCATTAAATGCATCAAAACCACACTGGCAGGCACACTTACCTACTTTACAAAGTTATCTGCAATAGTTTATACACACTTTCCCTCAGGATTTCTGCACTTGATAATATCAGTCTGACAGTTAATGGCCCTGAAAGCTAAGAAATAAGAGGTAAAAACCTTCTTCCCAGAGAGATCTAACACTCTAGTCTACTTATCACTGGAGAAAATAATGAGTCCTGTAGTCAGCTATGAATAACGTCTAGCCTGTACAGAAATTACTGCAGGGTCTGCTATAAGTAAAGCCACATGTATGATCTGTTCAACCTACAGAAAGGTGTTTCTTTTTTTTGGGGAGGGGGGAGGCTGGTATTTGGGAGACAAACTCAAAGGCTTAGAAAATCAGGGAAGGGCTGCTACGGGCCTTGGCTCTGCATTTTATGTGAACTAAGACATCTCCTTGAGGCCTCACTGAAAATGTTTCCTCATCAAGTTTATTTCCCCTAAGGAAGCATTCTCCACTGGAGACCCTGACAATATGGTTTCTTTATCAGTACCATATCTCATGGACAAGGAAATCTAAGACGACTAGACCACATCCTTGTCTACAGCTCTGAATCTAAGGAATCCACAGATGGAGAACTCTCTCCTTTCCTTGGGAGTGTCAACTGTTCCAACTGTAATCCAAAGATACAGAAAAACAATGTTAATCCCCCTTTTAGACCAATTATATCTGCAGCAAAGTCTAAGACAGAAACACTGTCTATTTAGTTGGATTTTCTATTAAATCCTGTGATGCAGGCATCGAAACATTACCTGAAAGATTCATAGCATTTATTAGAAATTCTAAGGGACTTTAGATTACCAGATAGTACTTTTGTTTCTGCTTCTTTGGACATAGTTTCTCTTTACACCTGCATTGATCAGGAAGTAGGCTTGGAATTTTTGAGAGAATACTTAACTACAAACACTAATTTTGACAATACAAAGATAACTACTGTTTGAGCACTAATGAATCTTGTTATTGACAATTGTTGTTGTGTCTTTCGGCTTTACCTGGTTAGGGGTCACCACAGTGGAACTCCGGTCCGCTAATGATTGGTAGTTGATTTTTACATGCCGAGTTATACCAGCCCTGACACACAACCTTCAACGAAGGTATGCCCATTCACGCATGTCTCCACGCAGAAGATGCTCTAGCTGAGAATCGAACCGGACAGCGTCTGACTGTGAGGCAACAACGCTACCGCAGCACCACCACCGTTGAACAACTGTACAAACAGACATCAGGAGTAGCTATGGGGGCTAGAGTTGCCCCTGCTTTTGCTAACCTTGTGATGGCGAATTGGGAAAACAAGTTTCTTATTAAACATAGGTTGTTTGATAGGATACTTATATATCGCCGTTACATTGATGATCTCTTTTTTCTTTGGCAAGGAAGCTATGAAGATTTTGAAATGCTAGTTTCTGACAAACAATTTCACTGACTTCATAAAGTTCATCATCAGTGGTTTTGGTTGTAGTCTCAACTTTTTAGATTTGAATTTGAAATTTGACTTTCAGTCCAAACAGTTCATTAGTGACATTTATAGAAAGCCAGTGTTTGCTAACCAATATCCATCCCTCTCATATGAAAAAGGGTGTTGTTAAAGGACAACTAATGAGACTTAGTAGATTAACTATCAGACACTGACTTTACAAAAGAAATGGAGATTTTGAGAACTTTATTTGAGGTTAGAGGTTATGACAGATTATGGCTGAAGCAAATAGAAAATGAAGTTCTAAAGTTAAGAGATGGCAAGGCAAGTCCAATTTTGAGAGGTCACACCCAACTTGTAGCATTGAATGAAGGACAGGGTATCAGTGACCACTCTAAGAATTTGAACAATAGCTTTATTTGTTCATTTCCACTTCCTATAGTTAATGAGATGTGGACCATTAGAAAAATTATAGTTGACAATTGGAAAATTGTACTAGGTAACATTGATTTAGCCAAGATTATAGGACTGTGACCCCTGTTTACTTATAAAAAAGTTACAAACATTAAGAGTTTATTAGAACAGGGTTGCAACAACAAAACTGACACAAAAAGTGCACTCATTCAAAAAAAGGTAGTTATTCTTGTCATTCTTGTAGACAGTGTAGGTACATCAGTAACACGTCTTCAGTGGAATTTAGTCACATAAAAAGAACTTTTTGGGCCAAAGGATATTATACTTGTCAAAGTGAAACGGTAGTATATGTTGCACAATGTTTATCATGCCCGTTTTTACATAGGGAAGACTACTAGGTGTTTAAAAAGACGCACTTATGAACATCTTTTAGCAAATAAGAAAAAAGAACAAACCAATGCTTTGGCAAAACATGCTGGTATCTGTATTGATCTTAAAAAGTTTGTTTTTTCAGTGATAGATACTGTCAGTCAAAAAACATGTTGGGTGATTATAAAACCTGATACCAACGAGACTGGAATCAAGTGCAAAAAACAAAACTTCACAAATAGTCCACAACACTTGAAGGAAATCAGGCTCTGCTCCTGGAAACACCAACAACTTTAATCATCCACAAGGAGAAGAATGACATTAACGCTGACAATCACAGTACGTTTTCGATTTGTAGTCTTCTTCAGAAAACAGAAATCAAATCCTTTGAATAATTTGATTTCTATTTTCTGAAGAAGACTACGAATCGAAAACGTACTGTGATTGTCAGCGTTAATGTCATTCTTCTCCTTGTGGATGATTAAAGTTGTTGGTGTTTCCAGGAGCAGAGCCTGATTTCCTTCAAGTGTTGTGGATTATAAAACCTGGTTAGAATGTAAAGAATCTCTATGGCAAATTTACTTGGGTGCAGATATTACACCAGGTCTAAACGACACCATTAACTTAAAGTGCTTTTTCCAAACTAAGTTGTAAAGGTTATTAAAACTTAATTTTATGATACTTATTAGAATGTACAAAAAAAGTTTTAATTATGTTTTCTATTTCTACTATTTCCACTATATGGATTTTTGCATGTATTTTTTTACATTTATAAAAATGAGCTTTTTTTTTTATAATTGTGATTATTCAGTCATGGGACTGCTAATTAAGTATTTAAATGCTGTCTTAGGGTGGTTAGAGTGTTTTTCTGATGAAGTTCACAGCATATTAAAGTGAATGAAAGTGCTAACCTGTGGTGTCCGCGTCTTTTGGTCTTGGTTTGGAGCAGTTTTTTAGTTTTTGAGTCCTGTAGTCAGCTATGAACAACTTCTAGCCTCTACAGAAATTACTGCAGGGTCTGCTATAAGTAAAGCCACACGTATGATCCATTCAACCTACAGAAAGGTGTTTCTTTTTTGGGGGGGGGGGCTGGTATTTGGTTGACAAACTCAAAGGCTTAGAAAATCAGGGCAAGGCTGCTATGGGCCTTGGCTCTGCATTTTATGTGAACTAAGACGTCTCCTTGAAGCCTCACTGAAAATGTTTCCTCATCAAGTTTATTTCCCCTAAGGAAGCATTCTCCACTGGAAGCCCTGACATTATGGTTTCTTCTTCATCAGTACCATATCTCATGGACAAGGAAATCTATGACGACTAGACCAGATCCTTGTCTACAGCTCTGAATCTAAGGAATCCACAGATGGGGAACTCTCTCTTTTACTTGGGAGTGTCAACTGTTAAGTGGAGGACTGGAATGGCTGAGGAATAATTGTGAACCAACCCGCAGCATACTCCTCGGCAAATATTTGTAGCTGAAAGAGGTAGCGATGGCTCCTGGCAAAGCTGACATCTAGATTTCAGGAGTCAGGCGTAATCTACAGGAGAAAAACTATTCTTTCTTGTTAGGATAAGATTTCTCCACGATCCACAAGGCTAAAGAGGCCAGGTACAAAACTAGCAACAATGTCCTGCCTTACACAAATTGAAATTTCTGCAGGACAGAAGTCCATAGTAGATGTCTTTGAACCAAAATCCAGCCTAGAAATCTTGTGCACTTCAGCTGAGGGCTGTGTAGATGAATGTGAAGAAATCTCTTCACTTACTTCCACAAGAGTCAGGAGATGGGAGGGATCCAAACGAAATGGACTACAGGACCAGTGAGGACAAGGCAACATTTCATCTCATCACAGTTTGACACTCGCAGACCTGGGTAAAACTGGTGGGATCATTAAAGCCTCAAGCTCCCTACCCACTTTCTTTATAAATTCCATCTCATGATATCACACAGTCTCTTTCAGAGAACTTTTAGGAATTTCTGGGGAGTTCTTCCTCAGAGTGAGCTGACCTCTCTCACAGCAAGGCTCAAGTTTTTTATGCTCCTAAAAGGGCCATAAACTGGTAGGTCAGCGACATGGTGCTGTTCTTCCAACCAAAAATGACACTCCAAATGATAATTTGTAGGTGGACTTTGCCTTCTGTAAGGACATTTATTTGTTAACTTTTCTGGGGACATCACGGACCTTGGAACACTGATCTAATTTATTGCCAGTTATCTTGATAATCAATTCCAAACAATTCATCTCAATAAAAACAGATTCCTAAACCGTGTATGTATTAAAACATAAGGGTTCAACAGACTGACGATTGCTTTGTCTGGCAAAAAGAAAATGAAAAATAGTATGGACTGCTTCTCGTTTTAGTAATCTGTCAGGTCAATGCCCTGGCTTAAAGAAAGAGCCCAGTTTCGCTCAAAGTGATCCACAAAATATCCGTTTTTCAGACTGGCAATTTCCTCTTGATAAGGACTCACATAGCAATAGCAATAGTAAACCAAGACTGAATATCCACTGTTTTCTTTACTTTCTGTTTAGGACAGTTCCAGTATCAAAATTAGGGAAAACAATTGTGCAGAGCTGGCATGTAATTTAGATCTCCAACATGTACAACTTCCAGTATTTTTACAGCAGTCCTTAAGCAGTGTAGGACACAAACTTTCTGATAAAGCAAATGATTTCAGCTGCTCAACAATGGCAGTAATTCGCAGTTTCATTACTGAAACCCACTCGCCAATTTAGTTTGTGCTACAGCCAGCAAAATTTAACAAGTTCCAAGAATTTCTAACAGTCATACATCTATTTTTAAACTGGTACTCACTTCAAATGTGCTTTTAGACAGTCCAGAGAGGCCATAATATGCCACACCCCCTGCTCTTGAGCTGGTGCAAATCTCTCCAATTTCATCTGTCTTGCAGAGTTGGGGGGTTCCTTCTGGTCTCACAATGCACATCAATCCTACAATTAAAACACAGCATGATTAAAGGTAGAGTCCACAGACAGCCTTGATTCTGACTGCACCAATGCATTCACTATGTTCAGTAACTGGCAGTGTCATTGTGAAATAAAGTGACTTGTTCTCATTTTAGAAATGCAGTCTTAAGAATTATTCAGTGCAGCAGAATGCCTAATCAAAATTTAGTTGCAGGAAGCCCACTGCCTTCTATGTATGTAGTAGAAAAACGAAAGTATGACTAAAAACGCATTCAGCTTTGACTCAGTGCCACAATCTTTCACAGCAGGTCAACATCAAATGTACCCTTGTCAAAAACCTGAAAATGTTCATGACTGGATTAGCCATTACTACCTTTAAACAAAAATTATGTTTTTACCATAACAATAGATCTGTGCTGACTGTTTTACATCCTTCACCTGTTGAACCTAACACTGTCAGATACTTAGTCATCCCGGCTCATAAAACTTTTCTAAGCAACATTAGCATTTTCCCTTTCACCATAATGCACAGAGCTTGAGGACCCATCTCTAGAGCTTTGAAGCTTGCAAGAACATAGCAACAAAAAGAAAAATGAGAAAAGTAGACAAAAAAATGTATCTAATAACCCCCTCTAGACCCAAAGGCTGGGGAAAAAACGGAAGCAATAGTGAAGGAAATGAAATTACTACCACAGATCTATTGTTATGGTAAGTACATATCTTTTGTTTCTAATGCTGGAAGTTTCATACCATTCACCTGTAGGACAGAGTCTCAAGTTAATTGATCATGGGTAGAACTCCACAGGACTCTCAAAAGGAATTATGAAGTTGTGAGGAAGTAGTAGAAAGCTAGAGCAAAGATAATGCAACAGAAACAGACACCACTAGGAATTGAATATCACAGATGTAGATTCTGGAAGTGACTGGAGATGCTTACGCAACTAACAACTGTCAAGAGGGAGAAACCAGACCATGAGTTGAAAGGAAAGAAGACTTCCAAAGCAAAAATAATTCTGAGTTTTCAGAGGAGGAAATGTTACTTGAATCAATCAGTGAAAGGCTGTATGTGGTACAAATACATCCCCCAAAGCCAGGTATTTACATTAAAAAGAACTGAATAGTAACTGTCAGCCAGGGCATACAAGAAAGCTGCCAGTGTGTACATGGGGTGATGATATTTACCACAGCCAAGTATAACCTCAAGCCAGACAAATAACAAAAGCTATATCAAAGGAAAAAAAAAAAGAGTGATTTGAAACTCTCCAAGAGAAAGCATGCTAGTAAAAACTGTCCAGATTTTATAAAGATCCTCCTAAATGCCTCCCAAACTTAGCTTCGTCCCCTCCTAAAAATTGAAACTATTTTGAGAAGTTGTAAGTCAACAGTGACAGCACGGAAAATGTGTCCTCAATTTGGAGGGATTTTATCCAATTGTTTTGTATTTAACTCTGGAGGTAAAAGTTAAGAGTTAACTGCCTATGGTATCAAGTAATATTGCATTTATGGGTTACAGGAGAGAAAGGCTGTAAGAACAGAAATCAGAAATGGACAGGGGTTTACAGTCCAATCAAAAAATCCAACAACTGGCATAAATATTATTCAGGAGAAAGGCTCTCCACGCACACACCTGCAGGCAATATCTAAAGCACATACATGTGCACATGCAAGTCAACAAATATACCCAGACGTAGATTAGACAGAGAAAGGGTTAAAAGGGCTCTCATAAAAAACAAGTCACAAACCTGACTGCAGCAAAAAGGATATAATTCACAAGGCCCAGGAAAAAATGTCTTAACAAAAGGATGCTGGAAAAGGAGGCCAGACCATTGACCTGGCCATGATGAGTTCTTACAAGAAAAAAAGAAATGGGCTACAATATGTCTGAGCACCTGATGGAAACATGGAGATGGCTGAATGGCTTTGGCAGGAGGGTATGTATGACACAGGGATTAGGGAAGTTATTCTTTATACCACCTTAATGGAAGTGTCCTGAGAGAAGACATGAGAGACAATCTCTATGGAAAACAAATACATGCCTACAGAAAAGATAAAGATCATGGATGACTCAGAAAAGGACAAGATCTTACCTCTTATCTAAAAGATGACCTGTACCATTTAAAGGCATGAAAGGGAAGAGCAAATGGAAAAAGGAACTCTGTAACAACTGTTAAGCAATGGGGCATTTTTCTTCTCATAGTCAGTGAAGATCTCACTACTTTACTTTTTTTTTAAATACAGTTCTGATGGGTATGTGAAACTAAAAGTGAACTACTCCAAATGGTATGACAAGAAAAGAAAGGGTCTACTATGTTATTAATATATGAACTCTTGAGTGGAGTACAATGGTACCTTAATTATGAAAAAAATTTCTAGAAGCAGTTAGTGAGCCAAGTCTCATCAGATACTTTGGAAGAATAAAATGAAAAATCAAGGCCTAAATTTGTGATGCTGGTCTGCTCAGTAATGCATGGTCCCCAAACAAAAGTCACAGCTGCATATAACTGGACGGTCAAAACCAGAGGTCAAGGCTAAGAAAACCCTTGGTCCTGTGCTCACCTCTAGGAGAAACCTCACAGCCTTAGATGCAGGTGGTGAGCAAGGTAATTGGCTCAGAAAACCCTGCATCAGACTAAAAACAAAAATCTAGCAAGGCAATCAGTTCAAAGACTCCACCTCAGACCCCTAAACAAGTTCCTAGAATGGTCAGTAGGTTCTGAATATTTTCGTAAGTCCCTGCATCAGACCAAAAACATGGTCCAATTAAGGATGAAAGCCCTAATCAGTCTGGAAAAATGTAAATGAAGATGCATGCAAGATCACAGAACATACCAGCATCTACCTTTAAAATTGCTAGAACAGTGTCTAGGATCATTAAGCAGAAATGAAGTCCCATCCCCAAATTAAAGTGCATCTTTTTTAAACACCTTTATTGAATTATCATTGTGACTTAGGCAAATTTACATTTATATAAAAGTAATCAAACCATATTAACAAGTTCACATTTACGAATACTGTACATCACATATACTGTTCTATACTACGTAATCAAGGCAACATTATATAAATTGCTCAATTCCTGCCTTCTCTTAAACCACATTCCTCCTCTATGCAATTTACTCATACCCTTTTCTAAAGATTCTTCTTCTAGTTTTTTTTTTATCTCTGTTCCAATAATCAATACTTCCAGTATAGCTGGTTTTTAATTTCCATTTTCAAGCAATTGCTTTTTTGGCAGCCACTAGAATTAAACTTAACAAGGCCTTACTATGTATAGGCAATTCAGATCCTGTATCCTATCTAAAAAATAATTTCCTCACTTACCTCATTTGCTTGCCCAGTATTCCTGACACAATACTCTGTAAGAAGTTTTTTTAAGTCTGACAACTCATTTCACTCAAAGATCATGAACTCCCAGGTACCACTTTATTTCCTGTTACACTTCCAAAATTTTCCATCTACCCGAGGAAAAATTATTTGGAGTCTGCTTGGGAAATACAAATATCAATGCAAACATTGATGATTCTTATAGTTATCATGCAATATTTTATATGCCTTACTAATTATTCCTTATTAACAGCAGCTCCTGTTCTAGAGGTAATTAAAAACTCAACTAGGTCTTCCATTTAAGATTCCCTAATCCCTTTCTCTTTGTCTACACTGATATCAATCCCTGATAGGGAAGGCAATCATTAGCCTGCAATCCAAATGTCTTCTTGGGCTTTTCCCACTCTACTACATTTCCTTCTCTGATTATCTGTTCCCAATACCTTGGGTTCCCTTGCCAGTTTCCTCCAGTACATTCCAGTCCCCCTCTTGTCTATTCTCTGTACCCCTAACTGCAGTCATCCCTATCAGCAGAATCTCCTTTCTCCATTCCTCTGTTGGCTCATTTCTTAGTAAACTTTCTGCTACTTTTTGAATATAATACTCTGGATGGCTGTTGTTATTCTCCTTAAAAGATCTGTGTCCAAAATCATTTTCTTTCCTTATTTCTTGAATTATTTTCCAGCTTCATAATAATTCCTTTCTACTTTGAATTTTAGATTTCTGCTTGTGTTATGTATGCCAGCCTTAACTGTGTAGTTCTGAAATATCCCTTCAAATACTAAATAGTAATACTAAACCTCCTTGCTCTATTGGGAGGATGAACTTATCTCATTTGACTCCTGCCCTCTTCCCCTTCCAAACAAAATCTTTCAACTCTATTACTGTCCACAACGTCTCTTCTGATTGATAAAAATATGCCTGACCAGTGTAAAAAACTAAATGCTCTGTGGCAAGAGTTTCCAGTTTCTCAGTTTTACTATTACCTTTTGTTTAGTCTTTTCCCACATATCCTTATCTGCCATAACAGAATCCTTTTTAATCAATACTACTAAATATTTTATTTTATCATGTCCCATAAATATGGGTATTGCTAATCCCAATTCATGTGTGTGTACATAGTTGACAGCTATAGCCTTTGTTTTACCTTCATTAATTTTATATCCCTAAAAAAACAGAATTGTCTCAAAATGTTCCACAACATTGAGATGTCTTTTTCTGCTTTCATCAGGTACAAAATAATATCAATTAAAAATAAAGCAAACTTTTCTTGAACACCGTACCAATTATAGCCTTGAATTTCTGAATCCCTTATTTTCTTTGCCAGTGGTTCTGAATATAATTCAAATAAAGAGGAAACAGGACGCCCCTGCCTGGTTCATCTGTTCAGACACAACTTATTAGAGAGGAACCCACCCACTTTGACTTTTGCCTCCAATCCCTCATACATCATTCTAATTAATGTTATTACAGCATCAGGAAATGCAAATAAGTTCATTGCCTTACTCATAAAATCCCATCTTACTTTGTCAAATTCTTTCCCTGCATCAAGACCCACCAAAAATAGTGCTATTTTCTCACATTCTGTTTCTCTCTGGATCATCACTGTTCTATTAATGTTGTCAAATGTTTACCACGGATTCCGGCGTGTAGCTCGCGAGACATTTGCCTGCGAGCTACATCGCCGAAACCAACCGGCTGCATCAGCACTTTGCCGTAGTGCAAAGTGCCTGAACAGCATAGCCGCTGCAACTATAATCTATGGACGAGCAGCTACAGCCGTACGGGCTGTGTAACGCATTCCTTCCTCTCGTGCAAGGAATGCATTTATGTAATTATTTATTTATTGTGATGTCAGACTGACAACACAATAAATAATTAATTAAATAAATGCATTCCTTAGACGAGAAGGAATGCGTTACACAGCCCGTACGGCTGCAGCTGCTCGTCCATAGATTTTAGTTGCAGCGGCTGTGCTTTTCAGGCACTTTGCACTACAGCAAAGTGCTGATGCAGCCGTTTGGTTTCAGCGATGTAGCTCACAGGCAAATGTCTCGCGAGGTACACGCCGGAATCCGTTTACCACCCCTCCACAAAACCACACTGATCCATATCTATCAAATTTGGCATCACCTTTGCCACTCTTTTAGCTATTACAGACAAACACTTTACAATCATGTTTTTAAATTGAAATTAGCCTATATGAAGCTGGATATGATAGGTCTTCCATCTTTAGGTATTACAGCCAACACAGCTTTTTTCCAGGATGTATGTGCCTCCCCTCCTTTGAAAATACTGCCAAACAAAACCTTCAAAGATCTTTATCACTTTATTTTCTCCTGGCATCCAAACTTCCATCGTAATACCATCTACTGCTGAAAACCTTCCTGTAGATTGGTTACAAATTGCCATTTTTATCTCATCTCTTTCATAAATATTTCCATTTGTGCTTTTTCTTGATTTCCCCACTTTTCTGCTTTATACAAATTTTCATAAAGTTTCTAAAATATCTCTTAACACCTGTACATATCATCTCTGGTTATTTTTCTTGTTATACGTTCCCTACGTTTGACAATAACACTTTCAACTTTTGGATGCCTAAGTCACTGTACCAAAAGTTTTTCTGCTCTCGGGTTATTATCAAAAAACAGTTGCTTAACAGCAAACATTTACAAACTCAATCATAATATACGGGTACTTCCTTACTTTCTCTTTATCACTCTGCAATTAGCTTCTTCTTGTTCTGTGAGAGTCCTTTTATTCTGTAATACTTTAAACGTTTGTCAGCCCTCTAAATATTTACAG
This sequence comes from Protopterus annectens, assembly GCF_019279795.1. Classification (NCBI taxonomy): domain Eukaryota; kingdom Metazoa; phylum Chordata; order Ceratodontiformes; family Protopteridae; genus Protopterus; species Protopterus annectens. Next base: position 814,946,388 of record NC_056743.1, read on the forward strand.
GTTCACAAAAGGTTATTAAGCTAAAGGCCCTATAGCCCTTACAAGCCTAGCCATATTTATCCCGAGTTGCCCCAATTGGTACTACAAAGATGTTGCCCCAGTTGTCAGTGGTAAGTTGAATAAGCTCATAGAGGTAAGGGTCTATGGTAGTTAATACCAACTTCCTCTGTCCAGGAAGGACATGGGCACCACCCCAGAAATGAATTTGTGGTCACCCATCCATTGACCTTGGTTGCGTTTGAAGAGGGTCAGGGAGGGGCTCTGTTTCACGTGAATTGGAAGCTTGTTTCAGAGCAGTTGCAGTCTCTGGAGATGTCTCTATCTCTCCAGCATGACCTGCTCATGTCAGAGGCTTGGTGACAATATCTGGAACGAGTGACCCTCCTGCAGTTTGATTTACAAAAGTGTATTATTTCTATCAAGGCCGGGTTAGAAACTGCCCACTAAGCCACGCACATGTCACCCCTTAGCAGCCTGCAGGAGACAGAATACAGTGACAGGACGTTTAGTCTTATCATGTAATACTTTGTGTACTCTGTAATTTCTTGGTGAGAAATCTCTGTGGTCTCTACTATTGTTGCAAGTCTCTGGTGAGGTCCATGCAAAAAAGGAGAATTGTACCCAATTACAGGTTTGAGAAGGGTCGAGTATGATGGAATTATAACATCCTTAGATCTAGATGTGATGCCTGTACTTATAAGATGTGCCACATAGGATTTCCTTACTACTGTGGCTAAATGGTAGTCAAAGCTGAGACTGCTATCAACCAGAGTATCCAAATCACATACAACTGGGTCTACACTTGGGAGGGGGTGCCATCTACAGTGATTAGCAGGGATGTCAGCTTTCCCAAAGGGAATAATAATGCATTTTTTGCATTTAGCTTTAATACATGGCTTTGGGACCAATCATTTGTCTATGTTAACTCTGCCTGCAGTGTATTAACATCATTGGGGGACTCAAAGATTGCACCCAATTTGTAAATGTCAGCAAACTTGATCAGCCACAGGCCATCCAAGTTTGCCTGCATGCCTTTGTAATAAATTTCTCACAGTAAGGGGTCCAGCAGAGAACCCTGTGGTACACAAGTGGTAACTGGTCTTTTGCTACAGGTGAAGTCGCCCACTTTGACAGTGTATGTCCTTGTCTTGAGCCAGTTGGCGGGGATATGTTCAGCCATCCAATAGACAAAACATCGAATGGCTGAACACTGAATCCAATTCAGCGAACATCTATTTAGCAAACGTTCACTACATCGAACCTGTGACGCAGGGAAAGTAACTAGTTGTGTGACACTTTCCTGTCTCAAACACATCCAGGTGGGGGCTTCACCCCCCCACACACCCTTACTACACATTTTATATATATATATATATATATATATATATATATATATATATACACACACACACACACACACACACACACACACACACACACACTAACTCCGGGAAAGCACTACAGTGGAGAAAAGGGGGTTGAAACACTGCTATGTGTGAGATGTGGAAGCGTTGGACAATTAAGTTACTTTCCCCGTCTCAAAGGTTCGATGAACAGAACATTTGTTGAATGGATGTTCACTGACTAGTGGTCGATGTTCACCCATTCAATGTTTAGTCCAGTTGATGGCTGAACATAGACTCCCAGTTGACTAAACTGGTAATGTAAGGGTTAATTCCCAACTGGGAGAGCTTCTCTACAATACCTGAGTGGGAGATTGTGTCAAATGCCTCGGCTAGATCAAGATAGGCGGTTTGCACTGTCTTTGCCTCATCCAGGGACTTGTTATTCTCCTTAAAGATCTGTGTCCAAAATCCTTTTCTTTCCTTATTTCTTTTACAGGCATGATCTACCTTTACCGAATCTGAACTGGGTTGGATCCAGAGTTTGAAGATTACATATGGCCTTGTTAATAAGACCCATAATTATTCTTTCCATGGCCTTGCAGATGAGGCTAGTCAAACTTATGAGCCTATAATTTCCAGGGTTAGTTAATGGTCCCCCTTTCTGCAGGGGATTACTGTTGCTGTCCTCCATTCTGCCGGAATATAGACAGTTCTCAGGCTGTGGTTAAACAGGGATCCAAACAGGTCTGCTAGGTCATGTTTTAAGTTGTTTAAAAGACAACCTGGGATGTTGTCTGGTACCACCGATGTCATGACTTTGGCCTTGGAGAGCGCAGAGATGACTTGCTCTTGCAATAATAGGGTGTGGAATGGTGGCACGTATACTTTGAGGGATAACTGGAGGGGACAGGGGAGTGAAGTTTTCTCCAAATCTTTCAGCTAGCAGGTTGGCTATTACCTCTGTTTGAATATGGGTGGGGCCATCCACAATCAGTTCAGTGACTACCTGTGCATTCCCATTTAGATTTCGGACATAGTTAAAGAATGCCTTGTGATTATCCTTAGCTAGAGAAGCTATTTTTGCTTCATAATTAGCTTTGGATGACTTGACAAGATCTCTAATTTGTTTTTTTAAGCTAGAGAGGGATTTCTTCCTCTGTTGAGCCAGTTGCCTCTTGTTCTTGGACATTAGTTTGTTTCACCTATTTATACTAGGGGTCCACCAGAGTAGCTTGTTTTTTCGGCAAGACCTGATTTTAATCCAGTCAGGTACAGCTCGTTCTATACAACTGTTTAAGTGGTTTACAGGACAATGGTGTACACATCTGCATAGGAGTCCGTGTTATCTGCATTCAAGGGGGATTTGAAACTTCTTATACCATCACTTAGTAGGAGGACATTTGTGTTAGAAAAAATCTTGAAGCATTTTTGAGCTTGATGGAGTAACATCGTAAGACACTGATTTATGGTCCGATCTTACCAGGGAGGACATCACACAGGGGGGTGGGGGGGTGGAAGCAATGCTCTCTCATGTTAGTGAGTACTATGTCCAGGACATTTGAGCCTCTTGTGGCTGTGCTCACTAGCTGTTCCAGAGCATTTGCATTGAGAAAGTCCAAGTATGTTTAAGGTGTTGGTTTGTATAGCAAGTGACTTCAGTAAGTCCAGGTATGCAGTACAATTTTCCTGTTTCATGGTGGAGGAACTACAGCTAAGTATGATGTGTTGCGGGCTTTGCCTATAGTACCTCTGCATATATGGGTTTGTGTGACATGTCCTTATTTAGTGTGGGGAATGTGTGTGTGTGTGTGTGTGTGTGTGTGCGCTCGGACAACCTGTTTGGCATTCAATATGTCTTTATGTAAGAGTCTTGCCTTCAATTTCATAGTGCAACTACATCTTTCATATAAAGTATTTGCTTCTTTCAAGAGTAAGTATACATGAGACAATTGCTGCATTGCCTCAGGATACTCATGTCCATCAGGCTGGCCAGAGAGAAAATGGGAAACTGCCCGTCAATGATAGCAGGCTCTTACTGTATGTTTAATTAGGGAAGGGAACAGGTTTATTTGACAGAACTGTGCTGGTAGCGCTCAGACTACAACAGGGACCTTGGCTAAGGTTGGTCAATAAGGCAACACTGCTCAGTGCTCAACTGAGTTGCTCCCAGAGCAGCAGAAAAACTTGGAAGGGTTTCACTGACAGCTGTTTAGGGAAAAAGTGAGCTTCTAGGGTTTTACGTCTATACAAGGGCACTGCTAACTGCCACTGCACAAAGAGAAGCACCATGTAAATGTGAGGCTTAAATATGAGCAAAGGGAAAAGTTTTACACCAACTACACACAAAGCACACAATAAGCCTTCCAACAGCAATCCACAACTCAGACAGGTTAGAGCAGCACACTTCTGCCACAAGGGTGAAGAAAAACAAATTTTTAATGTAGAATTGCTGATTTGGGAGTGGCCACAGTGGTACAGCGGTTAGTGCTGTCGTCTCACAGCAAGAGGTTCTCCGATTCGATCCTCGGCTGGGGTGCCTTCTGTACGGAGTCTGCATGTCCTCCCTGTGGTCACGTGGGTTTCCTCCAGGTGCTCCGGTTTCCTCCCACATCCCAAAGACATGCTGTAGGTGGATTGGACACACTAAATTGGCCCTAGGCATGAGTGTGTGCATGTCTGTGTGCCTTCCGTGGAAGGTTGGGCACTGGACTGGCAACTGGATACCGCAAAACTCCACTGCCAATCATGAGCGGACAGGTGATCCGCTGTTGCGACCCCTAAAGAAGAAGAATGTAGAATAGCTGATTTGGAGCCCAAGTATAACAAACCATACAAACTATCTAAAACAGCCTTAGAACTAACAGATACAATGTAATACAGATCAATTAACTACTTAAAGCAGCAGCAGACAATACATTTTTTGTTTAAACTGCTAAAGTACAGTCACAGTATATAAGAGAAGTTCAAAAAGATACTCGGAACCCTTTTGTGTGCTTCCCAGCTCAGACAGACCAGGTAAACACCAACTGCCACCTGACGAATAATCCCAGTTCTACTAATGTAAAAGCACAGTGAAGGAGTGTCCAGAGTGAAATGCTATCATACACAAACTTAAAAAATACAATATGCTATCTGTTTCTTTGAGCTCAGCACTTGTTCAGAACTCGTCATAAACACTAAATAAGCTACAAATTACTACAGCACTCAAATTTCCTCACTCGTCTAGAAGAAACAGTTTTTAGTACTTAATAAAAAAGCACCTATACAGGCATGTATAAGGGTCAGCTTCGGGTGTTTTCTCAGGTCTACCTGATGAATCTGGGCATCTTGGGGTAATGCAGCAATTGCCTCATGTACACAGACAACCCTCTCCTCCTACCACCCAACACTACAACCTGTGAGAGATGCATTTATATAGCCAGACTGGAATAGACAGTCAAGAGCAGAAGGTAAACACTTGCACCACACCACACTTATCACACAGTCCCTCAAAATCTACACCACCAAAACACACACATAGAAACACAAAACACACACCTACATTCGCGGAGCCCAAGCAAGAGGGACCTCCAAAGCCGAAACGCAAGCAAACTCCACCCTCCAACACAACCCAAATGACACAGCCCACAATCTCAGTGTGCCACTCAACCACAGCCAATAAGACATAACAACATACCCAACACTCTAGTCATAGGTGACTCTATAGTCAGGCACACTGATGTCCCACTCACCAGGCTAAACAAGGACAAAGTTACAGTCAGCTACCTGTCGGGTGCCAGGATCTGCCACATAACGCACGCACTCAGGTCACTTCACAACAAGTACAAATATGACTCTGTCATTGTCCATGTTGGTGTGAATGACCTGAGACGGACTTCCCTGGACTACATGAAAAGAGTCATGGAGGAGCTCTCTGATCTTGTAGCCCAGGCAGGTATGACCCTAGCCCTCAGTAGCATCCTGCTATAACCCAGAATGATATCAACGTACAAGGACAAAATGATTGACTTCAACAATTGGCTAAGCTTCTGTTGCCTTTCTAAGGGGATCTAGTATTTGTCTGCCTGGGATGACATGATCAACAGACCACGATGCTTTATCAGAGATGGCCTGCACCTGTCACCCTTGGTATTCCAGATACTGGCTAAGGCTCTTGCCACCCCAATAGTGCCTTTTTCAGGCAAGGTTCAAATGACAAATTCACCACCGTAAAAGGTACAAGCAAGCAAAATCTGAGGATAATGCTACTCAATGCTAGAAGTCTAAACCTCAAAATGCACTCACTCGAGGCACTCCTTAAAATGGAGAATATCGACATTTGTGCAGTGACAGAGACCTGGTTCAAAGCTCCAGAGAGCACCCCTGCATTACCAGGCTATAATTCATACCACACCTTTCGGCCACCTAACCCAGACCGAAGCACTAAAGGCAGAGACATGTCCATTTTCATTACGGATATCCACACCTCCAGGCTAGTTGCACAGCATAATGCATCCGAGATTATCCAAGTGCAACTAACTCTGGGCAAGACAGCAATCCAAACTGTAGTTTTCTACAGACCCCCCCACCATGCCCCAGGATTCCCACTCCTCATTTCCTGATACACTGGAAAATATTAGGGTACAACCCAACACCCAAATAATGGGTGATTTCAACTACCCCACCATTAACTGGGAAAACTACTCGTGTTCCATCTCTTTTGCTCAACGTTTTCTGGAATTCATAACTTCGAACACCTTTGATCAACTTATTCATACCCCCACCAGAGGCAGCAATATCCTAGACCTGGTCATTTCCAACATGGGCAAACGGTGTTCCACACCAGACGTTAATTCCTCATTGGTCAGATCCGACCACAAGCTAATCACCCTAGACATCCACATCCCGCCCCCACCCCCATTAGGGAAACCACCATAAAAAAAGTCTCCAAAGCCAACTTCACACTTCTTAAGACAGAAGTGGCAAACTTCATGACACCCATGCAGACAGACAATAGAGGTACGACTGCTGAATCCTACACAACTGCACTTTATAAGCACTTACACGAGTGCATGGATCATGCTATCCCTAACAGAACCAAGATGCTATCCTCCAAAAAAAGGAAGCCAATCTGGTGGTCCTCTGCCATAAACAAATTCTACAACAGAAGAAAGAAACTGTTGCAAAAAAGCATAAAATCCCATGACTGCAGAAGCTCCCTGGTCAGCCTCAGTAAGAAGCTGAGATCCCGCATAAAATCCTCCAAAGCTAATTATGAAAACAAAACTGCTACTGACTCTAAAGACAACCACAAAGCATTCTATAGCTATGTCAAGAATCTCAATGGCAAAACTCAGATCTGCTCGGAGTTACAGCACAATGGCACTAAATATACAGAATCAACTGATATTGCCAACATCCTGGCAGATATGTTCAGTGCTAACTTTACCCCCCTCTCACCCCCTAGAGGGCCCATCTCTATACCGGAATAATGCAAAGTTCCTGTAATCACATCTGCACAGGTAAAAAAACACACCAAGAACACAGCATCTATGGGACCTGACAATATCCCAGGCTGCGTTCTATACGAACTACAGAATGAACTGGCACCCCACCTAAGTACCACGTTCAATCATAGCCTCACCTCAGGCTTTGTGCCCACTGAATGGCGCACCACAATGGTTATCCCACTCCACAAAGGGGGAGCCAAGACAGACCCCGGGAACTACTGCCCCATTAGCCTGACGAGCCTGGTCTGCAATGCCATGGAACGTATCACCATGGAACTCAAACAAAGACATTGGTAATCTCCAAACTCTGGACCTCACCCAGTTCGGGTTTGTAAAAGGCAGATCATGTCTCCTAAACCTGACAGACTTCTTTGAAGCAATCACCAAAGCCATAGATGAGGGTAAGGTTGTTCACACAGCCTATCTAGATCTCGGCCAAGGCTTTCGATATCATCCCCCACACTGGAATTATAGATAAATTCACTTCTTCTTCTTTTGGCTTTTTCCCAGTTAGGGGTCGCCACAGCGGAACACCTGTCTGCTCACGACTGGCAGTGGAGTTTGTGTCCAGTTGCCACCAGCCCAGCGACCAACCTTCCACAGAAGGCACACACACTCACACCTAGGGCCAATTTAGTGTGTCCAATCCACCTACAGCATGTCTTTGGGATGTGGGAGGAAACCAGAGTACCCGGAGGAAACCCACGCGACCACAGGAAGGACATGCAGACTCCGCACAGAAGGCACCCCAGCCGAGGATCGAACAGGAGAACCTCTTGCTGTGAGGTGACAATGCTAACCGCTGCACCACCATGGCAACCCCCCTTGTGTCTAGAAATGGAAGCACATCACTTATTTCCAATTAGCTAAAAAAAGAAATTTGAAAAATGCTTCTGTAAAAAAAAGATGTGTAGCTTGGATGTTTCATGTGATTTCACCTCAGACACAGACACTGTGTGTGTGTGTGTGTGTGTGTGTGTGTGTGTGTGTGTGTGTGTCAGGCTGAAACTGACTAGGTATAAGTCCCTATGTCACAAGATGGGTTGCCAAATGGCTCATGAACAGAACCCACACTGTGAAAGTAGCTGACTCCCAATCCGACTTCAGATCAGTGACAAGTGGAGTACCACAGGGTTCAGTCCTGGGTACTCTCCTGTTTGGTATCTACTTCTCTGAAGTACAGGTTAACAGAGAAGGTCTTTGGCTAATGAAGTTTGCAGATGACTGCAAACTGGGAGCCATAATCGAAACTCCTAATGATGTGGGCATCCTACAAAAGGGCCTCACTGAGACAGACGCCTGGTGTCAAAGTCATGGCCTGAAGCTCAATGCCAAAAAGCGCATCGTCATCCCCTTTGGTAAAAACTCTGTACCCATGAACTACCACATAGGTGGTAGTCTACTTAACACCGAAAGTGTGATAAGAGACCTTGGGACACAGGTGGACAGTAGTCTCTCCTTTGATAATCACATCGCCACAATGGTCAGGAAATCCTTTTACGTGGCACACCTCATCTCAAAAGGTTTCTCATCCAGAAAAAAAAGAGGTCATTGCTCCCCTGTACTCATCACTAAGTAGACCCATTACAGAGTACAGCTTCCCTTTTGGTACGTACCTCACAAGACATCTACAACAACTGGAGAGGCCACAGAAATACCTCACAAAGAGGATTACTGGCCTCAAACAGATAACCTATGCAGACCATCTCAAAAAACTCCAGCTTTACTCCGTCGCATATCGCCTAGTCAGAGGCGATCTCTGCTTACCATACAAAGCTATGTCAAACCCAGAGCTGTTGGACATGCTCCACTTAAAGAAATCCCAATCCCTCTGAACTACACGCTGTAGGGACCTAAACCTTGTCACCACAATAAACAGAACATGCTGGAGGGATAGATTCCTGTCCCAGAGACTTCCCATACTCTGGAACAGACTACCCATCTATGTCAAACAGAGCTCCTCATTAGCACTCTTCAAGAAAAATCTTGATGATTGGATGGGAAATAAGAAATTCACCCCAGGGATCACTTCTGTGGCTCTGCTCGACAGGGGCACAGGAAAATAATTTTCTTGGGTGGCGAAAGCCAGGGTACCTTTTTGGCTAGGTTTATATAAGCCATAGGGCCAATAGCCTAGTACCTACCTATGAACCTACCACAAACAAACTTAAAGATATAGATACAGCAGTGTACTTTAACCAGCTTATAAAAAAAATTACATGCAGAAATCTAAAGTGCTTCCCTAGCCTAAACAGACCAGGCTACCTCCAAGTGCAATAGATGAAAAATCCACAGACCTCTTAAAAGTAAATACAAGTGCTTGCTAGAGTATGAAAAATAAACTACTTTATCCAACAGCTAGCTAGTTAATGAAATTCAGAGCAAGTAAATCAGTAGAACAGACAATGAGAGGCAAAATGCACTTTTTCCATATAAGCACAAGGAAAGGCAATTAATTTGAGAGATCAACAGCAGTGTGGAAAGGGAGGAGCTTATTAAGCTCAATTTACAGTAAGGGTGGACAGCTTAAAATCAGTAAGTTTAACATGCAGAACAACGAAGGGGAGGGTAGGTGGGAATAACTAGCTGGGAATCACCAGCAGTTCTTTATGCAGGCTTGACATTTTTTAGAAGAAGTCAAAGGCCCAGATTACGGTTGCTTCTTAACCACAGCTCCTTTTCTTTTATTTCTACCCTACTTTAAACTCAACTTTCATTTTTTTCCCCAGACATGAAGCTACAACTTCTGGAGTACTTTCTATCTTCTCTAATAACTCTTGAATAATGTCTACTATCCATTCCTTAAATTTCTGTACTTTTAACAGGTAGGTAGTGAAGCACAAGTGTGTCAAGAGTTCTCAAATGAATGCACATACACCTGTGAAAAAAATTTCTGTCTAGTCTACCTCAGTTATTGGACGTTAAGGAATAATAAGTACATTCTCTCAGAGTTCCTACATCTTTCATACCAAATATTTTCATAATTCTTTTTCAGAAATCTACCCTCTTATGTTATATATTCCCTTCTAGACCCCCCCCCATACTTTCTCACTGTTACAAATCAAATTAACAGTTCCCACCTATTAGTAATATTCTCTGCCGAAAGCAGATTACTTCTCTCAAAACTGTTATAAACTAAACATATCAGTTTTAGGTGGAATATAAATACATGCCAGTGTAATCCTCATCCCTTGCCAGTAGCCCTTACTACTACAAATCTGCCATTGTTAGCTTTTTTTCCCTCTTCTACCACTGCTGCACCTTCTCTAGCAATTAATATAAGTACTGTTTTTCTTTGTCCTAAATATTCTGCTGAACACAGATCTCAACTGTCCAGATTTTTGCAGACTGTCTTGATTTTTACCTCATACTTTTGGTCTGTTCCTCATATTATTTTTGGTTTTCTGGCAAATCCCTGGGATGATCAGTGGACTGAAGCCACTAAATAATGACATACATTTGAATGTCATACTTCATATCCTTCAGAAAAATGCATGCTAACACAAATCCTGTTATTCTAATAACTTTCTAAGTTTATGAGATCAATATTTGAAGTCCGCCCCTATCTTGGGGCCTTTGTACTCTCATTATGTAAGATTTCTTGTGCTAACAGGTTGAGAGGTATGCTGCTGAATATCCATCCTGAAATAATTTCTTTATAAAACTCACATACTTAGTTCTTTCCAAATTTGTTTCCTGTAGCACTGCTATTTGCACTCTGCATTTCTTAAAGTAAATAAATATTTTTCCTTTTTAAATCACAAGTGTACTGGTAGATAAAAGTCTTGCACTAAAAATAAGCAAATCCAAGTAAAAAAAAAAAAAAAATAAAGTGCTCAACCACCACAGCTGTAGTATACTGTTTAATCAAAAGCACAACAGAAATAAAACAATGATAAAACATGACTGCTTTCACGATTCACTAATCGCTTCATCAGACTAAAGCTAAATTCATCAGTTCTCACTTATAATGGTACCATAAATCAATCAGCCAATCAAAGATCATAAACAATCTACATTTCATATAAAACTAAGTAGACAACATTCTAATCATATGAATAAAGACACTAATATGTAAAATAATTCTGCAACAAAAAAATATTTCAAATCTCAATGATGGAAAAGTTTTTTGTGGCCGAAAGAGGTTCTGAGATGAAATACATCTGTACCAGCTAGAGGAGAAGAGGATGTTAGTACTGTCAGCAGGGGATTGGAGCCGAGTGATGTAATTACACCTTCCGTAAGTACTGAAGTTCCATTATTAATGCATAACTGTGAAGCGCGAACGACCGCCTTTAGTTCAGTTTCACTTGAAAACGTTAATGTCTCTACACATTCTTTTTCCTTGCCCGAGCCCCTGACAATCAATTTAAATCAAAGGAAGAGCACATCCAGGAGTCAGGTGAGGAGAGGCCGTTTTAGTCAGCCAGAAATATCAGTAGACAGGGAGATCAGGCCGAAAATGCGGACCAAATCAATACTGAATTAGTTAGCTTGTCTTCTGTAGAATTAACATCAGCACAAAGAGCCCTCTTAAATAAAGGGCTATCATTTATTCCGGCCAGGAGATCAAGTATACTTGACACTTTGAGAGACTTAAGAATGTTTGCAAGGAATGTGACTTTATGTAACATGTTTCCTGACTCCATGACTGGGACCCTTGCTTTTAGACAACCCAGTGTTTTTGTACCCAAGAATCAGCCATCTGTTGAGACCTTTGAAGCAGTATGTGAACAAGATATTAAACACATTTTCTCAGAGGGCAATATGAATACATTTTTTAATTTAACTACCTCAGAGTATAATGCATTGGAAGAGGTTAAGAACTTGTCTTCCATTGAGATACGTCCCGCTGATAAAGGCGGCAGGGTTGTTGTGATGGATAAAATGTTTTATTTTGAAAGAATGGACAAATTACTGTCTGATGCATCTACTTATTTGTCTATTTCTAAATGGATGGTTACAAGTGTAATAGAAAAGTTTGCTTTTTTAGTTTTTGATTTATATAGGACTGGTATGATTTCTGAACAGCTTTCTAAGTGTTTTACTATAGAGCACCCCTTATACCTCCCCTTTATGGTCTCCCGAAAGTTCATAAAGATTTAGTTTGCCCACCGATGCATCCAATAGTATCTAACAAGGGTTGGGTGACAGAATCTTTGTCCAATTATGTGGAAAAATCTTTACAGTCTGTTGTTGATAATATGGACACGGTTTTGAAGGATACCAAGTCTTTCCTGTTGGATTTACATGCTAAGGTAGCTGGCTCCTCACTTGACATGGGGTTCTATTTTGTCACCATGGATATAGCATCTCTTTTACGGCTATACCAAATGAATGAGGGATAAAAAAATATATGTACATTGTTGAAGACTAGGAATTGTTTTCACATGAAAAGGTTGAATTGTTATGTACCTTTCTTGAGATCATATTTGAGAATAATGTGTTTGTCTTTAGGGATGAAATACTATTTACAGAAGGTTGGCGTGGTAATGGGCACAGCCTGTGCCAATAGCTATGCCAACCTTGTGTTAGCACAATGGGAACTGACTTATGTTTTAGAGCACAATGATTTTAGTCAATACATCATTCACTACTAGCAGTTCGTGGATGATGTTTTTTGCTACGAGCTGGCACTATTGAGCTACTGGAGGAGTTTATAACATTTCTACACTCCACAACCTCATTTTTGAAATTTACTCATATTCATTTGAGACTACGGAATTTTTAGATGTGGTGGTTAGTGAAACAGAGTTGGGGTTCATGAGGACAGGTTTGTATAAGAAAGGTTGCAAAACAAATTCTTTACTGCATAAAGCAAGCATTCATCCTCGACATACATCAAGGAATGTACTTACAGGGCAGTTTCTTAAGCTGATGCGCCTACACAGTGACAACACCTCTTCAGAAGAAGCTTTTGTATCTCTGAAAATGGATTTTCTGAATAGAGGATATAAGGAGAAAGAGATAGCACAAACACGTTCTGAAAGACATAGGCAGAGACCCTATTTTGCTGAATGGAGGGAGATTGATGAAGCAGTAGGTAAATGAATAAAGAGAAGACAAGTGAGGGTACACCTAACATTTTCAAGTAATGTCAATATTTTTTATGACATTATTAAGAGAAATTGGAATGTACTACAAACTTCAGATGAGCTACAAGGGGTTATCGCGGAAACACCACATTTTGCACTTAGAAATAATCTTTCTCTTAAAAGACAGTTATGCTATAGGAAACATATTAAAGACTCTACTCCTCGTTCACAGTGCCAAGACACATACCCATGCAGGAGTTGTGCTGCATGCAAATATATTTATTCAGGGATGATGTATAAACATCCCATTCTTGGCTTCTCTATAGAGTGCGCATTTTTATGCAGGCTGTATGACTAAGAATTTTGTTTATTTTTCTTTTTGTTTAGTATGTGGGGTCTTCTATATAGGAATGATGAGCAGTACCTTTAGGGAACATATACTTAAACACATACATGATATTAGGAATGAAAGGAAGCTCGCCATGTAATTGCTGAAGGTAACCACCACTGGAGGTTATAGAAGAAATGGTAAAAGGTGGTGATACTCGGAAAAAGATAGCAGTTAAAGAACAAGATTGGATTTTAATTCTTATTGCTGTTAAACCACCGGGCATTAATGAGTCTATCTTTAAAACCAGTCCTGAGAGCTTGTGCACTTCCTCATTGAGATTTAAAATATTTTTTATTTGTTGCCAAATTATTTTACATATTAGTGTCTTTATTCATATGATTAGGATGTTGTCTACTTAGAGTTGTATAAGGAATGTAGATTGTTTACGATCTATGATTGGCTGATTGATTTAAGGTACCCATATAAGTGAGAATTGATGAATTTAGCTTTAATCTGATGAATCAGTGAATCGGAAAAGCACTCACATTTTATCATTGTTTTATTTCTGCTGTGCTTTTGATTAAACAGTTTACAACAGCCGTGGTGGTTGAGCACTTTATTTTATTTGGATTTTTTTCCTTTTTGTCTATACCTGTGACACCATTTACATTCCAAGACAATATAGAAAGTGCCACTGTTATGGTAAGAAGTCATTATTCTCTCCTATTATGTATGGACAGCTTTTTAAATGTCTATTTTCAGTTTTTGTGATACATGCACCCACTAATATTTGGCAGGTTAATCCTTTATACATTTTGTTTCTTATCATCAACATTAGAACTTATGCCACATTTTACAAGAATTTTTGCTTTAATAAAAATCCTCAAACAAAAACCGAACACCCCCACCCTAATAATCTGTTAACTTAATACAAACACACAACTATGTACATCTTCAAATAATGACGTTTAACCCTCTTAATAGGAATAGTTGTCCCAAACAGACAACTGCTCACACAGGCCTTAAAGTGATTTGTTAATAAACAAACATTTACTTTACCTTCACAAAATGTGTTAAAGTAAAAATGCTGTTTGGAACTTCCTGTATTTGTGAATGTTTTTGGCCACTCCTTTTCTTTGAATAAGTTTTTATAAGTGATGTTTCTCACAATATTATGCCATAAGGATAATTAGTAAACTTTCACCATAGTACCATCAGCTTAGGGTAAGCATAAAGAGCATCCACAGAGTTTAATGGTCGCATCTCTGTTCATGTGCAGGGATGTGTCCATTAAAGTCTATAGACACTCATTATGCTTAACCTAAGTTGACATCTCTTAGGGATACACTAAACTTGTTTGGGTTGTTGTTTGTTTACTGAGCTTTTTTATTAAAAATTGCTCAGATATAAAATGAATGAATGGAGTACTAGTACACTGCAATGCTTAATTCCCTAAATGCCACAACGTACCAGGTAATATGAACAAATCACTAACATGAAATGGAGGTTATCATGCTAAGATGCATTACTGCTTGTACTTCTACACTAACTGGTGTCTGCTCTTTTTTAATCTTTACTCCTTTCCCAGATGTGCAAACAACTTGCATGCTTACAGAAAACATTAATTTTTAGTCTTGAAGAAGATAATGTTCTGGCTTTTACAGCCCTAGTATCAACTTGTCTTCATGGAAACATTAAGAGAGAAAAACAGAGTCCTCTGATGTAGCTAGGAGGAGAAGCTGAACCATTTCTTTCTAAAGGAAAACTTTTCATTATATTCAGTGTTCTCATATTTACATTTTCTACTTAAAATTTGTTATTAGATTAAGCCAGGGGTCTTAATACATTCACCGATGTAAAAGTTAGTCAAATGATCAGCTTTACATATATTATGAACTGCGTACCTCTGCACCCCACCTTGGCCCTAGATTACAGCCTACTAACTTAAACATGCTTTTGTCTAGCTTTTCTTCTCCTTTTGCACTGTAATGTCTACATTTCTTAAAACCAAAAAGGAACAAAGAGAAGAAGAAAAAAGGCATCTGTTTACTTTAGCAGATTTATCACACACAATAACTAAAAATGCTTTACTATAAAACATGCAATTTATATTGTGAAAAGTTTCATAAAAATACTGTTAAAAATGGAAACTGTTTTACTTACAGTTACCTTTTCCCTATTCCGCTTCCCTCTGTTCTTCCAAACACTAATGAAATGATGTGACACAAATGTTTTTAAGTTCCCCACGTTTAATAAATTCAACAAAAGTCTACTCTTTATATTGGAGGAATGTAAGAACAATAAAAATGTAACAATTATGAAACCGGACAAGGGTGGTGGTGTTTTAATGGATAAGATCACATATGAGGGTAAGATGATGGACATTTTGGGTAATATCAATCAGATGTATATGAGGGTATCACTGAATGAGGTAAAATTGCCTACAAGAGAATACAAGTATGTTTAAATGATTTGCTTATTGATGGGCTTATAGATAATGATACTTATAATTTTTTACATGTTGAAAAACCCAGGGCTCCCTCTATATTTGGCATCCCAAAAGTGCACAAGGATGTGAACACCCCACCCCTTAGGCCAATAGTTTCAGCTGAGGGTTCCTTAACTGCTCCTTTAGCCAAATTTGTTGATTCTAAGCTTAAAAAATTGTCTATGAGGGGTGCAAATGTGCTTAAGGATTCATGGGACCTTCTGATCAAGTTACATACTGGTCTTTACTTGGATAGTCTGACATTTATTTCAGTGGATGGGATTGATCTATTTTCCTCAATACCACATGATGTGGGTCTGGAATGGTTGGAAGAGGTTTTAAGTGATAGTACTGATATAAGTTACAATGATTTTTGTTCTTGCTTAATTTTAATAGCTGTGATTTTAAAGAATAATTTTATATTTTTTTGAAGGCGAGTATTTTAAGCAAATAAGAGGTGTTGCTATGGGGGCCCATTGTGCCCCCATGTATGCCATTATACTTTCCCAGTGGGAAAATAAATTTAACTGTGATTTTAGGTGGTGTTGGAATTTTTATGCTCATTTTTTTGGACGACATATGTCCATTTTGGGTAGAATCTGAAAGTAATTTTTTTAATTTATCAAACACCACTGATTTCTTAAGGTTCACTTATGAAATGAGTCATGATGAGATGAAATATCTGGATATATGTATTAGAAAAAATAATGGGAATTTTAAAACCAGGGTACACAGAAAGGCGACTTTTTCGAATTCTTATCTGCATTGCACCAATGCACATCCACACTATCAGAAGAGGGGTGTTGTGAAGGGCCAGTTTGTTTGAATAAGTAGAATGACCTCATACGATAAAGATTTTGTTAATGAAAGTACTTTCCTTATGGACCTGTTTAGGGCTAGGGGGTACCCAGAAAAGCTTCTTACAGAGGCGTACTGTGAAGTGCTTGAAGCAAGGAAGACTAGGTTTGCCTCCATTTTTGGTAGTTGTGGTTATAGCCCTGGGAATATTCTAACAATTGTGAGTTCGGCAGACAACGTGTACAACAGCACTCTGGTTATTACCTACAATGGGGAAACTGGAGTGGTCAGAAGCACCATAGAAGATGAATAGGCAGATTTGCTAGTAGATCAGATTTACAGTACATTTTTGACAAGCCATTCAAATGCATCTATAGAAGGGGTCGTAGTATCAAGAATATTTTGGAGAACGGTGCTTCCAGGGTCAACAACCACAATTCTAGTAAGAGGGGTGCATACAAATGTAGCTGTTGTGCCTAATGCCCTTATGTTAAAGTTGGTGATATGTTATACTTGAAATGTAAGAATATAGGTTTTGCCAACTGTAACCCGAATTATATCATCTATTTAGCTTTGTGTGACAAATGCGATCCGTTTTATACAGCAAAACTGAAAGAAAATTAAAGTTGAGAATGTATGAACACAGATATGATAGAAGGAAGATGAACATTAACAAAGCCTTATACAAACATACACGGAATTGTACAGGAGCTGAATTCTATGTTTTGTAATTGAGACATTGCCTACTGATCCTAGGAGGCTTTGGGAAGACACGTTTAGAATACAGGGAATTGTACTGGCAGTTGGTACTTGAAGCCAGCAGGTACCCTGGCTTAAATGATATGGTTTCATTGAAGTCTGTGTTAAAACTTAGGGTAGCTAAACTTTGAATGTGGTGTCTAGTTTTTTATGGGTCTACCCAGTAGATGGTGTTATTTCAAAATTTTTAATACAGTTTTACATGACATTTTAAAGTTTTACTTCTTTACTATTTTTTACATTTTTATTCATTTGTATTTAATGCCCATTGTTTTATATCTTATTTATTATTGTGCATTTATAATTGTAATTTTACAGGATTTTTAAGAAGGTGATTTCATTTACTGCATTTCATTTCATGCATTTAATAGTGTTATACTGTGCTTTTAAATGTGAACAATTGGTTAATTGATTAATTGGGGATTTTTTGTTTTATATAAAAGAGGCTTTAGAAGTTGATATGCTCATCTGAAGAAGTTACATTGATGAAAACACGGTGATTTAGTTAAAGCGTTCTGTAAGTGTTTCATTTGATTTTTACAGTGTGCGCTTAATAAAGTGGTGGATTTTATTCTGGTGAACCTTCCAGTGCTTTATTTTTGGTTAAAAGTCCACTCTTTCCACTTTTTCTTACAAAGCAGTATTTTACAAATGCAACTGATGTTTCACATTTATTCACTAAGTTCCATGCTGCTGATCTTCTTCCTGATCATCTCCCAACTCCAAATTCTGGTTCAATTCCAAGGGGTTCATGATTGTTCTGGTCAAGTCCTATGCTTTTCTGTCTCTCAAGCATTTTCTTTTGGATTAATGGAAAAGGCCTTAATGGCAAAGTCTTGCCATGTTCTTTATTATCAGAAGAATGAGAAGCACAGTCCTCTTCTCCTTGATAGTTTACTTTTTGTTGGGCAAACGTTGGTATTTTCTCTTTAGCCTGTTCTGCAACAAAAATGACTTTGATCCTCCAGGAAAATGTATTCTGAAGGCATATGGATATAGCAGCTTAAATCTCACACCTGATTACTGAAATAAATTTGTTTCTCTTCTGCCTGCTGCACATTGAATAATCATTTTCCACAAACAAACTGCTGTCTCCAACTTTTAATACGTTACCCTTTTGCCACAGTTTTGCCAGGATCAACTCTTTCTGCATGTGAGTTTGCATCTTTACTAATACAGGTCTTGGCTGCTTTCTCATGGCCAGTTTGGAGCACACATGGTGTGCCATTTCAGTTAACACTTCCTGCTGTGGAATACCACTCCAGTTGCTTATTTGTATCTTCATAAAATGAATACAGTATGCTCCTTCCAGTTTCTCTGATACAGCATAAAATCTCAAGATTTTCCATATGTGCTCTGTCCTCTAATACTGCCATTTTTTGAAACATCTCTTTTTGAGCAGTCTCATCCTCAGCCAGAGTTTTCTTTGTTTTGACCTCTGATTTTTTGCAGATTTATCATCTCATCTGAATAGACATTTAAAGTTTCTTCCATTTCCAGCCTTTTGTTACTTGAGCTGACATACTCTTTCATTGTTTAGTTTATTTTAAATGAGCTCTCACCACACTTGACTTAGTTTTCCTCTAGATTGCTAGAAGCCATCTCTTACACCAAAGCTGGAGCTTGAACTGTTTTTGCTGAACAGCTGCAGGATTCTTAACAGTCCATGTTTTCTCTTCCCCTTTTCAAGTTTATTTTCTATCATGCTCTCACCTTCTTCTTTGCTGTAATCCAGGCAGTGTACTTACTAGCCAGTAACAAATTATTAAAAGTGAAAGACTTCTTGGACCTTGTGTTTCAGTTTCTTTTTTTCACAATGGCAGAGCTGAAGTTAGGTTGCTGATCAGCGAGTATTCATCTTGGAAAGACCAAATTGAAGTATGTCTTGTTCCACAAATAAAAAGTTCCCCAATGCAGTATGCTACCATATGGCAAAAGTTCAGAAATTATCCACAGATGAATCTAAACAGAAAAGCATTAGTAAAGTTATGTTATAAGGGTAGACCAGGTATGCAGCGGGATGTCCTGCACTGCTGCTATGCTGGAAAAGATGATAAAGAAGATGGCAAGCACTAGAGGTAACAGCAATGCCAACCTCATTGCCAAAGATAACAGGTCCCAGTAAATGAAAAAAATCTACAAGGAATTGAAAGTAAAATGGAAAAAAATGCAGGTGTTAATGAGTGTGAAGGGTACCACTACAACGGCAGACAAAAAATAAATACCTGTTCCCTATCTATGGTTTGCTCAAAGTGGAAGTATCTGAAGGTCCTTCAATCTTTGCTATACACTACTATGTGCCAGAAGAAGTAGGAGTCATAGTGGCATAGAAAGAAAAAAACTCAGTATCAACCTGATAGCTTTCTTGCTCTTTAGTCTATATTACACACATACACCCCTAATCGAGCCCTCAATTCCTCAGAAAGAACTTGCCTATATGTATCTAAAAATAATAGGAGAACAGGTCAATGTCTATACTCATACAACACTGTCAAACTACGGAATAACCTCCCTTCATCTATTACTCAACTTGACACCCTAACGACCTTTAAAGCTGCTCTAAAAACATACTTTTTAAAAAATCCTGCCTGTGCCAGTGAAATACAATACAAGTCCCCTTAACTTCTCAAACATTTTTTTTACTTAATTCTTACCTACAGCCCTCTCTTATATCTTTTCTTCTCTGAATCTTTACTGTCCTACCTATGATATGCATCACTGTTATTAATGTTCTTTGATTACTCTTAGGTGTATTGCTGTATGTTTACTGTTCTAATGTCTATCATGCTTCTTTGTAAGTATATTTTAAGTATTTAATATGCATCTCTTCAACTTTGTATTTGCTTTTATCTATTCCTGTATAATTTTTACAATATATTATTTGTCTGTTTAACTGTGAAGCTTTTCTCCCTGGGCTTCCACTGAAAATGAGTTTCTAACCCAGTGGACTTTCCCAGTCAACAAATGTCAATAACTAAATAATAATAATTAAGAGCTAACTCTGTCCAAAAACATCCAGCAAGTGTCAACAGGGCAGCTGGGGATCATCAGCTGTCAAACCAGGATTCGAAAAACAGCAGAAAATATGGAAGGAGAAGAGGAAGACAACAACATAAGCAACAGGGAGGGCCAACTACAACTAACACATGATACAACAAGACACTAATCAAGGGAAAAAAAAGGAAACTTTGGAGTACTTTGAACTGAATGCCCAGAAGGAACTTATCCCCCCACAAGAGGCGATATAACATACTGGACTTGGCTTTCACCAACATGGGCGACCGCTGCACCACTCCCATAGTATGTTCTTCCCTGGTGAGATCAGATCATCTGTCTGTCTCATTCGAAGTTTCTATCCCACCCAACCCCTCCCCAGCCATAACCAGACTAAAAAACTTCTCAAAACCTGACTACAACCTCCTAAGGGAGGGTATCAGCAGCTTCACACCACCACCCCCCTCAGATGATGCAGACAACTATGCTGAACTGTATATGCCAGTGCAGTATACAAGCATGTGTACAACTGCAAGGACTCAGCCATACCCAACAGAACTAAAATCCTCAAGGAAACATAAACCTGTCTGGTGGACATCCTCTATCAACAGGCTTTACAACAAAAGGAAGAAACTGTTGTCCAAGGGTAAAAAGGAAAAAATTCCAAATTGGAAATACTCCCTCCTCTGCCTCAACAAGTAAATTAGATCACTAGTGAAAACCTCCAAAGTCAATCCTGAGTTTAAACTAGCCTCCAAAACAAAGGGAAACCACAAGTCCTTCTTCAGTTACGTTAAGAACCTCCATGACAAAGCCCAAGTTTGTTCTGAACTAGTACTTAATTGCACCACTTGCACTGATCCTGCTGAATTAGCCAACCTGTTGGCTGACAGGTTCACCACAAACATCACCCCCTTATTGCCCCCCAAAAGCCCAGTCGATATCCCCTATATCTGCCCTACACCTCGCATCTCTGTAGATCAAGTGTTAAAGGCCCTATCCAAGGCAAAGAACACAGCTTCCATGGGAACTGATAGTATCCCAGGCTGTATTTTGCACCATCTCCATTGAGCACCCTATTCAACCACAGCCTAACTACATACTTCATTCCAGCAGAGTGGAGAACTGCCATTGTCACACCTTTGCACAAAGGTGGTGCCACTACTGACCTGGGAAACTACTGCCCCATCAGCTTGACAAGTCTGATCTGTAAGGTTATGGAGCGTATTATTATGGATCTCATAAACAAGGACATAGGCAATCTCCAAGATCTCGACCCCACCCAATTCGGATTTGTCAGGGGCAGATCTTACCTACTGAACCTAGATGACTTCTTTGAAACTGTCACCAAGGCCCTGGATGAGGGAAAGTCAGTACATATAGCTTACCTTGACCTGGCCAAGGCCTTTGACACAATCCCCCACTCGGGCATTATCGAAAAGCTAACACAGCTTGGTGTTAATCCCTATCTAGTCAGATGGGTGGCTAACCGGCTCACAGATAGGACCCACAAGGTCAAAATAGGCACTGCCACCTCCAACAGCAGACCTGTCACTAGTGGTGTTTCCCCAGGGATCTGTCCTGGGACCCCTACTGTTTGGCATATACTTCTCAGAGGTCCAGGCAAAGACAATGGGCCTATGGCTGAGCAAGTTTGCAGATGACTAAGTTGGGTGCTGTCATACACTTCCCAATTGATGTTAACATACTGCAAGAGAGTTTCACAGCTACAAATAACTGCTGCCAAAGTCGTGGCCTTAAGTTAAACACAAAAAAATGTATTATCGTACCATTCTGACAAAGTTTGCTAGCGACTGCAAGCTGGGAGCCATTATTAACTCCCCAAGTGATGTAGACATCTTACAGAAAGGCCTCACTGCGACCAACGACTGGTGTCTAAACCATGGCCTTAAGCTTAATGCCAAAAAAATGCGTCGTCATTCCCTTTGGGAAAAACACAGTTCCCATAATTACCACATTGATGGTAGCCCACTGAACACCAAAGGCATTGCAAGAGATCTGTGGACACAGGTTGACGCAACCTCTCCTTCTACCACCACATTGCTACTGTGGTAAGAAAGTCCATCTATGTGGCACATCTCATTACCAAGGGTTTTGCATCCAGGAAGAAAGAGGTCATCATTTCTCTCTACTCTTCCCTCATTAGACCAGTCATCGAATATAATGCCCCATTTGGCATGTGCCCCACTCAACACCTGCAACAGCTGGACAGGCCACAAAAGTACCTCACAAAGAGGATCCTAGGCCTTAAACACATGCCCTATATGGATGGACTCAAAAAACTCCAGCTTTTCTCTGTCTCATATCATCTATTAAGTGGCAATCTCTGCTCGACTTACAAAGCCATGTCTGACCCAGCCCTGTTAGAAATGTTGCATCTAAAGAAATCACAATCCCCTCTGCACCACATGCTCCAGGGACCTCAGTCTCATTACCACAATCAACAGAACATGCTGCAGGAGCAGGTTCATAACCCTGAGACTGCCCATGCTCTGGAATAGACTTCTCATACATGTCAAGTAGAGCACCTCACTGGCCCTTTTCAACAGAAATCTTGATGAATGGATGGGAAATAGAAAGTTCACCCCAGGGATCACTCCAGTGGCTCTACTTGATAGAGGCACTAGGAACTAATGGTGGCATGATCGAACATAACAGAAGCTAGAATTCTCACCATCTGGAAAATATCCTATGCAATCCCACTTCATAAAGGAGGCAGCTCTACTGAATTCTCCAAATATAGACCAATAGCCATACTCTCTCCACTTGCAAAGATTATGGAAAAATGTATTCACAGACAACTCATGAACACCTAATCCAGAATCACCTCATGGCATATACCCAACATGGCTTCCATCCGCACCACAGCACTACTTCAGCCCTAAAAGCTTTTACCAACACCATAAACCATAATCGCAACAACAATCACATATCTTGCACCCCCTTCTTGGATCTTTCCAAGGCATTCAACATGGTTGCTCATCAACTTCTAATACACACCCTGCAAACTTTCTGTCTAGATACTAAGGCCCTTTAATGGTTTACATCCTACCTGAATGGGAGACAGCAGCCTGTTCTTTGGCAGAACAAACTCTCTAACCTACTACCAAACACCCTTGGAGTACCACAAGGCTCTATACTAGGGCCCCTGCTGTTTTCCATCTTTATTAACAACCTGTATACTGTCGTCTCAAAAGTCAACTGTATCCAATACGCTGATGACTCCACCTTGATCTGCTCCACCACATCTCTAACAGACTTATGGTCTGCTACCCAGTCCACCTTTAACACTATAGAAAACTGGCTTTCAGAATGTAGTTTGATACTAAATCCCAACAAAACTAAAATGCTGTTATTCTCACCAACACAAAGGTCTCCTGCTTTTACCTTTACCATAAATGCAAATGATGGCACATTAATCTCCCTTGACCCCTATACAAAAATACTAGATGTCATTATAGATAATCTAAAATTCGACCTACATGTAAACCAATCGATCAAAACCATCAATAAAAAACTAGGGTCACTTTACAGAATAAAAGCCTTCCTAACCCCTCCAGCTAAAATTGCCATAGCTCGCTCTCTCCTTCTCTCAACACTTCTGTACGCATCCCCTATACTCTCTAATATAAACAAGACTGTACTTAAACTTTCAACCTGCTATAACCACATTGCCAGGTTTGCCACTGGGCTGCCTTTTAAAACATATCATTGCATCAACCTTAACCAGCTTGGGTGGCTTGAACTACCCAGTCTAATTCAGTATAACCAACTGATCATGGCTTATAAAATCCTTTATAATCCGGATAATACTCCTTTACTTAAAAATCTTATCACCCCCATCACAATCCGCGACTGCTTAGATCCTCTAACAGACTACTAATTCAGACAAGCAAAATTAACAATGCAGCTGGTGACTCTCTCTTTACAAACTCTGTAGGCAGATCCTGGAACTCACTTCCAACTGACATTACTTTACTCTCCTCCCTAGGTCAATTTAAAACTTGACTCAAACAACATCTGGGACTAAACTGGCTATGTCACTGTATCAAGCCTGGCTAACTCTCTTCTAGATTGTGTGTAAAATCTATTAATCAGCTACTGATTAATTTACCCCTGGCTTTCACCAGGGTTTAACTCAAACCTGTGGAACATGTTTATTATTGTTTGCTTATGTACTCTCTGTCAAAATTATAACTAACATGTTTTTAATGTTTCTGTTTACCTTGGAGATTTTCTCTCCGGGCCTCCACTGAAAATGGACATGCATCCAGTCGGACTATCCGGTTCAATAAACGTAAAATAAATCAAATAAATTATGCCAGGGCACTTCTATGGGCTAGGCTTGTAAAGGCTCCAGGGCCACTAGCCTAGTACAAACCTATGAACCTATTCGGCAAAAACATGGCCCCTACTGATTACCACATCAACGGCAACCCCCTAAGCACACAACCTGTGGTGAGAGACCTGGGTACTCAGGTTGACAATAATCTCACATTCGACCTTCATGTGGCAGTAAGGGTCAGAAAAGCCTTTTACATGTGTCATCTCATAAGTAAAGGGATTGCATTCAAAAAAGGAGGTTATTACCACTCTGTACTCCTCCCTTATTAGACCTATAATTGAGTATAATGCCCCATTTAGTATGTACCTCTCCATACACCTGCACCAACTGGAAAGGACATAGAAATACCTCACAAAGAGAATCCATGGCCTCCAACACCTATCCTACTCGGACAGGCTTAAATCACTATCACTCTACATGGTATCATACAGATTGCTCAAAGGTGATCTGTGACTCACCTACAAGAAAATGTCAGACCCTGCCCTACTGGAGATGCTCCATATCCGTAAGTCTAACTCCTCTCGCATTACCTGCTCGATAGACCTAAATCTAATATACATCAACAAAACCTGCTGGAGAGACAGGTTTGTCTCCCGGAAGCTGCCCCGACTCTGGTATAGACTTCCCATACATGTCAAACAGAGTACATCACTGATCCTCTTCAAACACAACCTTGATGAATGAATGGAAAACCATAAATGTGTCCCAGGGGTTCCACCTTTGTCCCTCATGGATAGGGGTGACAGGTGCTGACTGAGGTTTCTTTTTTTTTTTTTTTTTTGTGGGGATAAACTCTTGACTAGGCTTGTAGGGGCCCCAGGGCCATTAGCCTAGCAATCTCCTATGATCCTATATGAAGGAGGAAAGCCCGGTTAGCACCAATGAACATCAAGGTCAACAAAAGAATGCTGGTCATGACTGTCCCCAAAGATTACAGATGGACTCGAGGTTGACCATGTAGCTGCCAGCATTCACTTTAAGATAAATCTGTCACCCAGAAAGGATGTCTGGGTTGAAAAGGTAGAAATTGAAGTCCACGGGGAACAAGGTGGGCTCCAGCGTGGCAAAGATAGACCTCGAAGAAACAATCAGTCCCAAGGAGATCTTGGGAATGACAGGAGTAGAGGTCAAACCTGCGGAGATCAAACCAGTAGAGGATAAGATAGTTGCAGGAGGACTCTTTTAAATTCAAGAGATCTCAAGGTTGGTAGAGGTGAGCTTTAAGCTGAAAGCACTGATATTGACCCATTGAGGTCAAAGTTTACTCTGAAGGAGACCACAGATATCAAAGATGGCATCTATGATTGAATGAAGTTGAAATGGAAGACAAAAGTAAGGAAGCTGAACCTAATGAAGCAAGAGTTGATCTTGAAAAAACCCGCTGAGCCCCTAAGGGGAAAAGGGCTACAGGAAAATCTCCCAAAGACATAAGGGAACGGGAAAAAAAAATAGAAAAGAATCTGGTGACTGGGCTCATCATACTGGAAAGCATCCACTCTGAGAAAAAGGGATGAACTGAAACTCCATTAGTGCCAAAAAAACAGAACCAATACCAGGTATAAACGATTTAGCTGGTACGAGAACTAAAACAGGGCTGATGAGAGGACCAGTTGAAAAGCAACCACAGACACAGCACTGACCACTAAGATTCAAGGATGCAACGGAAAAAAAAAAAAAAAATATATATATATATATATATATATATATATATATATATATACACACACACACACACACACACACACACACACAGCTGGACAGATACAGACATAGTCTGAAACCCAGACCAAAGAACAGGCACTTGGACAAAATCACCTCACACATGGAGATAGAACAGGGCTGGTGAGATGGATCAAGGCAACTGAGAGTGGTATTAAGAAATTGGGCCATGCCAAGCACATCTGCCAAACAAGCCACAGCTAAGGAAAAACAGCATGCCAAGCAGTAGTGAAAGATATAATTAAATGTCATGTCCCAAATGCATAGTATATTACTGAACACAGCCAAATTACTTCAGAAGTATCAAACAGATTCACTTTTTACAAGAGGTAACAGTTACCTCTACACAGACTAGTAAACATATACAGCTTAGTATCTTAAAAATATCAAACAACAATGATTCACTTTGGTTACAGTATGCATAAGAAAACAAAAGCATTTAAAAAACTTGGCACAGACACTAAAGAGAGCAGTCTGCATGAAAAACAATCTTAAAAGTCCGAGTGAGGAGACAAAATGCAGCCTGTTGTCAGTTCTGACTTATAGGAGAGAAACTAGTAAACATATAAGGTTACAAATGTAACCTTACTCTACAGATGACAAAAGTAAAGACATCAGTGCATCAGAAGAATTAATTTTAACCATATACAATAACAGCATGCAAAAATATACAGTAGATAAGAAATCTCTAAACTGAAAAGAAAAAGATAAAAATGCACATAAACATTAAATAACTAACATGTAATTTTTATTTCTGAAGTTAAGTTTAATTACGAACTAAAATCTGCATTAAGAAAGGCTTTGGGACAACAAATATGACTGATAAAAGGAAGGGAAAAGAACAACTTAAAAATGGTGGGAAAAGAAGAAGGGCAGGGGATGATGACCAAGTAAATATCTGTTCTGAAAGAGCTAAAAGTCAAAGGTAAAAAACAAAAATAAAGGAAAACTAGAGTTTAAATAGAATAACTATACAGCTTGGGCCATTTTTCATAGCTGTTGATTACGTGCAAGCCTTAAATAGATCCGGAAGTGAGTGGGTCCTCAGGCTTTATGCATTGCGGTGATGGGGGGGGCTAGGAGAGCTTTGGAAAGTTTTACCTGCCAGTCTTACTCCTAAAAGTGAAGGACAAGAAGCTTTCAACATTAGATACAAAATTTCACAAATGTTTTACATTTTTCCATAAGGACTAGAGACTAAGCTCTTAAAATGACTGGAATTAGCACACAGACTATAGCCTCTACTTGAGCTGATAGTACTCTGAGCTTAAAAAAAAAAAAAAAAAAAAAACAACAATAAACATCAGAAGGTAATTGGCATGAGTGTGGGAAGGGGTCACTACAAGGGAATTAATCACGGAACATACCATCTTCATACAACAAATAGGAGAACCTTTACAGTATTGCTGTTTTAATATCCAGAGCTGAAACTACAACGTTGGCAGGTCATTTGCAGATGTAACTACTAATGCCATTTAGCTAAGGTGCTGCATCCATTTACCTGCTGTGGATATCCTTACTGCAAGCATCTTCATAAAAAGGACAAAGAAAAAAGAAAACAAAAGCCATCACACTCAAGTCAAACAACTGTAGTTTATCTCTACACCATACATCCATCTAGCTTTTGAATGACTATTTCCTTTCAAAAAAACACCTGAAGTAAACCAAACATCTGCAAAGGATGCAACCTGTGGTGAAAGGCAAATGACAACTACAACTCAGATGTGCCAAGGGAACTCGTATGAGTATTCAAATTGAAACAGCAAAATGTGTGAATTAAAAAAAACAATACCGTAAAAGTATTAATTTACAACACTCAAAGTATATCTTGACTTTGCAAACCTAAAACATTAGAGATACTAACATACTTTATATACACTTATACAAAGTGTTGAATACTGTTTATATACTACTATACTGTAAAGACGCTCACAATTTTTCAAGTGAAATAAAAGTATCAAGTTTTACTGAGGACCTGCTACCACTGATACTTAGAACCAAAAGAGAACAGCGCACTTGTATATGAAAACTCTGTTCAGTATTCTATGCTGAGCAAGTCAACTGTAAAATTCAGATCAGAACATGGGAAAATTTTTAAGTCTAGAGCTTTTTAAAATAAAAGGCATCAACCCTCCTAAAACAAAAGCAAAGTAGACCACCTTTTGAAAACCTAAATCATACAACCTGCCTGGAAACATACAGACATTACAATGTCTTTTCTGGTGAGTCATGCAACCTCTTCACAGTTCTGCAAATAACATTCTGCTTACTTCTAATGTGCGACTTGTATAATTCACTTGTGTTTATTCACCTGTAGTGCTGCTTTCTCTAAGCAGTATGTCATAACCCAATAGGGGAAAAAATAAGTTATGTTCTTACCATAACGTTCCATCTGTGTTGTTAATCTTCATTCATTACTGATGGGTATTGGTTCCATCCTCAGAACAGAGTCGGCCCTATATAACAAGCTCATGTCAGGCAAAAAACTCTCGAGGTAAGCTTTTACCCAGAGTGCCTTTCTCCCTGTTACCTCAGATCGAGTTTGCCCGTAATAAGTAATGCATAGGCTTTTTCTGAGCAGAAACCCTAAAGCAGGAGTAGGACCCAATCCGATCCTCCAGGAGCCTCTGGAGGGGGAAGGTGGGTGGGACGTAATGAATGAATAAATGAAGATGAAAAAAACAGATGGAACATTTTGGTAAGAACATAACTTCTTTATCTGATGTTGTTCATCTTCATTCATTCCTTACTGATGGGACACAGTCCCCTAGCTACTTTAAGTCCTGAGAGGCCCTTATGGAAGAATGTTCCTGAATTCCATTGAACCAAAGGATGCACTTCCCCTGGAGACCAGATCCAATTTGTAATGAGTAATAAATGCATGAGCGGTAGACCAGGTTGCAGCTGCACAGATATCATCCACTGATGCCCTTGAATGAAAGGTAACAGAAGTTGCCACTAATCTGGTTGAGTGTGCTTTAACCTTGCTCGGTAGAGGAATTTTATTATGTTGGTACATGAAGGATGTACAGTTTCTCAACCACTTCGATAAGATCACTTTATAAAAAGGGTCCCCCAATTTTGGGCTTGAGAAGGCACAAACAACTGGTCTGATATATGTGCTGGTTTTGTTCTGTGCAAATAAAAATGTAACTGTCTATGTACATCCAGCAAATGGAAGCCATATTCCCCTTTATTCGAGTAGTTGGGGAAAAAACGCAGGTAGGTCAACTATCTGGTTAACTGTCAATTCTAAAATAACTTTTGGGAGGAAGGAGGGGTTAGTCCGGTGTGACACTCTATCCCTATGAAAGATCATATAAGGATATTTGATGCATAAGGCCTGAAGCTCGGATATGCGTCTTGCTGAAGTGATGGTTACTAAAAACAGTGACTTCCAGGATAAAAACTTCATATCACAAGGGTTTGCAGGCTCAAAAGGTGGTTATGTCAGGGATTGCAGCACTAGTGTTAAACTCTAAGGGTCAATTGGTTCTTTGAAGGGTGGTCTGATGTGTGAGACCCCTTTTAAAAAGGTTTTACAGAGGCGATGGGAGATTAAGGGTGAATCTTGGAAATCAACATGGAAGTTTGAGATTGCAGCTAAATGGACTAGAATTGTGGAGGCTGCTGCTTCTGACTGTAGAAAACCTGACAGATAATCCAAAACCACAGTAACAGGAGCTGAGCAAGGATCCAGTTTTCTTTGTTGGGACCAAATAAGGAATCTCTTCCACTTGCTGAGATAGATTTTTCTGGTGGACGGTTTATGTGAAGTCAGAAGAATATGACGTACAGGGCAGGTTAAGGTTACTCTGCCTCGACAATACTGGAAATGGAAAAACCAAACTGTCAGCCTGAGACTGGGAAGGTTGGGTGCATCAACCCTTGCAGATGCTAGATCAATTCCGGAGTTGGATCCAGAATCCAGGGCTGGTGTACTAGGTGAGGCCAAAGGAAGGGAAACCAAATTTGTCTTGGCCAGTAAATGGCAATGAGGACTACTTTGCTTCCCAGATGAAGGACCTTCTTTAGAAATAGGGGAATCAGGGGGAAGGCATACAAAAGTCCCGTGGGCCAATCATGCATCAGAGAGTGCCTCGGGGATTCCCTCTGTGGAGCGATTAGGGCAAAGTAGCTGCTGCATTTGTAGTTTCCTGGAGAAGTGAAAAGATCGGAGCAATGCTGGCCCCAGTGGCTGAAAATCTTCACCACCACAACTGGATTGAGAGACCACTCATGAGGCAGTAGGCTACATCTGCTCAGCTTGTCTGCAATCACACTGGAAATCTCAGGAACATGAGCTGCTATCAGAAAGTGGTTTTAAGCTATCGCCCATTGCCAAATTCTCATGGCTTCTCGACATAATGGATAGGACTTGGTTCCTCCTTATTGTTAATGTACAAGAGGACTGACATATTGTCGGACTGCATAGCAATTGTCCCTGACAGAAGGGTAGACTGAAATGCTTGCAATGCTAGAAGCACTGCCCTGAGGTCTAGGGCATTGATATGCAGGTTGGCCTCTATGTCTGAACAGGTGCCATGGACTGTCTTCCGTTGGAAAAGCCCAAGCCACCCCACCCTATTAGGGAAGCAACTGTGGTCACTGTGGCCCTGGGCTGGGGTGGGGAAAAGGGGCGACTCCATAACTCTTCATCTGGCTTTATCCACCACATTAAATCCTGTTTGCATCGTTGAGTTATACAGATTTGAAAGGACATAGGATGGCGCAAGGGACACCACTGTGTCAGTAGGAGCCACTGGAGAAGTCGCATGTGTAGTCTTGCTAAGGGCACTATTTTAATTGATGCTGACACTGAGCTCAGGAGTTGAAGAACTGCCCGAGCTGAGATTTGGTTTTGACAGAGTATCACCCGGATTTGGGATCTTATCCTGTGCAATCTGTGATCCAAGGGAGAGAGAGAGACCAGGCAAGCATGAGTACTGAAAATTGCTCCTATAAATTTCAAGGTTTGCGGAGGAGTAAAGTTGCATTTTCCCCAATTTATCGAGATTCCCAGGAATTCTGTCAGTGTAGTTTAGAGCTATCTTCAGTAGACTCTTCATGGGGGTGGTCAGGAGCCAATCATCTAAATATGGAAACACTCTGAATCCTTGAAGTCTCAAGTGAGCTGTTACCACTGCAATGCACTTGGTGAACACTCTAGGGGTTGTAGAGAGTCCAAAGGACAGTGCACGGAATTGGAAGTGACTGGCTCATAGCCAGAAGTGAAGGAATCTTCAGGAGCGTTTGTCCATTCTTATGTGGTAATACGCATCCTGAAGATCTATTGAGCACATCCAATTGTCTTTTTCCAAAAACGGAAGGAAAGACTGAACCATGACCATCCAGAATTTTTCCTGTTTGACAAATTTGTTCAGGATGCTGAGATCCAAAATTGGTTTCCAGTCCCCTGTCTTTTTTGGTACTAAAAAGAATCTAGAGTAGAATCTGGATCCTATTTGTTCTGGTGGGACTGTTTGGATGACTCTTTTTTGAAGCAGCTTTTGTTTTCTTGAGCTGCTGTTTCCCTTTGACTGGGTGGAATGTCGGGAATTCATCTTGATGAATTTGGGTAAAAGTTGAATGGTATGTTGTAACCTCTGATTATGATCCTTTGTACCCAAGAATCTGTAATTATTGTTTGCCAGGCAGGGAGGTATAGGGAGACACATCCCCCGACTGCTTCCAGAGGAAAGCAATCTGGTCGCTCTTCAGGAGTGCTGATAGGGCTGTCCAAAGAAGGAATCTCTGGTCCCCTGGTTACACGGACCCCCCTCTGCCTCTGTAGGGGTGTCTTCCAGATGAGTACCCCCTCTGTCCTGGGGAGTAGACTCGCCAAGTGTCACAGAAAGGACCCCGAGATTTCTTGTGCCACATCTTTCCACTCCTCTGATTCCAAGAGTAGGGTCATTGAGGGTTGGAAAAACGTACGCACACGGCAGACAGGGTCTAGCCATCCTTTTCACACCTGGCTAATGTGTCTTTTACTTTTGGGCAGAAAAGAGAAGAAGCTTCCACTGGAGTGTTAAGAAAGGAAGACTTAAAAGGGTCCGCAAAGTCAAAAAGATGCATTCAGGTGTGACGTCTCATGACAATGCCTGAAACCGCCACTCCTTCAGTAGCATGGGAAATCAACCGTATGGAGGAGTTGGATATGGATTCCAGGGTCACAAGCTGCGAGGCAACTTTGTCATGCACCTTGTCAGAAACTTCTCCTGCTAATGTTTCAGAGAGTTCTGAGATTAGATCTCTCTGAAGCCTAGTGAAGTGTGCCAGATAGTTCAAAGACCTAACGGCAAAGGTCAATGATGCAAAAACTCACTCCCCTAACCTGTGCACCACCTGAGACTCCCTGTTTGGAGGGTGGACAGTCAGTGGCTTTCCTCGGCAAGCTCCTTCCTAGTGGCTGCCACCACCACCACCATAGTGTCCACAGAGAGACCCTTGGACCAGTGTGGGTTTTGCTCGGGAGGGGATAAAATCTTGTCTGGTCTCCATGGGATTGGTTCAATAGTATCAGGACTCTTCCATGTGCGCTGCACGATGAGTTGTACCAGCTCATCTGCAGGTGGGGTCACCTAGGAAGTAGATTGTCGAGCATGAAAAGCCTGTAAGTATACAGATTCTTAGGAGGAGGGGTTAGTGGATTTCCAGTCACCCCGCTGTTTCAGGATTTCCAGGATGTCTCCAAAGGAGACATCAACAGGGGGTGACTGTGGGGACCCCTCCCCTTCTTCGCAGTCCATGTCTTTGGTGAGGGACTCCTCAAGGGAGTCCACATGCTTCCTCTTGCACATCCTCTTATGCGATACCTCTTCAGCGGGAGCTTCTGAGGAGGACTCCTAAGAGGGGGCACCCTGCGGTAGGGTATCTTGAGGTTCTTCTGCTCGAAGTCTTGAGGCGGTGACGTGTGTCAGCTGTGGGTCAGAGGGAGCACATGACTGGTATTCCGACACCGACGGTTTGCCTGCAGAGGCAAGGGCCCTCTCCATCGCTTGGAAAGCTGGCCCACTCGAAGAGTGACAGGAGCCTGGAACCAAGAAGGACAACCTCAGAACCAGGGTCACACCCTACTCCAAATGAGCCTGCTCCTAAGGAAGGAGCCCCAAGAGGACTAAGTACTGTCAGGACTCCCGGAACTGTAGTAGACAGCGTACAGGAAAAAAATGGCACCGTACTAGGTGTCAAGGTGCCCACAGTCCAGTCATGATCCTGAGAATGGCTTGGCTCCGACTGAACTGAAGGCTAAAGGGTTGGCTCTGGAACCATGGTGAGGTCCACCAAAGGAACAGAAGAAATGGGTACCAAGAAAGGCGTCAGTGCCGAGGACTTTGATGTCTGCATGGAGGTCAAAGGAGGAGAATATGCTGGAGTCTGTGGAGATGGACTCCCAACTCCAAAAGGGAGGGGAGTTTTGTAAGGTGTTGTAATCCCCCTTGCCATCAGCAGCTGATCCACAAGACGCACCACATCCAGTTCTGTGAGCCTCCTGGTTGATCATGTCGATATCCCCAATGGGGAGTCAGGTTGTTCTAAAAAGGGGCTAAACTGCTAATCAAAGAAAGAATCCACCATGGGTAAGTATCAGGTCATGGCGGAATGGTCTATTGGTACCAAAGTCTCATGCGTGGAGATGTGTGGAAAGGGTGCCTGGTACTGAAACACATGAAACAGATACTGGAGACAGGCTTGGTTCCGTAGTCATGGTCGGTGCTGGGGTCAGAATTATTGAAGATGGCACTGAGGTACAGATCACTAATTTGGGCAAAGTCGGTGCCGTAGACATAATCTGTGCTGTGACCGGCACCGAAGACACAATTTTTGAAGAAGGCACGAGGTCGGTACCAAAGGCGGTGCCATGGAAGTCATTTTGGGCCCTGAGGCCGAAGAAATTAATTTGGGTATCTTCTGTCTTGGTTCCTGCTTTTTATCACCAGAGGGTGAGGAAGGAACTGAATGTGGTCTCTTTTTATGTTCTTTACTAGGAGGGGATGAGCCCTCCAACCCAGAAATAGCCTCTGAGAAGGGCATCTTAAGAAGACCCTTCAAAATCAATTTACTCTTTCTCTCGTTAAGGGTTCGGGAGCTACACCCTTTACAAATGGAACAAGGAGGCTGAATAGACAGATGAACACCCAAACAAAATACACAAGAAACATGGGTGTCCGAATTCGACATTTTGCAGCCACACTGGTCGCACTGTTTAAAAGCCAGAAGTTCCTTTTTTCTCTGACATGGCGGATAAAGAGAAAATTATCAACTACTGCTATCACAAGTATAAAGAGGTTTTTTTTTTTTTTTTTAGGAAGCTAGAAAGGAAAGGGAAAAGGAAATACCAACAATGGTATTAAAAAATTCCTCAAGGGTAAGGTAAAGAGAAAGGGAGAGAAAAAGGGCCTGTACCAACAATGGTACTAAAGGATTACCTAGTAGGTAAGGGAACCAGTAGAACAACAACAAAAACAATGGTAATAGAGTGGGTAAAGCTAACAAGAAACTAAAGAAATATGTTAAAGGTTTGAAAAGGCTTGAAATACAAGAAAAACTGGAAATTTTAAAGTACTTAGCTGACAGCTGGCTTGACACGGCTTTATGGCTACGCGGCAAAGGAAATCTGAGGTAACAGGGAGAAGGGCACTATGGGTAAAGGTTTACCTCAAGAGTTTTTTGGCTGGTAAGAGTTTGTTATAATGCCGACTCAGTTCCGAGGATGGAACCGACACCCATCAGTAAGGAATGAATGAAGATTAACAAAATCAGATGCAGTCATTACAATGACATAATGAAGACATGACAATCAAAACATCAAGGGAAACATACTTCAGAATTGTATGATGGCTGCACATTGATCAAAAGGTTTTTAGAGTTCTACCACTGCAAAAACTGTAACTGTGTAAAAAAAGAAAGCCCTTAAACAAATTGGATAAAATTCTGCCAATGGCTTGTAACTGCACTGCCTAGATGTCAGCAAAGAAGAAATTAGGAGAAAGTAACAGAAAATCAATTAAAAAAGGAGAACAGAATTTCTGGCTGGAAAGAATCTTCAAGCAACTGGAATCGAGACTTTTACGAAAAGGTAGGAACAAACTATATACGAAATATGGGAACTGTAGGACAGTACATACAAGGGAGGAATGAGGCCTAAAAGTTGGCAAGACTTAAATGAGCTACATAATGTCTGAGTGAGTTAGATTTGGTAGATTATAAGTGATGTATAATGTTTGCAACTGGGAGTGTGTCAGCATGGCTTGTGATGTAAAATGCTTGTGACTAGGATTGTGTTGGTGTGGTTTGTTTTCATTTATATAAATGTATGACTGCCTATATAGTAAGTGACTGTTTAATGAAGAGGTTTCTTGTTTAAAAAAAAAAAAGCAGGAATTGAATAATTTATGTAATATTGCTTAGATTATATGACATATAGTAATATATGTGAGCTATAATGTTTATTATGTTAATATATAGTTTGATTACTTTTACATAAATGTAAATTTGCCCATGTCACAAGTGATAATTCAATAAAGGTGTTTGAAAAAACAGTACACAGTTTATTTATTTAAATGTATTCACTGTACTTGTTATTATGGCTACAAGTTAATGCTTGCTGAAAACATGCAAACTGTTTTTCACATCTGGCAGGGGAATATAGGTAATAAAAGAAAAGACAGCAATAAGTGCAAGGAACACAAGCTTTAACATGCATGCATGGATAACCTTAATTTTAGAATAGATAATGCCTGTTATTGCTGTCATCAATTTGGGTCAAGAGGGCAAACTTCATTTTTTGAAAGTGTATATAGTTTTG
The DNA here is from genome assembly GCF_019279795.1 of Protopterus annectens. Taxonomy (NCBI): domain Eukaryota; kingdom Metazoa; phylum Chordata; order Ceratodontiformes; family Protopteridae; genus Protopterus; species Protopterus annectens. Next base: position 814,982,524 of record NC_056743.1, read on the forward strand.
TGGAAGTGATGTCAGTTAAAAGGGATGAGGGACTACGAAAATCTATTTATTTTTTGGTTTCAATGTTTTCACTGAAGAAAAAATCTGAGAAATGTGACACACTTACAAATGGAGATGACAAGAAGCAATTACATAAATTTCCAGCCTGTCAAACATCAGTTGAAAATATACATTCAAAACAGTTATGCAGAACAGGTGGGACTAAGAGCATTCTATCATAACAACTACACATAGAAGTTATGTCCTTACATAACGTTCCATGTGGAGTGTTCATCTCGCCTCTGTTCTTACACATGGGTTCGGAGCCGATCCTCGGCTCCGTGTCGGCCGCTTGCAAGCTCTGCATCGAGAAGAAGCTCGAGACAACCTAATACCCACAATCCCCCTCTGCCTTTACCTCAGATCTAGTTTGCAAGCAAACCAGCAGTCAGAGAGAGAAACACTCATGCCAATATACACATATGCACAGAAACTAAGAGTCTATATATATACATATAATATGTATACATGCCAACTATATATACAACAACTGCAATGCAGAAGCAGAATGCCCCAGACCAGGCACCAAACTGAACGTTCTTCCTAAGGGTGGGAGGGTGGGAATGTAAGAACAAAGGCGAGATGAACACTCCACATGGAACGTTATGGTAAGGACATAACTTCTATATGTGATAGTGTTCAATCTCGCCGTTTGTTCTTACACATGGGTAGCGTCCCTAGCTCCTTGTTCCTGAGGAACTCACGGAAGGACGTTCTTGAGCACAGTGGAACCAAAGGTTGCCCTGTCCCTAGAAACCTTGTCTACCTTATAATGAGAAATGAATGTATGTGGTTTAGACCAAGTAGCAGCCGCACAAATAGCATCTAGTGGTAGGCGAGCTGCATGAGCCAGGGATGTAGACACTGACCTTGTGGAATGTCCTTTGGGTTTGTGCAAAAGAGTTTGATCTGTAGAATCATAGACATAGATGATACAATCAGTTAACCACTTAGAAAGAGTTCTTTTAGTAACCGCTACTCCTTTTCTGTTATCAGCAAAGGCTACAAAAGTTGATCAGATTTCCTGTGATCTTTTGTTCTATCCAAGTAAAACCTTAGTTGTCTGTGGACATCTAATTTGTGCAACATATACTCCATTTTATTGGAGTGATTTTTGAAGAAAGTGGGTAATTCAATGGACTGGTTAATATTGTTAATAGAACAAACTTTAGGAAGGAAGGATGAATTAGTGCGAAGAGAAACTCTGTCAGAGTGAAAGATCAAATAAGGGTGTTTAATGGAGAGAGCTTGAAGTTCAGATACTCGCCTAGCAGATGTAATGGCTACTAAAAAGAGAGTCTTCCACGACAAAAATTTTAATGGGCAAGAGGAGGCTGGTTCAAAGGGGGGCAGCATCAACTTAGATAATAATAAGTTTAGACTCCAAGGTGACGTAGGAGATCTAATTGGTGGTCTAATATGAAAAGACCCTTTTAAAAAGGCTTTACAAAGTCTGTGGGCCATAACTGGAGCCCCACATTCTTCCACACGGAAATTAGAAATGGCAGCCAATTGAACTCTTAATGTGGCAGGTGAAGCACCCTGATGGAACAATTCTGTTAAAAACTCTAATATTTTATTCAAAGGAGCTATAACAGGGTCCACTTGCTGTGTATTCGCCCGGAATACAAAGCGCTTCCATTTACTAGTATATGTTTTAGTAGTGGAAGCTTTATGAGAAGCCACTAATATATTTTGAACTGCAGGCGAAAGAAGATCAGACCTGGCTAAGTTGGGAATTGGAGCAGCCAAGCTGCTAGATGGAGGGACAATAGCGAGGGGTGGGGAGCCCCTGACGAGTGAGTCAATAGATCTGGCTCTGGGTCCAGGATCCAGGGTCCCCGAATGCAGTGTGTCATGAGGAAGGGGAACCAAATTTGACGAGACCAGAATGGGGCAATGAGGATTATTGTCCTGTGTAGGTTGTTGGCTTTCTGGAGAAACTTTGAGATCAGGGGGAAGGGAGGAAATGCATACAGGAGACCCGGGGGCCAATCGTGAATCAGTGCGTCCCTGGGGACTTCCCCTGGAGGGGGTAATAGGGCAAAGTAGCTCCTGCATTTGGCGTTCATTGGAGACGCAAACAGATCACAGGAAGGCTGGCCCCACGTGCGAAAAATCTTTTTCGCAACTGACTGCTTTAGGGACCACTCGTGCGGTAACAGTATTGCTCTGCTCAGCCTGTCGGCTATGACGTTGGATGACCCCGGGATGTGCGTTGCTATCAGAAAGCGACCCGTGGACTCCGCCCATTGCCAGATTCTCATGGCCTCTCTGCATAGCTGATAGGACTTGGTTCCCCCTTGCTTGTTTATGTACCAGACTACAGACATGTTGTCCGTCTGAACTGCAATAGTTCCCAGAGGAAGAAGGGGAGCAAAGTGTTGCAACGCTAGGAACACTGCCCTCAACTCTAGAACATTGATGTGCAGATTGTACTCTAACTTGGTCCATTCGCCTTGGACTGTCTGTCCCTGAAAGATGCCCCCCCACCCTATCAGGGAAGCGTCCGTGGTCACCGTAGCTGTCGGAGCGGGTAGCACAAATGGTCTCCCCTTGGAAAGGTTGCAAGTCTGAAGCCACCAGTCTAGGTGTGATTTGCATGTGTTCGTTATAAGAATCTCGTGTGTCAGAGGTAGTTGTTGGAACGACCATTGTGCAAACAGTAGCCATTGTAGGACTCTCGTGCAGTCTTCCCAAGGGTATTGCAATAAGAGAAGCTGACATGAGTCCCAAAACCTTCAGTACCAGTTTTGCTGGGGATTTCCTGGACAAAAGAAGAAGACGTATGTGAGTCTGAAGTGAAAGTATCCTTTCTGGAGGAAGTCTTAGAATTAACTAATGTGTATCTAATTCCGCTCCTATGAATAAGATACGCTGTGATGGCTGTAGTAAGGATTTTCCGAAGTTTACGGAAATTCCTAGGTGAACACACAGTTGAAGAGTGTAGTCTCTGACCTGTACTAGTTGACGCTGGGTGGTGGCAGAAAGGAGCCAGTCGTCCAGATACGGAAACACCTGGAATCCTAGGCATCTCAAGTGAGACGCTACCACTGCCATGCATTTGGTGAAGACCCTGGGGGCTGAGGTCAGACCAAAGGGCAGGGCTCGAAACTGAAAATGACTGGCACCCAGCCGGAAGCGCAAATGATCTCTGGAAGCCCTGGCCATTTTGATGTGGTAGTATGCATCCTTCAGATATATTGAGCACATCCAGTCGTCCTTCTGTAAGAATGGAAGGATCGATTGAAGCGTGACCATTCGGAACTTTTCTTTCTTGACGAAGGTATTGAGGTCGCTTAGGTCCAGAATGGGCCTCCAGTCCCCTGTTTTCTATGGAACTAAAAAGAACCTTGAGTAAGTTCCGAATCCTCTTTGGTCCGCTGGGACTGGTTGGATGACTCTTTTTTCTAGCAGCTTTGAAATTTCTATAGCTGCTGGCTCTCGCAGATGGGGCGGCACATCTGGGAGTCTTTTCTTTGGAATGGGATAGGATAGAAATGGTATATTGTAACCTCTGGTAACCACGCTTTTTACCCACTTGTCTGTAGTTATGTTTTGCCAGGCCTGAGGGTATAAAGCTAAGTGACCCCCGACTGCCTCCAGAGCAGGACAGTCGGGCCTCCTCTCAGGAGTGCTGGAAAGGTTTACCAGGGAGTGTATCCCTGTCACCTTGATTCTGCGGACCCCCTCTGCCGCCAGGGCGGCTTCTTCCACCTCTGCCTCTAGAAGGGGCATCACCCTGTGTGCCTGGGAAAGATCCTTGGGGTTTTCGAAACCACATTTTTCCACCACGTTGCCCTTTGGGGTACGGTCTGGATGGGGTGGAAAAACGGACTCCGACAGCAGACAGAGTCTTTCCCTCCTGCTCACACCGGGTAAGGGTCTCCTTTACTTTGGGGCCAAAAAGAGTGGCACCGTCAAATGGGGCGTTAGTAAAGGAAGACTTGAAGGCTTCCGCAAATGAACATAAGCGCATCCAGGATTGTCTGCGAAGAGCAATCGCTGAAACTGCTGCCCTACTCGAACCTTCGGCTGCGTAAGACATCAGCCTCATGGACGAGTTCACAATGGATGTAAGGGTACTAAGTTGCGCTGGCACTTTCTCTGAGACAGCAGCATCTGTAGTACCCTGGAGGGTATCTCCCAACTCTTTGACTAGATCCCTCTGTAGTCGTGTAAAGTGGGTCAAGTAGTTCAGGGATCGCATGGAAAAAGCCGCTGAACTAAAAATGCGCTTCCCATATCTGTCCATAGTCCTAGAATCTTTATTAGGGGGATGGACAGATGAGGAAGATTCCGACATCTCCTTTTTCGTGGCCGCTGCCACCACCATAGCATCCACTGGAACTCCTTTTGTTAAGTAAGTCTTGTCCTGGGGTGCAGTGATATACTTATTAGGCTTCCTAGGAACAGGTTCCACTGTGTCAGGAGCCTCCCACGCCCTTCGAGCAATAAGTTCCATTAATTCATCGAAGGGCGGAGTGACCCAGGAGGAGGAAGGGCGAGCACCAAATGCCTTCAGCAATACTGACTCATCCTCAGAAGGGGGAAGGGACTGCCAGTCACCTCTCTGTTTCAGGATCTCCAGTATGTCAGAAAAAGAGACATCTTCTGAAGGTGACTTATGGGACCCTTCTGACTCATCCAAGTCAGTATCGGATGTCAAAGATTCTTGTGGAGAATCTAAGTGTCTCCTCTTACACAATCTTTTCCTAGGGACTTCTTCGTGGGGAGCATCCGAAGAAGCCTCCGAGGAAGAGGGGGCACCCTCCAGGGGTGGCTGAGACACCGGTGCTCGACGCTTGGATGTAGCCGTGGGTGCAGAGGAGGATAACGGCCCTTTATGAGGAGGAGAGGTTGCTTCTACTGATGTGGTTGTCTGGGTAGACAACACCTTCCTCATGAGATCGAAGGCCCCCGGGTCCCGAGTCGAAGAATCTCCCGGTTCCGAAGAAACGGGAAGAATCCCTGAGACAGGCACCGAAGGCATCGACCCCGAGGACGGAGCCGAATCGATCCGCGCCGAGGCCCGAGGGGAAGAGTCGGAACCGAAACGTCGGTTCGACTCTCGGCCCCGGAACCAAGGACAGATCGTCGGCTCCGAGACTCCGGTACCGGATCCGACGGAGTCGAGGTGAGAGGAACAGACCGAGAAAAGGACGGTTCTGGACCCGAGGGCTCCACAATCAGTAGATCAACCTCTTCCGGCTCCAAAGACTGGACAGGTCTCGGAGGAGGAATGGATGGAGACAATGGGAGGCCTTCAAGTTTCGACACCAACTGGGTGGAAACCGAAATAAGTTTGGATAGGGCCGAATGCTCCAATAACTTCTGCACCACACGATCCACATCGACATCGGAGAGCTTAGAAGAAGAACGGGTCGAAGGAACCGAAGACGGAGCCAACCTCAATAGTGTCGAGGGAGGGAGCTCCATCACCGGTTCCAAGACTCGAGGCTCGGGAACTGACAACAGTTGAACACTCGGCCCCGAAGTCTGTGGAACCGGTGATCTAACTTTACTCGAAGAGCTCGGAGCCGATGACTTGGGCTCCGACGTCTTCGATTCCTTCAAGGATTTGGATGCCTGGTCTGAAGCATCCAGAGCCTCCTGAAAGGAAGGTTTTAATAACCCCCTGTCCATGAGTTTCCTGCGCCTATCTGTCATGACCCTCCCACTAAAAGAGTGACAAATTGAACAGTCCTCTTGTAAGTGGAGAGGGCCAAGGCAGTAGACACAGGAACTATGGTTGTCAGTAACTGACATTTTTTGGCCACACTGGCAACGTTTAAAACCTGATTTAATTTTCTCAGACATCTTGAAGAAAAAACAGGTAAGAGAAAAAAGGTCAAGTCCAGTAAAGAGACAAATCCAGTAAAAAAAGTCGAATCCGATATATAAGTCAGTCCGGTTGTCAAAATCGAGAAAGGGGTGGAAGGCCCCGAAAAACTCTAACAAGTTAATTAACTTTAACGGTACCGAGTATTTCTACCTTACCACACACACATACACTATGTCACCAAATAGTACTTTTAGAATAATTTTTTTCTCAAAAATAACAATAATAAAAGTTATTCCTTATCTGAAGTTGCTCGAGCTAGATCCCAGTGATGCGAACGCAGCAGCGGCAAACTAGATCTGAGGTAAAGGCAGAGGGGGATTGTGGGTATTAGGTTGTCTCGAGCTTCTTCTCGATGCAGAGCTTGCAAGCGGCCGACACAGAGCCGAGGATCGGCTCCGAACCCATGTGTAAGAACAAACGGCGAGATTGAACACTATCACATTGTGTATATTATAACAGAATGCAAATGCCCATACAGGTATAAATGAAATGCAAAGAATATTGGAATATATCAAAAATGTAGGGTGTAAATAGCAATATTACAAGAGACACACTTGGATAGAAATTAACATATCAATTTGCTAAAGCAGAACATCAGATATATAAGGAAAGGGTAAGTAATAACATTAATTGCTTGAAGGGCTTCAATAATGACACAGGAGGGGAAAAAAAACAATAATGGCAGATTTGTGGCCGTAAGGCTTTACTTGTAGGGGAGGAGTATGGAGGAGGACTGCACTGGTCTGTGTTTATATATTCCACCTTAAACAACTATTATAGCGCTTAACAGAATTTTGGGAGACAGAATCGGTTTTCAGCAGGGAATATTTTTTATGGTGGGGACTGGAAATGGAACATATCAGGGGGACCTAAAAGAAACAATATAACAAGACAGGATAGACTTCTGAAAAAATATATATGAGTGTATTTAGTGTGGAATTCATGAATTCAGCAGTAGGAACTCAAGTGAGAGTTATTAGGGAAGATAGAAATTTCTTCAAAAGGGATAACAACTGAGTATGACTAAATGAAATCATAATTTAAGGATAGGGTAGAAATAAGAAACTAAGTTTGATGCTACTGGCTGCCAAAAAAAGCAATTACTAGAAAATGGAAATCAAAATCTAAACCAACTGTAACTGAAGTACGGAATACAGTACATTAGATAAAAGAACTAGAGGTGGTATCCTTACATAGAAGTAAACAGACTCTGTGGGAACAATAGATGAAGAAGAATAATGCTCAAGAGGAGGAGGAGTGAGGTTTAAGGGAAGGAACTGAATACTTTATATAATGTCATAGCTAATGACAAAAAGGAAATATGTAAACACTGCATGAAAAAATGACACTATGGTTTGTTTTCTTTTATATTAATATACGTGTGCATGTGTATTTGTTTTAGTTGTGATTTAATAAAGATTTTTATTAAAAAATAGAAACAAATATTATATTGATACCAACTTTATCCTATTCAGGACTGCAGGGAAGCCAGTATCAATCTGGTGAAGTAATGGGAGAAAAATAGAAAACCAGTCCTGTGCAGGATGCTGGTCCATTGTAAGAACAGTAACACACTCATACTTTATTCTACCGATTCTAGCCATGTTTGTGAAGTCGGCTTTCACATACCTCCTGGCATCACATGACCAACATCTTGCACTGTCAGAGCAGAGTTTTTGTCTTCTGTGTTCACTCTGATTACACCGTAGCTAAGACCATTCATGGACAAGATAGCTCTTCCAGGCAATGGTGTCCCCTGCACTCCAGGCCTGAAAGCAAAAACACACAAGAAAATTGTTATTTATCTAAAATACTATAGTGAAAAAATTGTCCTAGCAGTTTTAAATTCACTTTTTATTTTTTTTAACCACCAATCTGTATTGCCACTGTATGACAAAAATATAAACACAAACTTCAGTCCCGGTCAACTAGAAAGGTAAATAAAACAACAACCACATTTATGACTACTACATCCACAACATAATTTTAACAATGCCTTGTTGTTCACTTGCTAAATTCAGCAAGTACATCCTCAACATAATTTTAACATTGCTTTGTCACCCTCTTGCTAAATTTCAAAAATGTAATAAATCTTTTAAACAAAGCAAACAAAACTCATCTTAACTAACCCTGACAGTGCAGTTGCTCAACAATGCAAGAGTGATTTTTAAAGAACTACAACAATCTGCCAAACTATTCACTTCTATCAATTAATTAACTCCTGTCTTATATAACATTTACTTATTTCAACAGGCCCTTTTCAGATTCTACCTGGGCCAAAATGGCAAACAGACATTAAAATTGATCTAGGATACAAACATTAAAGCGGACATAAAACAGAAACAATGTACAACATTCTAATACAGCTGTAGTTAGACAATAAAACAAACCAATAATTAAAGATAGAAAACACAATAATTGAGCATTATAGGAATCACATATACAACATAGGCGGTATAATATTTATAGCTTGAGGGGCACTGCTTATGGAATTTGATATTACGAGAGTCATCACCACTAAAATTACACTTTAAAATTAATACTTTTTAAAAATTTACCATTTTGTATTTACTCATTTTTTAACTAACTGAACTGATCATCATGGACTAGATGACAAGGAGAAGGGCCAACCTAACATCTGACATCTTGGCCAGTTGATCAATACGTTTTGGGTAAGTGGAAGAAAAACATGAATACATAGGGAGAACATGCAAACTCCAAAAATATTGTGAGCAGAATTCAGGACTGAACCTCAGACACTGAAGTTGTCAAGAAGAGATTTCCTGTACTATTTATTTTTTCAGCTACAGGCAAACAGGAGCTTAATAATGCAATTACACTGTAAAAAGAATGAAAACTTCCAGTCAATCAAACAAATACAATCATTTTAATGAGAAGGATAACATCTGTCAATAAGTCATACCATCCGTCATAAAACAACCCAGCTTTCAAACACAGTTTTGCCTGTACAATTGACTATCAAAAGCTAAGCACCACTATAGCCTTCTCAGACAGACCCTTATTTTCAAGCTTCTCTTTCAAAGGACTTTGAGGGAAAGGAGGAATAGGTTGTCATGGCTTCATCATCCATGTCACACACCTATGGAGAACTAAGAGTCATTAACAGCTCTAAACATTATCTTTAAAATTTAGCAGGAGACCAGAGAGCATGTATGTGAACAAAGGGAGGGCATGCATATTTTCCTTACATTTGGGTAACAAAGTATAACCAACATAATGCTCTACCATTTCACCTAATTTGAAAGTCCCACAGACTGCAATCTACTAACTCTGAACAATGTATGGTAATTCTATAATCATAATCATGAAGCAAACTCTCTTATCAAAATACCTCAACAATACATTTTCATTTTTGCTACAAAAAAGCTACACTCTTCCCCCTGACTGTGTTAACACATCAAGACATAAATGCTATTCCCTACACATGGGAACTACAGACACATTTCAGTTGAACTTTCCAGTGTTACATCCACTTCTATCCCTATGTACACTCAGGGTTACCAATTAAATATCCATCTCCTATAAAGGACACTAACCTTTGAAGAAAATTCTAAACTCTTAAAGAAAATTTATGACACACACATACACAGACACATACACACACAAGTACATGCACGCATGCCACAGGTGCACCCTCGCTTGTGTGTGCATGGGCAAACACATCAGACATGCACATGTACAGGAAACCTTTTGTAAAGGAGTTATATTGGCTAAGTTTATTACAACTCGTGGTGTTCCCATACAAGAAATTTGGATAGTCCCTGCTATGAGTTTAAAAGCTGAGAAATTAACTGGTATGCAGAGACATAAAAGTCCAGGAAACAGCAATAAAAGCATATCACTTAAAGACAACAACCGAACCACAACTGCTAGGAAAAGTGTGGATCCTAGTCAAGTCAGCTCCTACACCTCTCAGAGTTACTGAAGCAATCTCTGTAGGTCTAGTTTAGGCACTTAACTATAGGCTCTCTGATTAAACAGGGGAAATTTATGTAGTGTTGGAAATAAATGTAATCTGACTCTCAAGTAATACACAGAACTTTCTGTTAACCTCAAAACATGCACCAACAATGTAGAATAATACATATATTTGTCAAACCAGTGGAGCCACTGGGCAGGAACCCTTTTTTAATCTACTGACCGATCAGAGTATGTTGTTAAACTCAGCTCATTGTTAATGAAGACAAAATGTATGCTCCTAAACAAACAAGCTAGTGAAACACTACTTTCAAGTACACCAACAAGGTATTATATTTGTTTTATGCAACAATACTTTTAAATTATTTCTTTTGCTTCTAAAATTATGTTTTTTAATCTGCATTATCAACAAATTCCTCACACATTTTTAAACACAATGCATACTAAAAGTAATTCCAAAAGTGTGTGTAAATCTTACCTTCCACTCATCTCACATTCATCCTTTGATCATCATACCAATTTTCTGTTAAATGCAATAATTAAACAGGGAATTAACCAAAATTGTCTGTGACTGACAGCAAAATTGATATTCTGCCCTGCTGTTTTGCTGGAAAATGTACTTAATTAAGCATCATCAAGCCCAACCTCTTCAACTCGTCACTACAACTTTTTAACTATACCTTAACCAATCATTGTACTTCTCCCCTGGATAAACCTCCATCTTGGACAGCCTTCAAACCATCTAAACATCCTTTTCTCTCCTTCAGATACAACTACTATACTCTTAATTACTTGTGTACAAGTTCCTTTCAATGGACTCTATCCTCTATTTAAATTCACTTAGCCTCAGCTCAATGCATCCTCTGTTACAGACCTCTTCCATAAAAAAAAAAAAAAAAAAAAAAACAAAAAACAAAAAAAACAACTGGAAAGGCCGCAGAAATACCTCACTAAAAGAATCACAGGCCTAAAGCAGATGCCCTATGCTGACCGCCTTAAAAAACTCCAGCTATACTCTGTCGCATATCGTCTACTCAGAGGCGATCTCTGCTTAACATACAACGCCATGTCAAACCCAGAGCTGATGGACATGCTACACTTAAAGAAATCGCAATCCCTCAGAGCAACATGCTCCAGGGATCTAAACCTTGTCATCACAATAAACAAAACATGCTGGAGGGATAGGTTCCTGACCCAGAGACTCCCCAGACTCTGGAATAGATTGCCCATACATGTCAAGCAGAGTGCCTCTTTGGCCCTCTTCAAAAGGAACCTAGATGACTGGATGGGAGAAAGGAAATTCACCCCGGGGATCACATCAGTCGCCCTGCTAGACAGGGGTCCAGGGAAGTAAAAAGTGTGGGAAGAAATAGCCAGGGAATTGTTATGACTAGGCTTGTAGAGGCCCTGACAGCCTAGTACCAACCTATATATATATATATATATATATATATATATATATATATATATATATATATATAAATAGTTACCCCACAAGACAATATGTTCTGCAATGTGATATGTTCTTCTGAACACTTACAGATATTGAAAGGTTCTACTGCCATTTGCATTAAGTAAACACCATGACACTTGCTGATTCAAGTTTCCTTTAACTAATATCACTTATTACAAGCATTATGCTCCTTACCTTGTGAACAAGCATTACAGAATGCTGTATTTTATCTGTGTATATTATATGTTAACATGTTATACTTTACGTTGTGTTTTGTATGTGTATTTGTTGCAATGAATACTATACATCGATTATTACTTTACTTTAACTCTTGTCCATGGGCCTTCCCATTAAAGAAATGCAAATAAATAAACAAATCTCTTCACCTATGTTTTATTTAGCTAGCAATATAGGATCATAACTTCAAATGTTCCCCTCTCTTTTGGGCATTTTTAGGTCTTGAACAAGATTAATATGACCACCCTTGAGTTCAGAATTCTCACTGACAAAATATACTACAAATCCTTACAAAAACTTAACTGCAATAGGATTTGGGAGCGTTTATCCCCTTACATAAATATATTTCCTTGCTTTTGGCAATAATCTCATTTTTGACAATGAAGTACACTTGTGTCTCACTTAACATAATTGTAGATGTTCAAGTAGATTGGTATTGCAGTATTAATCCTTGGGACTTCCTGTAGTGTAGAAGCCATGACCGGCTCAATTTTCAGTGTGTTAGCATCATCCCAAGCAAACAGATGCTCAATGACAGATATTCGGATGTCAGGGTATAAGAAGGGTGTCCATCAGCACCATCTTCAGATCTTTCTAAGCCAAGAAAATCAGTCTGATTCCTGAAGAGAGCAAGATCTCCCCAGTTGTCTGGTCTTGGTTGTGAATGCTACAGAGAAAGAAACATATGTATGGATGGGATGAGCCAAAGGGATTAAACATAGAGGCAGAAAAAGAGATGGTCCCTACCTAGTTGAGGGGTAGGAGGGTGGGCATATGTACTGCAACGATGATCTACTTGAACATCTACAACTATGGTATGTGGGACACAGCTCTACTATGTTCTTCATAGTTAACTACTGCAGTACAACAACAGAATTTAACTATCCAGGATACACCACGAAAACACCTTCTTTTGACAAAAAAACTCTTTATTCCAAGGTAAAAAATTCGAGATAAGCGCTTTCACTTGCAACTGCAAGCTTCTTCAGATCTCTCTTCTCTTTTCTCTTCTAACTACTGCAGTACTAATACTTGGGAAGATTCCTAAAGCTACTCTGAGGGTGGAGGAGATTATTGTAGGTTTAGGAAATAATATTTTGTAGGATGGCAAACGCGAACCCCGCCATGGACCTGGAGACCTGTCCTAAGTTATAGTGTTTAGTAAAGGTGTGAACAGAATTCCAAGTGGCTGCCTCTAGGACAGTTTGAGTGGAAACTCCTTTGAGGAAAGCAAGATGCCCATCTTTGGTGGAATGGGCTCTAATGTGGCCAGGAAGAGGCTTTCCATGATGTGTGTAACAGAATCTGATGCAATTTGCAATCCATTTAAAGATGGTTTGCATTGAGACAGGCTTGCCCTGTTTTCCCTCTGCAAAGGATACAGACAATTGCTTTGCTTTGTCCATAGTTTTTGTTCTGTCTAGGTAGTACCTGATTTGTCTGTGGACATCCAATGAGTGGAGAATTCTTTATGCTTTATTCTATGAGTGTGGGAAGAAAACTGGCAGATGGATTGCCCAATTAAGGCGGAGTTCTGAAACTACCTTGGGCATGAATGATGGGTTAGTTCTGAGGCTTACCCTGCCCCTGTGGAAGCGAGTGAAGGTCTCTCTGCACATGAGAACTGCAGTTCAGAGAGTCTTCTAGCTGATCTGGTTGCTATTAGGAAAGTGGTCTTCCAGTTGAACATCTTAAGAGGTGCAGCAGCAGCCATCTCAAAGGATGGCAGGTTTAGTTTTTCCAATACATAGTTTAGATCCCATGCTGGAATTGGGTCCCTTCTGAGAGGTCTCAAGTGAATCAACCCCTTTTAGAAACAGTTTCATGTGAGAATGGGAGAAGAGTGGTGGAGCAATCTGCACGCAAGCTGAGATAGCAGAGGCATGAATATTTATGCTGGAATAAGAAAGGCCATGTTCAAAGAGATGTGAAAGGTAGAGTAGTACTAAACTGTTGTCTGCTGGACCTGGGATAGTATGTCAGCTGTGACACCAGATGGAATATCTCTTCCATGTTGCCATTTATGATCTTCTGGTGTTAGGCTTTCTTGCCTCCTGTAAAACAGATAACACCTCTTTTGGGTAAGGCATCGAGGTGGGTGTCATGACCCAATCTTCCAGGCAGCTAGATTGAAAGATGCCATGTTGGGGTGGAAGACCAATCCCCTATTTTGGCTGAGAAGGTCCATGTCCTTTGGGATCATGCAAAACCTCCCCTCACTGAGGGTGGGGAGTAGAAAGAATGAATGCTGTCTGGGCCAGAATGGGGCTACCAGTATCAAGGTGGGCCTTTCGTTCCTGATCTTTGTAAGTACCCTTGGAATCAAGGGTAATGGGGGAAAGGTGTACAGGAAACAGTGGGTCCACGTGAAGAAGGCATCTATTTTCCATACTTCCTCCTGTTGTGTTCTAGAGCAGCATCTAAGAAGATGTTTGTTGTGGACAGATGCAAAAAGAATTATAGAGAGTATCTCCCACAGAATGCTGAGATTTGCTGAGTTCCTAGGCTTAAATGCTTTCAGAAAGCTGTTATGGATAAGAAGACTGCTAGCATTTCGTTTTGACTGATATGCAATTTACTCTGTTGTGGGGACCAAATGCCCTGCAACCTCAGTGGGCTACTCAAGCTACATCTGTGCTGGCCTATGTCGATAGGCTTGTCTGCCTGAGGCAGCATGAAGGTTGCTCTTGGGTTCCTTTGTTGGCTGTCCTTCCACCACAGGAGTTTCTTCTTCAGCCATGGGAGTGAGGGGAGAAGGGTTTCTAGGGACTGATTGCATTGTTCCCACATATTTCTGAGAAATCAATGGAGTTTCCTCATGTGCAGCTTTGCTAAAGGGATAAGTTGTTTTTTGAGTAGGTTGTTTAAGTAGGTTGTTTAAGTAATCAGTCAGGAAATTCAGGTTGTCTTCAGGGAGAAACACTTTCTGCTGGATTTGAGTCTATCAGGGCCCCCAGAAACATTATCCTTGTTTGGGGTGTAATCAAAGACATTTGTATATTTAATGTGAAGCCCATCTTTTGGAAGCAGTCTACAGAGCATCCAGCATCTCTGAGGTGGATCTTCCTTGGATGAGACAGTACCACATACTGATAAGATGTGTACTCCTATAGCTCTGCAATGTGCTATCAGGGGTGCAAAGCATTTTGTAAAAACTCTTGGGGCAGTGGACAGACCAAACAGTAGAGCACAAAACTGGATGTGGGAGCTTAAGGCTAGGAATTGAAGGTATTTTCTGTGACTGACTGCTATAGTAACATGAGGATAAGCATCCTTTAGGTTGCTAGTTACCATGGAAGCATCCTGAAAAATCATGAGTAGCAGCTTTTGCAAAGTAAGCATCTTGACTTTTGGCACTTAGAGGAATTTGTTTAGCTTTGAAAGCTCTAGGATAGATCTCCAGGTTCCCTCTTTGCTTGAGACCAGAAAGACTCCTGAATAAAACCTTTTCCCTCTTGACCTGGGGGAACTGGCTATATGGACCCTTGATGAAGTACATCTTTGATAATCTAGGGTAAGAGGCTTTCCTGTTCCTTTGGGGGCCTTGGTAGACCGAAAAATGGAGGGGGGGCTTGAATTGGATACAGTATCCCTTTTCTATAATGCTGAGGGCCCAGTGATCCCTTGTGATGGTCTTCCACTGGCTAAAGAAGAGGGAAAGCTTTCATGCCAAGGGTCTGAGGGAGGAAGGAAGTGGGGTATCACACAGTTACAGCTGTTCTCCCTGTTGGGTGTGCTCTTTGAAGGCTCCTGATCTCTGTGGCTGTTCTGTATGTCTTCTCCTGGATTGCTTTGGTCTGTTTCCATGGGGAGGACTCCCCTTGACTTGTCTGGGTGGAAAGGGACAAGATTTAGAGGGGTAGTTTCCTCTGTACCTCAGAGTTGGAGACAAACAGAATTCTTTGACAGTTTTAATTTGTTTACCTTTTTTGTCTAGTTTCATGAAGACTTGTCCAGCTGGAGGTCAAAACAAGAACTTTTTCTCAAGTGGGTCATCCAATAACCCTGCTTTTACTTGGTCTGCCACAGGCTGAGCTCTGAGCCATGCATATCTGCAGATAACTGAATCTGGGGCAGCTGCTCAGCAAGAAGCATCTAAGGCATCACATCCACATTTCAAGGAGTGTCTGGCTACTTAGACAGCTTCTCTAGCTATGTCCTGCATCTCTTTGTACAAGGTTCTATATGACATGAAATCAAGTTTTGCTATCATTTTATCTTAAGGCGATTACAAGTATTTTATCATATGGGATTGGCAATTTAAAGCTGTTATGGGTAGGGTCACATAGATAAAAGTTTTCTTGATAAACCTGTCCATAAGTCTTCTCTCCTTGTCATTAGGTAAGGGATCCCTGTATGGTCCTTTGGGAACTTCTGGAGTAAACTCTGAGGACCACAGCGGAATGAGCTTTGGGGTTTTTGTAAGATGTTTATGCAAGTCAAACACTCTATAATACCTACTTGGTTTCATAGGTCTAGGTGGTAAGGAGTCAGGGTATAGGGCTATGTCCTCAAACATCTAGTACAATGGGTACTGGAGGAATAGCCACTGGTCTAAGAGAAGGTAAGCTTCATAGTTCCCTGTAATGAGTCTGTGCCTGGGAGAACTGTTTACTTTCCCATTTAAAGGATTCTTTCATTGTGTGTAATGCGTCTGTGAAGGAAATTTCTTCTTGTGTGGAAGCTGAAGAGATAGTATCATCCAAGTCCAAGTCAGGGCAAGTTAGGGGCTGTAAATGACCCGAATAAGAGAGCTCATCATCTTCAGAAGATGAGGAGTCTTCCTCCTGTTGGAAGGCTACTTCCCTTGCTCTTTTACTCAGAGTTGGAGAAGCCTCAGAATAAGATTATGAGGGTTATCTGGATTTAATGAAAGCCATGAATTCCTGTGCTATTTTGACCAGATCCTGGACTTTGGACTGAGCTGCGAGAGACAAGGGCAGGGGCAAGACCATGGTGGAAGAACATTTTGGTTTTAAAGATCTTTTAAGAGGCATGCCAGAGGGATGTGGTCATTCAATCATAACCATGGTAGAAACATCAGTAGTTAAGGGAGACATAATGTCTCCCTCCGGCACTATTTCCCAGATGTCAGAACCTGAGGCCTACGTAGCAGCATCAGAACCAACTGATGTGTGAATGGTGGTGGTAGTTGTGGGAAGGGCAGGGACTGTGGCAACCTCCCAAGGGTCGGACCACAGGTTTCTGGCATAGCAGTTTCCGGTCCTGGGGGCTGTCATGACCCAATCCTCCAGGCAGCTAGACTGAAAGATGCCAGGTTGGGGTGGAAGACCAATTCTCTGATTTGGCTGAGAAGGTCTTTGTCCTTTGGGAGCATGCAAAACATCCCCTTCACTGAGGGTGGGGAGTAGAAAGAATGAATGCTGTCTGGCCCAGAACGGGGCTACCAGTATCAAGTTGGGCCTTTCAGTCCTGATCTTTATAAGTACCCTTGGAATCAAGGGTAATGGGGGAAAAGTGTACAGAAAGCAGTGGGTCCATGTGAAGGAGAAGGGATCTATTTTCCATGCTCCCTCCTGTTGTGTTCTAGAGCAGCATCTCAGAAGTTGTTTGTTGTGGACAGATGCAAAAAGAATTATAGAGAGGATCTCCCACAAAATGCTGAGATCCAAGAAGACTTCCATTTTTAACATCCATGCACTTCGATCTAATAAGTCCCTGTTCGTGGAGTCTGCAAGAAGATTGATGTGATTTGCGATCTACAAAGGTACGAGAGTAATCCCTAAAGTCTTGGGCTAACATTCAGAGCTCTCTGGTAAGGCTGAAAAGTTGGTAAGACAAGGTTGCCCCTTGCTTATATACTACATGACTGTTGTATCATCTGTCTAGATTTTCTGAATTCCTAGGCTTAAATGCTTTCAGAAAGCTGCTATGGATAAGAAGACTGCTAGCATTTCCTGATATCCAATTTCCTCTGTTGTGGGGACCAAATGCCCTGCAACCTCAGTGGGCATAAGTGGGCTACTCAAGCTACGTCTGTGCTGGCCTACGTCAATAGGCTTGTCTGCCTGAGGCAGCATGAAGGTTGCTCTTGGGTTCTTTTGTTGGCTGTCCTTCCACCACAGGAGTTCCTTCTTCAGCCACGGGAGTGAGGGGAGAAGGGTTTCTGGGGACTGATTGCATTGTTCCCACATATTTCTGAGAAATAATGGAGTTTCCACATGTGCAGTTTTGCTAAAGGGATACGTTGTTTTTTGAGTAGATTGTTCAAGTAATCAGTCAGGAAAGCCAGCTTGTCTTGAGGGAGAAACACTTTCTGCTGGATTTGAGACTATCAGAGCCCCCAGAAACATTATCTTTGTTTGGGGTGTAATCAGACATTTGTATATTTAATGTGAGGCTCACCTTTTGGATGTGGAAGCTGAAGAGACAGTATCATCTAAGTCCAAGTAAGGGTAAGTTACGGGCTGTAAATGACCTGAATAAGAGAGCTCTTCATCTTCTGAGGATGAGGAGTCTTCCTCCTGTTGGAAGACTACTTCCCTTGTTTTTTTAGTCAGAGTCGGAGAAGCCTCAGAATAAGATTATGAGGGTTCTCTGGATTTAATGAAAGCCATGAATTCCTGTGCTGTGATCTTGACCAGATCCTGGACTTCGGTTTGAGATATGAGGGTCAAGGGCAGGGGCAAGACCATGGTGGGACAAGATTTTGGTTTTAAAGATCTTTTAACAGGCATGCCCGAGGGATGCGGTCATTCGATCACAACCTTGGTAGGAACATCGGTAGTTAGGGGAGACCATGTCTCCCTCTGGCACTACTTCCCAGATGTCAGAACCTGAGGCCTGCGTAGCATTATCTGAACCAACTGATGTATGACTGATGGTGATAGTTGTGGGTAGGCCAAGGACTGTGGCAACCTCCCAAGGGTCAGACCACAAATTTCTGGCATAATAGTTTCCAGTCCTGTGAGCTGTGAAATTGCCTCACCAAGGCCTTCAGTCAAATTAGAAGCTGACACAGTAGTTTTTTCTGCAGCTTCCAAATCCCTAGGTTTTTTAGCTTCACATTTTATTGGGCTCAGTCCATCAGCCATAGGAAAGATTATGGCATCTGCACAAATTGCACGTTGCGACGAAACTGAAGAAGCCAACGAGGACTCTATATGAGCTGCGAGTACCTTAACCTTAAATTTAAGGATTTTTGCATGAAACATAACACAATCAGAGCATTCAGAGCAACTGTTTTCCAAAAGACAAACAGTAATGAATTTTTTTGAAAATTAATTAGAGAAGTAATTTCCCCAACAGGGCACTTACCTGTTTGGAAGCAGAGGAACTATGGAAACCCCAGCTAACCACTGGACTGCGAGCGTACAAAACACATGTAAAGTGCATTGGATTGCACGGCTAGAAAGAACTGAATATGGTGCCGACGGGGGCCCTTCTTATACCCTGATGTCTAAAATTCAATCATTGAGCATTTGTCAGCTTGGGATGATTCTAAGACTCAAACTCGAGCCTGCAGGAAATCCCAAAGATTAGTACAGCAACACTGACTACGAAGAACATTTACATTTTCTGTGCCACTACCCTCCTAATATAAACAGTTTAAACCAAACAGAATCTATTTCAACTAATGAAGCAAGACAGCGTAATCTTCCCATCTGAGATGGCTTTCCTCCTGTAACATCCTTGTTTAGCTAAGTGCAGGTGAAATCACTGAATTCTTCTTAACTGTCCATTACCGATAAAGTAACAACACCTCCCGAAAAGTTTCTGAAAAATGAAGTCTGGGTTATTCTGAGTAGTAATCTGTCTTGGTCTGCATGACATATGTACTCTTGTAGTCCAGTTTGTGAAGTGTGAACTAAGTCACACACAACTAGAATGCAAAACAATTTCACAGCTTAGAAATAAAATGTGAGGGATAGTGAGCAGAGAGTACTAGAAATCCCAAAAATTAAAAAACTAGAAACACCGTCTAAACCTGAAATCTAGCTCACTATCAGCTGACACTGTACTTGCCAACTTCCTAAAGATAGCTGCCACTCCCTTAGCCTTCACAATCTCCATACTAATTAAAAGATTAATCCATGGATCTTATGTCCCACTCATCTGGAAGAAATTGTACATTATTCCCCTCCACAAAGGTGGCATCTCCAATGAAATGTCAAACTGCAGACCAATTGTGTATAAATCTCCATCATCAAAAATCATGAAAAACGTATACAAAAACTACTGCAACACTTCTACAACATGAAACTCACTACACTCACACAACATGGCTTCTGTCCAGGCTACAGCACTACCACAGCAGTGATCAACTTCACAAGATTACTCTGGCAAGAGACAAAGGCCAGCTCATCTCTGCACTCTTCCTAGACTTGTCCAAAGTCTTTGATACAGTTTCCCACCACAAATTTCTACATCAGCTATCTCTAATTGGTTTATCAAATACTTAAGTTAAGTGATCTGAAAGCTACCGAGCAGAAAAATATCAATCTGTTAAATGGCAAACCTCCTTTTCTTCCTTTCTGCTCACCTCCGTTGGGGTCCCAAAGGCTTTGTATGGAGTCCTCTTTACACAACATCTTTACCAATAACCTCCACACAGCAAGTATGCAACCCACACTAATAAAATATGCAGATGAATCCACCTTAAAATGCACCACAAACAACTACCAAGGCCTCCAACATACCACACAAGTTGCACTTACTTCCATAGAAACATGGCTAAGTAACTCCCAACTCCTCCTGAATCCCCCAAGAAACAAAGCTAACACTGTTTCTACCAAAATCTCACAAATACCTCAGGACACAGTTTTCAATAAAGGCAACTGATAATACCCACCATACAGGTTGCCCCCTACACAAAATTACTGGGGATAACAACAGTTTGACCATACAGCAAGTAATCAGGAAAACACAACAAAAACTTGTGACCCTCAACAGAGACAAAATCTACCTCAATAAGGCCTCCAAAAAATTCTTGATAACACGCATCTCCTGCCAGCTTTATAACATGCCTCCCCATCCTAACAAACCTTCATTCTACAATACAAAATAAACTTGAAATATGTTACAACAAAGTTGCCAAAAGTCATTACATACACTGCAAAGAAGTAAAACAGCTTAACTGGCTAGAACTAATGACTTTTTTCTCACTATCTATAACATAATGCACAAACTCCAACTATTTCCAGCCTAAAATAATATACTCCAAAATACATACCCGCAAGACCTTCCGCTCAAAAAACAAACCACTGTTAGATGCCAGCAGACCCCAACATTTAGCAAGTCATTCCCTCTATTCCAGCTATATTGCAAAATCACACAACTCTATCCCAATGTCCATAAGGCACACTCTCGATAATCCTTTAAACATAGTCTCAAACAGTACTGAATTTTCTCCTGGATTTGCCCCTGCCTCAACCTTAAATACTCCAATAATCCATGGTCAAAAAACTCACCTGTTCAAACCTCCTCAGCTAACCTTTCCCCCCAACTCCATAGCAGCACCCCACACTACTTTCCATAAATCACTTTGATACCACCTTTTAAGCTTTTAAGTATTTTGGTTCCCCCACTCTGGGTAACCTCCAAATACTCAGCAGCATCGCCATTTACATGCTATTGATTTTTGATCCAACTAAACATAAACCTGTTCTTACTTTAAATTACCTTTATTATTACTTTTAAATTTTGACTTATCTAGTCTGATTGCTGTCTGACTTATTTATGTCTGTCTGTGCATAATCACATACAATATCCTACATCTACAACATCTATCCCATTTTTCTTTTCCTTTATTTTCCCCGCCTGTCAAAACTTTGTTCTCATACTACTACCTGCATATTCCTCTTTCTGAGCTAACATGAGCAGAACCATAAACAGTATCTGGTATAAAGCCCCATCACTGCACATACATGGGTTCCTACCTCTTTCACTACTGTGATTATACTACAATGTGTATTACATCTAAATATTTAACATTTGTATTATGATATTGCTTAATGAAATTACTACTTTTAGAACATCTGTCCAAATGTCTTGGATACACTGCTGTAATTCATATGTGGAGGTTTTCTCCCCGGGCCTCCAATGAAAATGGGTTTCCACCCAGTTGGACTTTCCTGGTAAACAAATGTAAAATAAATAAAATAAATCAATAAAATACAGAATGGTACATGACTTCATAAATGTCAGTTATTCTCATTTTGGGCTCAAGTTACCAGATCTGGAGAGAGAGAGAGCTACATTAGTCCAGTATATAAACAGCATACACAACTGGAACTATGTTTGTGTCTTTTGGCTTTTCCCGGATAGGGGTCGCCACAGCGGAACTCCGGTCCGCTAATGATTCGTAGTGGATTTTTACGTACCGGGTTACCAGCCCTGACGCACAACCTTCAACGAAGGCAAAATTTGCTTGTTTGTGTCTTTTGGCTTATACACAACTGGAACAATATTCTACCAAAATGCTCATGCCCCTCTGGTAGCTGCAGTCTTACAGATGAGTCGTTTGGTAAACATTTTGGGTCAAAGTAGCCAGAAATAGAGTAGCACCATAACTGAAGAATTTGGGATTGTGAGATCAGTGTTTATTTTATAAGAAAATGGTATTTTTAACAAAGTCCCTTCAGTTGTTTCTACTTATGTAACCAGGCAGACGTTCTGGATGGATTTAGTGACTAAGGAGAAGAATAAGTAAGTGTTTTCTTCTTGCACTCATCTGCACAGGCTACAGTCAACTGAGTTAAGTTATAACAATACACTAATAATTTGACATATTGTAATAAAAAATAAATCCAGATAGATGAAACTGCTTTCTGTAAATTATTGCATGACTACCTCTGGTGTAATTTCATAGGTACCCTTGCATGTGATGGCATGGAATCAGGATTTAAAATGCAATTTTAATCTGGAAAGTTGACAGAATATGGAGAACGCAAAGAAATTTGGTTACCCTAGGAATATGGCAATTGAAATTAACACATTACGGAATGGCCGCATAAGACAATACTGGTTATCATCACAGTGCACTGGCATGGAGTGATCAAATTACTACATGGTTTTACTGCTGGTGGTCATGTCTGAGAACTTGGGCCTGGAAGGAAAAAAGTTATGAAATTACAGAGAGTATATCACATCACCAGTTTAAACGGTCACTAGAATTAACTCTAATTATTTGCAGGGATGGGGATAATCAGCATACAGGAGAAATTAAACAACCATTTTAGATTATCAAAATAAAAAATAAATATGAACTATTTTCACTCAGGAATGGTGGGAACATTTCTTATTCACCCTTATTGTGGAACAAAATGCAAAAGTCTTCTCAGAAAATATAGTTGTGTACACTTACAATAAATGTAGATGTTCAAGTGTATTCACTGTTGCAGTCATCACACTTGGGTTATCTGCCTGCAGGTAGCCCTCAGTCGTCCAGAATACCAGAGTCTTGGGATTTCTGCGTCGGATGCTGTCACCTCTTCCATAATGTCAGATCGTCAGGGGTATAAAACATGCAGCCAATGCCATCACATCAGTTTTTCTTGCCCCAGATGTCAGGAGCCCCCAAAATAGGAAGCTATTACATGGTGTGGATCACCTCCAGTAAAAAGTAAATACCCCTGCCATAAAAGATGGCCATAAACCGAAGTGGAATCCTTCAAGGCCCCAGAGCCAGTGGAAACTACAGCCCAAACTGCAGAATCCTATATAAATGCATTCTACGGACATCTCCAGGAATGCATGGATCATGCTATCCCAAACAAAACCAAGACCCAATCATCCAAAGGCAGGCGTCCAGTCTGGCGGACCCCTGCCATATATAAACTGTACAACAGGAGGAGGAAGCTACTACATGATAGAGCAAAATACCTAATAGGGAAGGCATCTCTGATCAGTACTAGCAAAAAATTACAATCCCTCATAAAATCCTCCAAGGCCAGCTTCGAGAGAAAAATTGCACAGGACACCAAAGACAATCATAAGGCTTTTTTCAGTTATGTTAGAAACCTGGGATGCAACTCCCAGACTTGTTCTGAGTTGATTCTAAACAACAAAAAATACACTGAACCCACAGACATCACCAATATCCTGGCAGACAGGTTCAGAGCAAACTTCTCCACCCCCTCCCCCCCAAAAGAGCAAGTATCTATCCCGGCAGAGGGCTGCCTCCCAAACATCTTAGATGCTCAGGTGAAGGCTGCCCTCTCCAAAGCAAAAAACACTGCTTCCATGGGACCAGATGGCATCCCAGGTTGCGTCCTACATGAACTACAAGAGGAACTAATCCCTCAAATAAAACAGCTATACAATCTCAGCCTCACTACAGGATATGTGCCCACAGAATGGCGTACAGCAACAGTGGTCCCACTCCACAAAGGTGGCGCCTCTACGGACCCTGGAAACTATCGCCCCATAAGCCTGACTAGCTTAGTCTGCAAGGCTATGGAGAGGATCATCATGGAGCTCATAAACAAAGACATTGGGGACCTACAGACACTAGATCCTACCCAGTTTGGCTTTGTCAAGGGCAGATCCTGCCTTTTGAACCTGGTTGACTTCTTTGAAACAGTCACCAAAGCCATAGATGAAGGGAAGGTAGTCCACACAGCCTATCTGGACCTTGCACAGGCATTTGACACAATACCCCACTCGGGCATCATAGATAAGCTATCCAGCTTAAATATAAACCCCTATGTCACAAGATGGGTCGCAAATTGGCTCAAAGACAGAACCCACAGAGTGAGAGTTGCTGGAGCCATGTCAGACTCAAAACCGGTCACAAGTGGCGTCCCACAGGGTTCTGTCCTGGGACCACTCTTGTTCGGTATATACTTTTCCGAGGTACAGGCAAACGTGGGAGGACTATGGCTCACCAAGTTCGCAGATGACTGCAAACTGGGCACCATAATCAACTCTCCAGCTGACACAAACATCCTTCAAAAAGGTCTCACAGAGACAGAAAACTGGCGCCAGCGCCATGGTTTAAAGCTAAATGTCAAAAAGTGTAAAGTCATACCCTTTGGCAAAAACAATGTGCCCACAAATTACCACATAGGCGGAAACCCATTAAGTACAGAGAAAGTTATTAGGGACCTGGGGACCCAAGTTGATAGCAATCTCTCCTTTAAAAACCACATTGCCAAAGTGGTTAGAAAGACCTTCTACATAGCCCACCTCATCACAAAGGGTTTCACATCTAGATCAAGAGAGGTAATCGTGCCCCTTTATTCATCCCTCATCAGGCCCATCATAGAATACAATGCCCCTTTTGGGATGTACCTTACCCGACACCTGCAGCAATTAGAAAGACCTCAAAAGTATCTCACCAAGAGGATCAAGGGTCTCAAACAGATGCCATATGCTGCTCGGTTACAAAAACTCCAGCTCTACTCAGTTGCATACCGCCTACTTACTTCGAGGCGGTCTATGCCTGACATACAAAGCTATGTCAAATCCAGAATTAATGGACATGCTCCACCTCAGTAAATCTAAATCCCTTAGAGCCACACGCTCGAGGGACTTGAACCTCAGCACAGAAATAAATAGAACTTGCTGGAGGGACAGGTTCATAACACAGAGGCTCCCTTCACTCTGGAATAGAATTCCAGTTCATGTGAGGCAGAGCACCTCACTGAATCTCTTCAAGAAGAGTCTCGATAAGTGGATGGGGATCGTAGGTTTGTCCCAGGGATTACTCCTGTGTCACTATTAGACAGAGGCACAGTAAACTAAACCTTAAAAAGGGCACAGTATACTCAAATCAAGGGGTGGCGTAAGCCATACAGAATCGAGCTAGGCTTATAACTGCCCCAGGGCAGATAGCCTAGTATGAACCTATGAACCTATAAAACTATAAAGAGGATAGGTAGAAAGGATAGAGAAAGCCAGTGGGCTGGAGGGAGGGAAACCAGGACTGCAACAGTGAATACACTTGAACATCTACATTTATGTTAAGTGTACACAACTGTACTATCCTCTTTGTGTTTCACTGTTGCAGTCATCACACTTGGGTTTATTCCCAAATCTGAGGAAGGGTGGAGGCAGTCAAGAAGTGTTAGGGCCGGCCAGCAGGCCTTTTAAGACTGCTGTAGCAAATCCAGCTCTGGATTTAGAAAAAATAGGCAAGTGGTAATGCTTGGTGAAGGTGTGTACAGAACACCAGGTTGCAGCTTCCAGGATGTCCCTGGTAGGGACTCCCCTGAGAACTGCTGCAGAGGTTGAAGTAGCTCTAGTGGAATGAGTTCTGATCCCCTGAGAGGTAGGTTTTCCATGGTGCTTGTAGCAGAAATGGATGCAGTGTGCTATCCATTTGGGAAATGATTTGCTTCGAAATGGCCTTGCCCTCTGGCCCTGTAGCAAAGCTGACTAGCAGCTGGTCAGATTTTCTGAAAGGCTTAGTCCTGTCAAGGTAGAACCTGAGATGTCTGTGCACGTCCAAGGAGTGCAGGATCCCTTTCCCCTTTATTCTGACGATTAGGGAAAAAGGTTGGCAAAAGGATGGATTGGTTTAAAGCCACACTGGATACCACCTTGGGCACAGAGGATGGGTTAGCCCTGAAGGAAACCCGGTCAGCATGGAAAATAATGAAGGGTTCCACCGCCATTAGTGCCTGTAACTCAGGCACTCTTCTTGCTAAAGTAACAGCTAGAAGTAAGGCTTCCAAGAGAGGAAATTTGACTCTGCTGAAGCAGCACTTTCAAAAGGGTCCCAGGCCGAGGTGGGAGCTCTTCTAGGGGACCTTAAATTGTTAGCTCCTCTCAGGAACTGTTTGATGAGAGGGTGAGAAAAGAGAGGTGGGCTCAGTACTATAATGAGCTGAGATGGCAGAGGCATGAATCTTAATGGATGAGAAGGATAGGCCTCTGTGGAGCAGCTCTGCTAGGTAATCAAGGATATGAGATAAGGTGGGCACAGCTGTGACCTTTCTTTGAGACCGACTCCAAGAACAATATCTTTTCCACTTTTCAGCATAGGATTTCCTAGTACTAGGCCTTCTGGCTTCAAGGATGACATCCAGCACCTGTTTGCTGAGGGATGCTAGTGGTGTATTCAGGGGATAAGCCAGGCTGCAAAGTTTAGGGTTTGCAGCTGTGTATGCAAAATCTGTCCCTCCTGCTGAGACAGCAGGGAAGGTGTCTGATGTAAGTGCCAGGGTGGCACTGATGTCAGACTGCGTAGGAGTGGGTACCAGTGCTGGCGTGATCAGTCCAGTGCAATAAGGATTGCCCTTGGCCTGTCCTGTTTGATCTTGAGTAGTACTTTTGAGAGGAGGGGCAGAGGAGGAAAGGCATAAATTAAGAGGTTTTCCCATGTAAAGGATATGGCATCCACCCTCCAGGCTCTGCTGTGAGGGTTCCTGGAGCAAAATGTGCTCAGTTGGTGGTTTTGGGGCGAGGTAAAAAGGTCCACCTCCAGTGTTCCCCACCTCTGGATTAGAAGTTTGAATGAGATGGGTTCCAATTTCCACTCGTGAGGGTCCAGTAGATTTCTGCTCAAGTCTGCCAGTGAATTTTGCTTGCCTGCCAGGAATTGAGCTTGTAGGTTCACCTGGTTGCTCAAGGCTGTGTTCCACAGCACCATGGCTAACTTGCAGAGTGGGTAAGAATGAGTTCCCCCCTGCTTGTTTATGTACCACATAAATGTGGTGTTGTCTGTCTATCAGGAGCTGTCCTGGAAGGATAAGGTATTTGAAGGCTTTCAGAGCATTCTGTACAGCTAGGATCTGTTTTTGATTGATAAGCAGGGGAATTTGTTCTGGGCTCCATTTGCCTTGAATGCATTTGCCTGCCATGTGAGACCCCATGCATAGTCTGATGCGTCTGCTATCAGGGTTTGGGCGCCGAGGGGTTGAGTAAAAGGAAGTCCCTTGTGGTTGCATGCCTCTGCCATCAAAGGAACTCTGCCCTTAGACAAGGTATGATAGGAATCACTGTTTCCAGGTCCTGAGAATGTTGACACCAGAGACTTTTTAAGTACCACTGAAGTTTTCTCATATGCAGTCTTGAATATGGAATTAGCAAAATGCATGAGGCCATGAAGTATTTTCCTTGCAGTTAGTTGGGTTTTGGTGGTCATTAGTATGAAGTTATTTGTCAAATGGAACTGCTTTTCTGGAGTGAGGAATGGCATCTGGGAAGTTGTGTTCAAGCTTGCTCCCAGGAATACAATTTGTTGGCTGGGCACCAGTTGTGATTTATTTTCATTGATAGTGTATCCCAGTGCAATCAGAAGTCTTTTTTACAAATATCAGGTGCTGAAATAGCAATTTCTGACTGTCTGCCTGAATTAGGCAATTGTTCAAGTACGGGTAAATTTGAATATTTCTCTGCCTGCAGTATGCAATGTCTGGAGCCAGGCACTTTGTGAATACTCTGGGCAAAGTAGATAAGCCAAAGGGAAGTGCAGAGAACTGATAGTGCATAGAGCCTGCCTGAAACAAAGACATTTCCTGCAAGACTCCCTTATGAGGATGTGCAGATAAGCTTCTTTTAAGTCTAGGGTTACTAACCAGGTATCCTTTGCTAGCATACGAAGAAGCTGTTGCAGTGTAAGCATTTTGAATTTTGGAACGACCAGAAAGGTGCTGAGAATTGATAGATCCAGGATAGGGCGTGAAGAGCTCTCTTTTCTGGGCACCAGGAACAGTCTGGAGTAGAAACCGTCACTTTGTTCTGCTAGAACTGGTTGAATAGCCCTGATATAGAAAAGGGAAAGTACTTGCTTTTGAGCCTCTGCCCACTGGTTTGGAGGAAGGTCTAGCAACCCGCTTGGGGTTGGCAGTGAGTGGAAGTAGAATCTGCAACCCTGGGATACAATGTTTAGAGCCCATCGGTCCTGAGTAATGGACATCCAGTTTTTTGCATGAAGGGCGAGTTTTCCTCCTAGGGGTGCAAGTACTTTGGTATGGCTGGGAAGGATAACTGTAAAGTCATTGTGAACTTTTTCCATAAGGGGGTGGCTCACCACTCCCTGTTTTTGAGGTGGGAACAGTCCATTGTTTAGATCTCTGCATACCCTGAGACTGTAGTCTTGATAGTCTGCTTGCCCTGGGTTTGGACTGAGAAGGCCTGGAAGGGACTGGAAAGGACCAGTTTTTTGAAGGCCAATGCCTACTGAATCTAGGTGGCTGCACCTATAAGAAATATTTGAGAGTTTGCATAAACTTAGCTTTTTCTTCCATATTTTTAAGAACAACTTCTGCTTTTGTGCCAAACAAACGATCCTGATTTAATGGATCATCTAGTAATTGTGCTTTGACACGGTCTGGCAAGACCTGTTCCTTCAGCCAAGTATGCCTTCTCAGTACAGACCCAAGGAAAGCAGCCCTGCAAGATGCTTCTAAGGCATCATACCCACACTGCAAAGTATGTTTACTAACTTGGTTTGCAGAATGCATTAACTCTTGTAAATCTTTATTTTCTGCACAATCTGGAAGTAACACCATTTTTTTGTTTAATTAGTTCCATAATATGTTGCTAGTACTTCAACATGTGAAACTGGCATTCAACAACCTGATGGTAAGAGTTGCAGAGGTATATACCTTCTTACCCCATCTGTCTAAAGCTCTAGAATCCCTGTCTGAAGAGGTAGGGATTTTGGCTGTAGTAGCCTTAATGCCTTTAGGTCCCTGGGAAATGGTCTCTGGATCCGCAGTAGGATTCTTAAAGAGAAATTTGTGAGAGTCAGGTACTCTGTAGTACCTGTCAGGTTTTCTAAGAGCTGGTGGTAAAGTGTCAGGAGTAAGAGTGGATTCTATGAAGACATCATCTACAATATCCATGACAGGGGGTATAGCTAGAGGCCTGTGCTGAGGCAAATCTAAAAATTCCCCGAGTCTCTTTTAGGACTGAGAATAGTCCTAGCATTCCCAGCAGAAATGCTCTCTTAAGGTATGCAAGGTTTCACCAAAAGAAAAATCCTCTGGAGGGGAGACAGAGGGAATGGATTCTTATGCATCTGAGTCCTCATAGGTATATTATCCATATGTCCTGGTAATCAGAAGGGTCAGAGTCATCGGACTCCTGGTCTGTAGAATCAGAAGGAAATTCAATTCTTTGTCTTTTAGCAGGGGAAGGCTGGCTTCCCCTAATTAGAGTAATAAGGTCTTCAGCCATTCTAAGCATTTATTTTTGTGGCATGGGAACTTGAGCATGCACTTTGGACGTCGGTTTACTAGGCGTAGTGCAAACTCTGGGCCTGAGAATCTCGGTAGTTTTAGTTAAAAATGAAGTTGTCAGTTTAATACGAATATCGGTAGGTCGGAATACACCCTCAGAAGCCGGTGCCTGCACAGCAGCTCCAGACCCATCCAAAGTAGAGACGTCCGCAGGTTCCATAGTTGAAGAAGCATCTTGCTCCATACCGGACTCCGAATGGGTCTCAGTAGGGGCTTGTGAATATGTAGAAGCGGGTATCAGGGGCTGCGAAGGCGCCTCAATGAGTACCGGTGGACTGGCGACTTGTTTAATGGAAGCATCGTCGGCAGTTTTGGACCTATGCGGTCTGTCTCTGTCTTTATCCTTGGGATTTTTCGGAAGATCAGTAGTTGGATGGCTTACAGAAGTCATTTCAGAATACGGAGACCAAGAGCAAAAGAATTTAGCGACAAAGATAACCCGACGATGAATGGTTCGGGAGTTAAACAAGGCACAAAACCGACAGCGAGGGACGTCGTGGTCTGGGCCTAACTAGGTGACACAGTAAGAATGAAAATCTCTGTGAGGTACTTGCTTTCCACAGGCAAGACAATTGTTAACTTTTTCTGACAGCGGTTAGAGCAAGAAAAAAGGATCCCCATCAGGGTACTTAGCTTTAGAAGACTTCAGGTTTGAAACTCAAAAAACAAAAATTTCAGGAAGCAGCCAACTGGCACTTGCAAACTGCTTCTGGCTCCTTCATGGCAAGAAAGGCTGATGCAATGGGGTGGCTGCATGTTTTATACCCCTGGCGACCTGATGTCATGGAAGAGGCGACAGCATCTGATGCAGAAATCCCAAGACTCTGGTATTTGGGCTGACTGAGGGCAACCTGCAGTCAGATAACCCAAGTGTGATGACTGCAACAGTGAAACACAAAGAAAATCAGTAGATAATGGGACTCTCTCCAGACACTGAATCCTCAAGATTGGGAAGATGGCTTCCCGTACATTTAACATGTACACCTTTCTCTTACTCCTCTTTTTTGCTGTCTTTCTTTTTAACATGTTTTACTGCAACATTTCTTTCTGGCAGTAGTTGTCTAGAAGCACCACTGTTATCTGAGAGTAGGACTAAGGTTACATGACAGAATAAGATCCACTTTCAAAAGCAAGAAAACAAGAGCAGCAGACAAGTCATTTTCAGCGGTAGCATGCAACATCTGCTTTACTTAGCCGTGAAATAATACATTTTATCCCATAAAATAAAATAAAATACCATACCTGCGGATTGCAACAGTCATTGCCTCAGTGGATGTAGCACATGGGCAGATAACCTCTGGTTTTAGCCCATGACTCTGGAATGCACTTAAAAAGGCATCACAAGATGAAACTGACCCTGTGGGGAAAAAAAAACATTGCTGAGTAATATAAAACACATGACAACAATTCAGAAGGAACTCATCCCACAAACAGTCTTGTATAAGGTTTTAATGATTCTGATCTTCATTCACTGAATAGTCCTACCCGTTTTTATTTTTTTTATTTTTGTTGATGTAACGTGATAAAAGTGATATCAAATATTATGACATAGCAAGTATAACATCTGTCAACATCCAACATGGAGGGAGGGGGTGTTGCACACAGTAGATCTATCCAAAGAGAATTCATATTCAAGAACATATACACATCTGCAAACTGTTGTGTGAACTATATATACAATTTCTCTGCAAAATCCACCTAAACAGCAGTAGTGTAATTAGGGCAGGGCAAAGGGACAATTGAACCAGGTGCAAATTCTTGGCGGATGTGATCGACCAATCACGATCACTCTTTAATGCATACTGGCTTTTAAAACCCAGCACTACATTTCCAATCAAACCAGAACACTGTAGTGCTCCCCTCCCTGTGTGGTATAAACTATACTAACTACTTTTTACAACTGTAGCAAACAGTTTGCTACAGCTTAAAAAAAAAGATTTTCTTAAACTATCTTAGGAAGGAGGGTTGGGGTTGGGCAGAGAAAAGGGAACTGATTCGCTCCTGCATTTCGGAAGGCCCAGGTACCCGATCACAGATTTTTTTTTTTTTGCTATAAATGCCAAGTAACACTAATTTGCAGTTTGGATTGTGTAGTTTATGCAGCAACATGCACAGGAAGTGGTTTTCTATAGGCAAGACTGAAAAAAAATGTTAAGATTTCAAAGTACATATGTATTTTCATGTGTTTTACTCTGTAAAAACATAACAAAACATTGAATTTATTAGCAGCTCATTAGTGATTTTTTTAGTTTGGGTATA